>NC_087519.1:28293382-28600882 GCF_963921805.1 Phalacrocorax carbo | reverse complement strand
AAGCCTCATTCTAATCCCTGCTCCCATCTTGTGTTTATGGTTACATAAAGGAAGCTTCATACTTTGAGTTCTGGATTATCTATGGTTCAAAATTCAAATATTAATGATTAAGCCAAACATGCAGAGATGCAGAGGTTATTTAGGGATTTTTTTGTCTGGGTTTTGGTGTTTGGTTTTTTGTTTTGTTTTGGGTTTTTTGTGTGTTGTAGGGTTTTTTTATTTGTTTAAGTTTTTCTGATTAATCTCATGAAATAAGAGGAGCTATTCTTTCCTCCTCAATCTTCATTTTCTTTTTTTCTTTTCTTCAGCATCTTTTGTCTCCATGAGCACCTGCCCTGATTTCTAGCCATAGACAGCCTTCCTGGAGAACAGCCAAGCTTGAACCTTTGAATACTAGGATATAGCTATCCTTGGTCAGATTAAAAGCCGATCTTACCACAATGTCTCCAATGCTGATCACAAAGGGATCTTTACAGATAACTCAAACGGCAAGGGCGTGTGCTGCTCCCACTGAGTAAACTCTCCTAGTCTCCAACTGTTTCAGCTCAAGAGATTTTCTGAACTAGATGCAGTTTCTGCTGTATTGAGTAATTATCAGTGGATTTTTTTTCTTTGAATTTGGCCAGTCTGCTATTAGTATGGCTATCCTTTGGCAGTGCTTTCTGTAGGTGTCTATGTTTTTATATTGTCCACAGCATGAAAGATTTAGTTACTGTTGTTTATTTTGAATTTCGCTCACAATCTCCTCATCTGCTGCCCCAGCCCTGAGAATGGACAAGATGGAGAACAGTTGATCCTCTTCTGTTCACTGAAGGTCTGGATGAAAGCGATGGGAGTTTGTGGCCATTATTTAGCAAGGATGCTTTCATTTGTTTGAGCTAACAGAGGGGTTACAAGGAATTTTTATATAAAAGCAATGGCAAGACTCAAGGTAAAATCATAATAAGATTTGGCAGGAATAAGGTGATGAAAATGAGACTATGAAAAAGAAGACATGGAGGAGCAATGGTATAGTCATCTGGTTGTTGGAAATGTCCATCTCTGATTTAGGGAAAGAAAGTAGAAAGGTAGATTTGGCTGAAATGAAAATAGGTGTAGCTGAGGTAAATAAAACACATCCTTTTTCCAGTTAATGTTGATTGCAGTAGAAACATAGGTTATTGTGAGCTACTACAGCTGGTGGAACTGGGTGCTGGCTGTTCCCCTACAAAATCTTTGTCAAGAATTAAGATTTTTGCCATGCTGTAGGATGAAAGAATAAGATTATATTGTATTAAATAAATATTATTGTAACAGGAGCCTCAATAAGAAGAAAACACTGCAAAATAAATTAGTAATCTTCAAATATCTTTTCTTGTCTTTTTTCCTTTCCTCCTAAAGCAATTCTTTTCCTGATTATTATCTGCTTTTGAAATTTGCTCCGGGCTTAGAGCAGCTAAGAGTTAATGGGCTCAGTAGGAATCAAGTTCCTAAAACTGCTTAGCCAAAGTCAATGAGATCTGAAGGCAAAGTCAAGGCCTTTGTGTGCCCAAGCTACATGTGTTGAGTCTGTGCAGAAACAGTCTTAGGTGGGCAACTTCTGTGAACCTTGCAGATGGAGTTGTGTTCTGTCCGTAGTGCGCTAAGGTTTTGTTTTTATTTCTCTGCTTTTTGTATCAGCCCATCTGCATGCATCATGCTGCTACTAAACCAACACACAGCAAAAATGCAGCACTTGAGTAGAATTAATTTGTTAAACTTTGCTTACTTACATAGAGGTTGGGTCTGATTTTTTGGGGTGCTCTTAGCTCCTATCATAAAGCTAACTGGAATTGCCTGTCTTTTGAAGTAATTTATTCTTTTTTTTTTTTTCCCTCCATGTTTCCTTGATGTCTTCTGACCTGAACCTATTTCGCTATTTGATGTGGTTTAGGTAAGTGTATATGCTCTAAAAGAGTGTTGTTTTGTTGTGGGATTTTTTTATTCCCTTCTTCTCCCCTTTTGTACATCACACGGGGTTTTCTGACTGTTTCTCCCACAGTTAGGAAGCAGCCTTGGCAATCTCTCCCATTATTCTTCCATGGGCTGAGCTCTGATGCTACACCTTCCAAGTCCCTTCAGCAGCAGGCTTGGAAAGGAAGATGACCTCATAGGCTCTTTGTGACGATGCCATCATTAGGCCCCCAGCCTTAGTTGAAGGTAGCAGCTGCCTGTTGGAGCAAGGAGAGCATCACTAGGTGAAACACTCAGAGTAATATAGAAGTGATATCACACAGGTTGAGCACACTTACACCTGATGACAAAAGCTTTGTGATGTTACCTAGGTGATTGCAGTGTAAAAGGCACTTTCTCTTACCTAGAATTCCAGTTTTGTCACTTGTTTTCCCCTTTTCTGTTTTGTGCCTACAGATCAAAGATGTGAGCTGTTTAGTATGGGACCTTCACATGTAGTTGGAAGCAAGCTTAATAGGAGCTGGAGATTTTTTAAAATTCTCCAAAAACTTAAATCTTAAAAATAAATAGTGGTTCATGAAGCCTTCCATGAAGGGCTTCTTGAAAATCTCACCCTTTTAGGAAATGTGTTCATAAACTTTTGAGGAGATAAATCCATATCATCATAAATGCAGACAGAAATGATTCTTCTGTTGAACAGTAGGGCTACCATCTGATAATGACCCTAAAGCATTATTACACATAGCCATTTTTTTTAAATTCAAAATAAAGTGCTTTTTTAGGTTTTAAACGTATCTAGAGATAAAGAATATGCTGGCATCTATGGAGAATGTTAATATAGCCGTGTGACAGAGACAAGAGAAGCACTTCCTATGGTTGGGGAACTGACTTAGGTACCTGTAATCTACTGGTGATACCATCTTTAATTGTGACCAGTGTGTGACTTTTTAATTTAATTTTTTTGTAAGAAAAATACAGAATATAGAGATACTGACATAGCAGGGCAGCATTTTACTCTTCCATAATGTAGTACTGTAGAGTAGTTATGACTTCACTGAACCACAGTGGATTTCCACTGATAGAAATGAGGCATAGTTTGAATTGCAAAATGAGGATGCATGAACTGTCATTCCTTCATGAGTATTTATGTGAGAGAAATATCACTTTACATGCAGTTATGGAAAGCCTGCATGCCTAATGTGGGATCCCATATGCTTGACAAAAGAAAAAGCATAGAGGACAGCCTACTTGTTAGATTTCCTTTGTAGGAAACAGATACCTTGTGGATTTAACCTTGAGATCTGTGCACAGCGAAAGCAGCTAGTTATCCTGCTCACTTCTGTGAGGCTGCGAGGTGAGAAAAAAAGAGGAAAGGAAAATACTCCCATGGGGGCCAGGTTCCCAACTGTAAGTATTGTCTCTATGGGCAAACCAGGGCAGATCGGTTTAGAATTCACGTTCCAGAAATCCCAGCCCATCAGCAGAGTGGCTGCTTACAAAAACAGATGGTGAGGCTGCCCTGGAGCCTGTAAGGTGCTTCACGCGCCGGCTGACGTCTCCCTGTATGCCGCGTTTCTGCGTGCGGGTGGGTGCAAGGCTGAGGCAGCCAGCAGGGAGGGTAGAGAAGGAGAGCTTAACTCCGGAGGCAGATGTGCACCTGCCCATGCCCTCTTGCAAGGGGCAAACAGGATACTCTGCCTCTGTACTGGTTCAACTGGGAAACCAAACGTGAGCTGGCTACTAACTGCCTGCAGAGAAACAAAGTACTCTCTCAGCAGCTCTGTGAGCATTGCTATGGTTCTTTTCAGAGATAGTTGTTCCAACTAAAAAAGTATTTTCTGTAGAAGGCGTAGCACTAACCACATCTGTCTCGCTGCGCTCAGAGAAACAGCAAAAGCAGAAGGGCTTTGTCTTCACCACAGAAAGTTTGCCAATTGGGCCCCAACGCATCACACTGACGCATGGGAAAATGTATCGCTAACCACGTGCATTTATGCAGTACTTCTGCAGGGACTGTACTTGCTTCAGCAAAGCTAAATGCTATGTCAAATACCATCATGTCATTTTCTACCCAAGCAGTAGCAGCAGATTTTACTTCGTCTCAGCTATCCAACTCCCACAGTCCCACATTCCCCAGCTACAGCCGAGGTGACATAGCTTTTTGAATTTCTGTCCCCACATGTTATTGTGGCATTAAACGACCAATATTTCACATTACCTCGACTTTCTTGACAGCTCTAACTTACTACCTGTTGTTGTATGCTCTTTTAGAAAGCCTCTTTGGAGCCCGTCTCTCAGAAGCTGCTTTGCGGGGAAAGATTTCGGGTGACTGTGGGTTGGCTACTTGTGAGCACATGGAGAAGAAGGGGAGATTCAGCACAGCCATCTTCTGTAATTTGAAACACCCTGTTCTATGGCAGCCAGTTTATCTGTGGTGTATCAACAGCTCTAGAAGTCATTGCCAGGGAGAAAGGAAACAGATCTGTAGGCCCTATTAACAGGGTTAGGAAGAGCAGAAACTACTCTAGGTTATTAAAGGAAAGATATTCCCTTCTCTAAAAGAACTGAATCATCTTATTGGTGCCTGTCCCATGTGTGGAGCAGTTCTGAGGAGCTGAGTGCCAGTCTGGTAAGGGACCAGGGTAAAGAGGTCATCAGCCATACTGTCCAGTGTCAGAGCAGTTGTGCCTAAACCCATTCTGGGGCCTCATAACCCTGCTCAGGAGCTATGTATGCAAAGACAATGAGGAGGAACATCTGGGCAGGAGACAGCTTTGAAGGGGGCTATGCATCATTTATGCTGTAGTAGTGCTGAAGAGACTTGACTATTTTAGCTCCCATGTTGTGCTAAGTTCAGAATAAACCATGTAATTAATGACTGCCTCAGCTTAAACTTGTCATCTCATTCAAGGATGAGACAAAAAGGCAAAAGCTGGGATGAAGGAGGAGAGGTAACATGCAGACCATCCACAGACAGCAGCAGCAACTGCTCCCAGCTCCATCATCACAGCATTAACCAGTGGTGTGAGGGGCTGGTGTTCCATGTTCTATTACTTGGGAAACATGACCCTAGAATTAATGGTCTTAAATTTCAGCCAAGGAGCTTGTGCTGATACTAGAAAAAATAGTGAGCTTAGGCAAACACTGGAATAGGTTTCTTGAGGGCCTGTGGGGGGAATTTGCTCAAAGTTTAAGGACTAACTGGGCAAATATTTTATCAAAAAAAGTTTTAGGTAGAGCCGTATCTGTCTTGGGACCAGGATCTCTTCAGGGTCTTTAAGCACTCTTCATGCTCTCCTCCAGTCCTCTTTCCTAAGTCTTTTTCCCCAACCATTTCTGCTTGTGCAAAAAGACAAAATGCAGTCCTGAGAGAGGAAACAGCTTCTATCTATCTGATCTCTCCAGCTTTGAAGTCGAAGCAGAGTCCTCTGCTAGCTTGATCAGTTCTGGTGAGCTTTATCAGTTGTGACCTGAATCCATTTCTCTTTTTTAATTTTGCAGGGCAAAGGGGAACGTCAAACATTTGCTTAGCGTAAAACACATTTCCAGAGGCTCTAAGACTCCAGATTACCTGACAGAATAGAAGCAGGATTATGTTATTAGTGTGTTGCCTCTTCTTTAAAACCCTCTCATTGAATTTCCCCGCTGTCACCTGATTCCTTCTGTGGATTACCGTGACACTTCACCAAGTTAAGTGGAGCAAAGGAAACTAAGATTTCAAGATATGTATTTCATTTCAGGTGTCACATACTTAGTGTGATATACATTTTGCTTTGCAATTAGGCAGTATGTTTATGTACTCTAATCTGCAGCAATTTTTGCTCTATTAATAACCTATTAGTAGCCTGCAGCGTGTTTTCTATACATCACCAATTCATAAATTAGTGAACTTCCTCTCACAAATTCCTATGAACTGAAAAAATTTATAGCCAAAAGGGTGAGAAAGATTGCGTTTTTAGAAAAGGTGAAATCTGACCTCAAGATCACAAACAATGACTCTTGAAAATACAGATGCTGAACACGGCCTGTTTCAAGCCTTGGTCTTTCCCTCTCCCTATGCAGTCATGCAAAGTGTGCACACTCCAGTTTGGTTCACTTGCCTAGTGCCAGCAGCAAGTCATGTAAGTCACAGCCTGAGGTAGCACTGTTTGTCATTCCAGCTTGCACTGCAAATCTCATGGCCCTTTGAGCTCATGTGCTATTAAATACCTTGCCCTGGCTTTTATAAATGGTATGCAGAAAAGAGGCAGAGATTATGATACCTCTGGTGATGATTGCACTGTCATTGTGGGCCATTAATCTCTGCCTGGCTTTGAGCCTTCCAAATGAGCACTCTGCCATTGCTCTGCACCTGCCACAGCTGTAGCTGCATGACTGCATCTGCAGGATCTAGGCCTGGCTTTGGGACCCCTGGGAGCAGGGGGAATGCCGGACTTCTGGCAATCATGGCAAGAACAGGGTCCATGAATGTGTCTGTCCACCTGTGGACATTTAGCTGCCTGGTTATTGTCCAAGTAACCGGTTTCTGCAGAGTGATTTACCATGATGAGCTGTTGTGTTTTGCAGCTGGGCCAATCACCACTGATTTTAATACTATGAGAAGAGACTCTTACACTGGCAGTCTCGGACTTGCATGTTGAGGCTGGTGTCTGGTCTAGATACAAAGGAAAAGATTTTACTTGAAGTTGTATGGTTACACCAGCTCTGCCTGAGCTGCTGATGGGCAGCACCTTAGTCCTAGTAGCCCATACCTACGAGCTAAGTGACCCCTGGGACTCCACTGTTGATGGACTCCACAGAGCGGTTTATTCCATAATTTGGGAGTCAGCCAAGGGCATCTTGTACACCTGACATCGGTTCCATTAGCTGATGGCATTGCTTGTTGTCTGTCTATAGAGTGTTCATTGGGCTCTCTGGCCATTGAGATTTTTGGCAATGACACTTCAGTTTTCTGCAGAACATGTTATCTGATCATTGAAGGAGTGCAGGCTTTTTCTCCAGTGTCCATTTTGAGAAGGTCACAGAGGCAAGTTAGTGTGGTTCCCAGAACAGCCCTTCCTGCAGGACACTTTGCAAGGACTTGACGGCCTCGCTGACTCTCCCGCGAGGCATGCCTGTGCTGGGAAGTGTGGAAAGATGCTCACAGGATGGTCTTGCTATGGTGGCAGAGCTGGGTATTCACATGTGAAACAAGCAGAGCGAGGCTTACCCTCCATACCCTCAGCCCCGTGGAACTGACTACAGGTACAAAGAATTGAACAAAGGAAGGTAGTTTGTTGGAACAGATTCAACTGAAAATTTGAGCCCCAATATCCTTTTTCAGTAGCTTTTTCTGCATTTCGGTGTTTCTACTTTCTGTTGGTTTTCCAGTATATATTATGTTTTTATATAGCTTTCTTTCTCTTTTTAGAGAAACAACTCAATTATTTTGAAGAGTTGAAGTAGTACTTGTTCAGTTTATGCTACTTTTAGCACCAGATTTGTTCTTCCTACACTCTCCCATAATTTTTTTTTCCTGTAGAGAGACTGCCTGAGTATTTGAGCCAGGTCCAAATGCAAAAATCAATAAAAGCTCATTGCCGTACATGCCTTTGTATTAGAGCTCAGCAAGTGATACTCTGGTGGGAAGGAGTTTGCTTCTAGGCCATTATCAGACAGCCACCATGCTTGCTGGGTTTGGGGCCAGTACCCCACAGCACAAAAGGCACAGTGGTGTTCTGGTGGTGCTGAGCAGCAATGGAATTAACATTGCTTTATAATTTAGATGTTTTACCATCAAGTCACAATACTAATCATTCTCCTTTCCTCCTGAAAATCAAACAGACCAGACTTTGGAAATCTTTCCTGCAGGGATTTTACTCAATGGCTATGAGGCAGGATATCTAAACAGATTGTTCATTAATTATTATTATTAATGCACATGTATGATGCCTCTTGACAGCTCTCAGTACTGAGTGCTAGGGTTTTGGGTTTTTTTTCTCCTTTAGCCTTGCAGTTTCTTTCAGAAAAGTAATGTAAGAGAGAGACTTGCTTGTGTTTGGATTTTTTCTTTCCATTCGTTAATTCTGCATACTTTATTTTTGAGTCATCTATCTCTCCTAAGAGATGAATTTTGAAGGTTGTGAACTTTGCAGCTTACTGGGAAATCCTCTTCTGTAGCCAGCAGAGTCAAGATTTATTATCTTTCCTGCAGTTCTTTCTGGAAGGAGAAAATAAATTTGGTGGGGAAACTGGTTCTGGGCCATGAGAATAGGAAGCTTAAAAAATTAAAACAGAGGTAGAAGGCACTGTAGCATCAAGGCTGTATTTTAAATGAAATAGTTTCTGTCTTTTATTTAATTTCTGACTCTCTAGAGTTTCTACATATTTGAGGAGGCTTTTGCATTTGGAGTCTGGGTTTTGATGAGTAGGGCATTCTTCCCAAGAAATAGACCAGAAACACCAGCTTCAAACACATATACTGCCCGAGGCATTCCCCATGACCCACTGCCCCAGCTTGAGATCTGTGGGGATAACGTGTTGCCTAGAAAATGGTGCATAAAGAACGAATGTCGATTACACAACCGGAGTTGAATAAATAGGGTAGGGGGAGGTGGGTTTTTATGACACCATCTGCTTCTGTGATCTGGAGCCTCAATGTAAAATCATGGCTCAAGCTCTAAACTATAGGTTAACAAAAACTGTTAAATAGGGTAACTAATGGGTCAAATGTATCTTCGCTTGTAAGGTTAAGACCCACAAGTTATTGTTTGTAAGAAAGTGGGGGGTGGATTGGTCACTGGAGAGGAAAGACATTAAATTAAATGTGGTGAAGTAGCCACATGGGACCCCTTAGTAGTTTCTGAGTATTATTTTTTCTTAATGAAATGCAGCTTAATGCAGTCCCACCCTCCTGGCCTGACAAACGTCTACTTTGGCCTTTTGAAGGTTGTCAAGTCACTACTGCCTTTTAAATGATTCTGTGCACCCTCTGCTCTCTGCTGCTTGCTTGTCACATTCTCTGTTTTTTGACGTAAACAAGTGAGTATGTCAGTGGGAAGCTGGGACTACCAAGCCTTTCAGTTTTGCTTCTCAACTCATTGCTTTCTTACAACAAAAAATAAGATATATTTAAAGTGGGGGTTATACAGAGGTCCAGTGGGGCATTAAAAATAGGCAGCAAAAGTGGGGGGTAAAACATCTGTGGAATATGAAATATGAATGGGGATCTGAGCCTCTGGAGGTTGTGCTCAAATAGGCAGGGTTGTACGAGGTGGATCCAAGTGAGACTCAGCCCTGGGTGCGTCTCCTGGTTGTGACTCACAGGGAAGCATTGCTTTTTTGGGAGTAGTGAGTAGAAGTAGGTCAAATGCAGGCCACCGATTAATTTTAAGAGCCATTTGAGGAAGGCTGAAAGAACTTAGATCTTAAACATGTCTTTTTAGCAATACCAAAGGCCTCAAACCATCCTAATAATTTTTACAAGAGTGTGTTTAAACATAGCCAAAGCAACACCGCTACTGACCATTACTCAGCAACAGCAGCACCTCATGGATAAAATGCTATGCTTTCTCCTCTAATAGCTGAGTCCTGGTTTCCATTAGGAAGGGGTTTCAGTAATGTATTTCTTTAACCTTGCCCAGAAGCGTTTGTCCTTCACCCCTCCTAGCTTTCTGTGCAGGAACTGTAATTTTTCCTGCTCTGTCCTTGGCGAGGATCGTTCCCCATCACCTCTTCAGACCTAGAGATAAATTGGACCAGAGACTCCTGCACACAGCTCATCCCAGAACCTGCCCACCATTTGGGGAATATTTGCATGTTAGTTTTAATGCTTCTGGGTCTCGCAGCTGTTCAACTGACTGGAAAATATTTTCCTGCAGGTTGGCTCTTTCTGGAGGCAGCCCTCAGCATCTGTTAACTGTGTATTTAGTGATTGTTCCTCCTGTTGCCTGGGCCAGTTGCTAAAAGATCCAAATATGTGCATCCCCTCATATTTTCTTCCTTCACACCAGTGAAGTATGTATGCTTCTGGAGTCTTTCTGGTCTCAAAGGCAGTGTTAGGTGGAGCCAGTACTCTGCTTTGTGAGTCTGCACATAGCTGGCAGAAGAATTACTGGGTGGTTCTTCTGGGTAGAGCAGTCTACTGTGTACATCACATAGTGAGTGCCCTGTTTAATAACTGGACAGGCAAGGAGTGGGGGAGAGGGTATATTATCGCCATTAATTTCTGTGACTGAGGCACAAAATTTAAATGGCTTGTCAGGTGTCTGCAGCATTCTGAATGGTTGGCTTTTCTCCTTTCCCTATATTCAGACTTCTCTTTCACTAAATGATTATTGTTCTGAGGTGAAATGCTTTTACTTCTGGACAACAAGTTTTTAGGAATGAAAACCTTTTGGCTTCCTCTTAGAAGCAGTTGGTGAGGAAACGCTAATAGTGTTACTGAGATAGGAGCTGGGCTCAGTAGGAACATGGGGGAAGCTGGTTGGAATTAAGAGGCAACAGGAAGAGTAGAGGTGACAACATAGTCTGAAAGATTTCTCATTATCACATAAGTATGTGTGGAAAAGGGTCAAAAAAATCTGTCACTTCATTAACACTGATAAGGATAGTCCTGCAAAGTCTGATGAGTCCTCTAAGAGTAAAAGTAGAGAGTACTTACAAACCTATGGGAATGGACTGTGAGATTTAAAATGATTCTCCTATCCTGCTGTGTGGTTCAGCTATTGCCTAGCTTTAATTCTTGAGAGAACTGATTAAAGTCCTCCGTTCCTTAAGGGCTGTGCTAATCAACATAATCTGCTTTATGCAACAGGACTAGGAGTCTAATTGATGTGTCCATATAAAAGAAAACTCTGATAGTGGAGCAGAATTTCGTACCCTAGTTGGCATCTCAACAGAGGCATGAGACTTACTGGGTGTGAAATCAGAATTACCTTTATACCCTGTGATGGTGGTTCTCTCAGGGCATGGCGATGCAATGGCAGGCCACGCTTGCAGTTGCAAACTTACTGCCTCTGGAGGCAGAAAAGCTGTTGAAGCTGGCACAGTTTCAAAATGATAATTGTCTGTGGCGACACAGTGAATGCTGTAGTCCAGCAGAATTCCTTTGAACACTCATCAGAAAGTTAAATGCCACTTGTTGAAAGGACTTAGCATCTACTGCGGTGAAAAAAAATGTGTCAGTAACTGAGGAGCTGCACAGTGCAGTGCGCATATGTAGCAAATCATGTTTTCATACATAGTAGAATCAATGTGCCGAGTGCCTGCACCCGGGAACCCAACAAAGAAGAGTAGAATTGGTTCAGAGCGTTTTGTAAAGGTGGTTCCCAAGGGGTAGTTCCCTCTTGTGCTGCTGCTAATAAGGCTTTTGTCTCCTCTCCCACCTGCAAGAGTCCTTGGAACAGCTGCAGAATGTGGATTTCCATATCCCACCAGCAGACTCAGCTGTATCCTGGGAAGATCCATCTCCATATTTCTCCTTAGGGAAAGTTGCTTCTTTGATTGCATGTGCTGTCCCACCACAGGCTGACTCTTGCTAGGGACAGTTAATAATAAATAGGTGTCTCTAGAGAGGCCTTTAAAGCTTGGGACCCTCTGTTTGGTCCTGTTTCAGTAACGTAGAGGTGAAAGGCCAGGGAATTCATCCACTTAATCATCCTCCCTTAGGAAAGAGAATATGTCATGTAATTAAATAACTGTCCCCACAAGGTTTTCAGGGATAACAAGCACTGCTTAAAGCAGACACTTCAATAAAAATGATCAGTCTACCTGCTGCACTCATACTATAACCTGCTTAAGGCAGATAAAAGTCCTTGAGGTTATGGTGAGGGAATGACATTGTAATTTTGGCCTCTTTCCTTTCTTAGAATAAGTGGAACTCGTAGGCCCGAGTGCGGTCATAACTGGGCACATGTATAAGCCCCATCTTGAACCTTTGAGCTTGTTTTAAAGCTAATCCATTTGTGTTTAATTTACAAACAGCTGGTTGATTTAAAGGGATTTTCATACTGGAGTAAACAAGAACAACATTTACACAATGAGTAAACTATCTTGCCATAAATTCTCTTTGCAATCATTGTAGCTATTTGTTTGTATTAGATCTTAACTTCCTCAGTGCAAAGCTAATCCTTCTTGATCCTATAGTGAAGTCATGATCCTGTGTTTGATGTCACCATCTGTTGCCATAGAAGCAATTGTGATGTTGCAAATTAAACTTTATGGCTTCACGGCAAGATAAAAGCACATCTTCAGCTGCTTGCAAAAAGTAGTTAGGAATATTTCCATTAAGTATATGAAAAATAAGACAGTTTAGATTTTTGTCTAAATTCAGTTCTTGAAAAGTTTATGAACAGGGAGGGGTTGGAATAACGTACTGTATGAAGGGGGGGGGGGGGGGAAATTCCAAGGCTTATTTAAAAATTGAGCTTTTAAAAAAAAAAAATCCCCTGGCAAGTAATTCACACTTGGCAGGAGCCCCACCTTTTAGAAGGTTAGTATGATTCCAAACAGGATTGAATTAGAAAGAGTTTAAAACTCAAGCACTGTACAGATATCTCCTCTTCTGGCTATAGAGAAAAGCCCTCATGATCTCACCTGGCAGGGTGCAACAGCTGTTGATGATGACAATTTAAGTCTTTGTCACATAATTATCCAATCAAGGATTACAAAAGCTTGAACTAGACTATGATGATATTTTTTTTCTGAAGCATTTAAATCGCTTAGGAAAGTAAGCCTTGATCACACTTTTTCTGTCTGACGCACTTTGAGAAAAATCTTCCTTTTCATAAGTTAGGCAAATGTTTTTGCCTAAGTGGCAGGGGAAGGAAAGGCATAAGTAAGTTCAGTGGTGCAGGAGGAGAGCAACAGTGATACAGGTGCCTCTGCACAAGCAAACAGATAAAGGTCTCTATGCTCCTGGTAGCCCTTGCTCAACTCCTCTGCCAACAGGAAGAAGCTGCAGAGAATGGGAGGTAGAATGTAGAAGTTTTTGTTTTCCTTTTTACTGTACAGAGGAGAAGGAAATAGCAATTTTTTTTTTTTTTCTCTGCTAGCCGGGAGAAGAGCTAAAAGCTAGAGTCCTAAATTAGGAACGAACTTATTTATTTTTAATTGGCTCTTTCTCTTTCCTGCCATCAATTGCTTCCTTAAGATTTCCTAGCTATTTCCCTCTTAAAAATTGATAGCAAGTTTCAGTATCTTCTAATTCTGTATCTTTGAGTGACAAGGAGTAAATCATCTTTCCAGAGCAATCCAGAGTGATATATTGATCTCAGAAATAACTTGACAGAGTGTTGATGATGCAATGCAATCTCATGGGCAAGGTGAAAATTTCCCAGTGAAGTTCAAGGAGTGCTATGTACCTGTATGCACCTGTTGGAGAAGCACAGATTGGAGAGTCTGTTGAAGATTCTGCTAATCTGTCTTTAAACAAGAATACTGTACATGTCAAATACTCCATGTGCTCTTACTCACCCACTTGCCCTTGTCAGTATTTGAGGATGGTGGCTCAGAATGGATGGTTTCCAGACATTGTTAAAGTTAAAAAGAAGAGACAATTTGTAGTCCTTACAGTGAGGACACAGAATCTAACATGTGGGGTTTATTTGCTTCTCTGCTGAAGACTAAACATCTTGGGGAAGAGCAAGAATGTACTGTCCATCGTGGTCAACTGCTGCAGGGTTGTTCCCGGTAATGTATTTGTGGTTAAATTATTTCGATCTCTGAGTTCACTTTTCTGATAAGCACACTGCTCTGGTGAGTTAAAGGATTACTTGAATCATTTCTTTAAAGAAGGCACTAATTCTGGATTCTCTTGCCATGTCTCTCCCCATCTCTGAATATCTCCAAGGGAAATGAAAGTAAAAATAACATCCAGGGACCCCCAGCAGAATTAGGTTCACTTTAAACATGACACACACTCTATATCCCTGGGGCAGGCACTTAATTTTGTAGTGTTTCAGAATTTTATGACATGATGATTGATTTTGTAGAGGTGGAGTTGCCTTAGTCATTAGTTAAAAAGCCTGATAAAGCTGCACAAAGATATTAAGTTGTTATCAATCATCAGTGTCTTTTTGTTCTCCCCCAACCTTTACCCCACATTTCAAAGGGAAGGAGAGAGACAGGCAGGAGGCAGTCTCACTTTCAGTCTGTCAGGGTTTTATTAGATCCTGGCTCTCTTGTCAGGCCTGCTGCTGAAACCCAGGTTTGCACCAGATGATTAATGGGGAGCAGCATGCTCTGGCTGACAGGCTCATGCCAGACTCCCGCTCTCCAGCCGGCGGCCTGAGCCACACAGCCCAGCCAGCCGGTCCCCCTGAGCTTAAAATACCGCCTTGCCCACACTCCTTGCCCAGCCTGACCTGCTCTCTCGCTGCGGCCACCTTTGCAGATGTGTAGTAGCCTGCAGTTGAAAACTGTGGAAGAGTTTCAGGGTATTAGTTTCCTTTTCTCCCTTTTTCTGTTCCCCTCCCTCTGGTAGGGTTTAATTGGTTCTTGGAAATCTCTTCAGCATATGAATGGCAGCTCAAATCCTCCTGTGAATTGAGAAGCTGCCCAGCGCACACACAATTGATTCTTGCCTTGATTGCATGGGGGTCTCCCAATTCTTTTTAATTACGTATTTTCTCTGAATCACAGAGGTATTTTTCCTGATTTCTAGTGCTCAATTTCCTTTGTAATTTCTACCACCAGTATCCTAGGTGTTGGTTTTTTCATTTTGAATTTCCTTTTTATCATTGCCATTTGCTATTACAGACTTTGGGGAATCCTCTCAGTACAAACTTCTTGTTTGATTTTGGTTGGGAGTGTTGTTTGGGTTGGTGTAGGAAGAATAGAAGTATGTTTTGTGGATAGGATTTTCCTGCCAGAATAAGTATGTATCCTTATGACATGGCTAATGAAGGGATAGTGCAAAGTATGGGTGGATAGTAACTTATGGAAGTTGATCATCAGGTCACACTGTTGACAACAGTAAAACCATGCTTCATCTCTCCTACATGTATTTCAGCCAGCCAGCCAGCCAAAGCTGCTAAGTGCTTCAGACAGCTTACTGTAGCAATAGTATCATAATGGACTTAACTGGGAGGGTGTTTGCACATTTTTATTTTTCTCTAGGCTTCTGTTTTGGTTTTACTTTTAATGAAGTAAAAGCATTTTTCTCATTCTGAAAGTAAGACCCTTTCTCTGTCCAAGTGGAACAGAATAGATCTATAAATGTGTTGAAAGGACCTGTCATATTTTCCTTCTAGAGGGCTTTCACTACAGAAACTCCACTGAAGGGGTCTTGACTGGTACACGGATAACATACTAAAAGCCAATTTAAATCTGTAAATTTAGCCCCCTGTATGCAACAGCAACTAGACTGAAAGCCTAGAAAGTAGCACCAGAACAGGGCAAGAATATAATTATCATAGTGGCGTTCCAACCTCAAAGGCTTCCCTGAGTTAGAGGTGGCATCTCCAGATATTACTTCCATTAATTTTTCTAATTGATTTTTGAAGCTGTGCACCTCTTAGCATTTACAGTATTGCGTGGAGATGAGCTTCACAGTCTAACTAGATATTGTGTGAAGATCCACTTCCTCTGCTGCTTGGGAGTTTGCCACTTGCAAGTTTCATTTGATGCCCCCAGTTCCTTTTTTAGAAGGTACAGTGGACAGCTAGCTAATCTCCAGGCACCTTCTTTGTATCACTTGACATTCAATAGCCCTTGTCTGTGTGCCTACCTGGTTGTCTCTGTTTCAGACTGAAAGTATTTTCTAGTTCAGTTGCATCCTTTTTCAGATGGTAAGACTACACAATCTTATTCTGTATATAAATCCATCATAGTTACTATTCCATATTTGCTTTTCTATTCTTAATTCCTGTCACTCTGCTTTTTTGACAGTTAGGGAGCACTGAGCTGGCATTTTTATTCAGCAGTCTCATTAAGTCCCAAGGCTGGGTTCCGAAATGACCAATTTGTAGTCCATCACTGCATATGTAAAGTCAGGATTACATTCTCCTGTGTGCATGATTTAACATTTTTCTACCTGAGTTTCATCTGCCCTTTTATTCCTCGCACACTTAGTGATGTCTTTCCGCAACTATTTGAAATTCGCTGTCTGTCTTTCTTGATATACTGGTACCTGCGAACGCTGTGTCATTAGTCACCTGTTTTCATAACATCTGGGAATATGTTGCCCGGGAGAGACCCCAACGCAGATACTTGTGCAGTTTTCTGTCTGCCTTTGTGCTCTTAAGAAAAATGACTCTTCTTATCTTTTGTTGCCTCTGTTTAAAGCAGTTATCCTTCCACCCCCACACCCACAGAAGCTTCTTTTTTGAGGCAGATTTTCTTCTGAATCTGCACTTCCTACTTTGAAAACACAGAGGTGCCCGGTGACACAGGTGAGAGCAACTCTACAAATTCACAGAATGGTTTGTGTTGGAAGGGACCTTAAAGATCATCTAGTTCCAACCCCCCTGCCATGGGCAGGGATACCTTCCATTAGATCAAGTTGCACAAAGCCCCATCCAACCCGGCCTTGAACAATTCCAGTGATGGGGCAGCCACAGCTTCTCTGGGCAACCTGTTCCAGAGCCTCACCACCCTCACAGTAAAGAATTGCTTCCTAATATCTAACCTAAATCTACCCTCTTTCAGTTTCAGAATTAGTTGTGAGATTTGGTTTCCAGACGTGCAGGCAGAGCAAGGACCAACTTTGTTGCTCAAAGGCTATGCTAAAGAAGCTTTTCAAATAGGGAAGCCATCAGTTTATCAAGCTTGAAAACAAGTTTGAAGAAGAGGTGAAAAATATGTTTCTCCTACTGATGTTTTCAGGTTGCTAATACTTTATCTGCTGTTTATGCATCACATAAATCCATTTGCCATATAAGTAGGTTAGAGAATGCCAACTTCTTGTATCAAAATATACTACTAAATTTAATTTAAACTCCCTAAGATGGATAATGTTCACCAAAGGTGCAGTAGAAAAGGAAATATTTGTAGCTAAAAGTTTCAAGATTCTCTCAAACTTCTCAAGGAGTTTATGATCCTCTTGCTTTCACCACCAGTATCCGCACGAATACTGGCTGGTTGTGTAGAGCTCTTCAGAAGTAAGGCTGATCAGTGGCTTATTGCTAAAAAATAATGCCAGTGTTCACTGTGGGCAGAACTTTCCAAGCTATTTTACTCCTTCTGATTTCAGCAAACATGACATTAATTCACAGAGTAGTTTGGATAAACAGTTATTTAGAAAAAGCTCATTTGAATTATTTTCTTTTTGGAACTGGTAGTGAGTGCGTGGTCTTACAAGTTAGGTGATGTTATTGCTCTGTTCTGATTGCATGATTTAAATTTCTAAAGGGAGGAAATGAACAACTGAGAATAATGAACATCAAGGTAATAATAGGGATTCTTGTTCTTGCACAAACACCCTTTCAGCTCTGGAGAAAGCAGCCATTTCCCTAACATTTGTGGAAACAAAAAAATGGTTCAGTTGAATGTTCATGAATAATAATAAGGCATAAATATTATCTGTAACAGCTGTTTGGTGAGAACTAACATGTAAAGCAGCATCTTGAAGGGTTCACCTCTTTGTTCAAGAGCGTGAAGTTCTTGAAAAAATGCAGCCATTAAATTCATAAAGCCCTGGTGTCCAACAACAAAGACAAAAGCTCAGAGGACGTTTGAGGATTTTGGTATTTACTTGATTTAAGCACTCTCGCCAGTAACCTATGGGAGCATGCACGCCTGCGCAGATGCACGGCTGATTTCAGTAGCATATAGACCTCTGCACAGACTTCTTTCGGTGAAGGTCTTAAAGCAAGGAGGAAGCTTTGTAAAATATTTGCAGTTTCTAGCTGGTGGGATAATTCTCAGGGTACAACTGCCAACTGTTTGCATAACAGGCCAAAGGCTGCATGTGTGTGAGGGAGAGCAGTAACTGACTCAGGTCATAGCACTGGTAAAGCCTAAGGGTCAAGAAACATTTAAGCAATCCTGGATGGGATTTAAGGAATGATACAAATCTGGGACTCATCAATGGACTACTGGATTTGGGTTTAGTTTCTCACTGTAGCAAGCAAGCACCGTTTCAAAGGAGTCACGAGCATAAGAAAGGGTGAACAAATGGGACTTAGAAGTGCCAGTTTCATTTAAGAGCACCTTGAATATTGAAAGATGTGGGTGAGTTACCAGTTTGATTACTTGTCCATTTCAGTGACCATCTCCTGCCTTTAAATACTCTTTCCTGGGTGGCCGCAGTGAGAGCCCAGAGGATGCTGAGTGCAACAGCCTCCTCTCTATCAGAGGATGTGGCAGGACACGTAGGCCCCTGGGTGTAGGTGTTCTGTCTGGGATGAATGATTCCTAGGGTCACAAAGCAAACCTGCTTTCTGATACCTATCAAGTGCATAGATCAGGCAGGTATTGTAATGTTGAGAGAAGCTCAGAACTTGCAAATTGATTATTTTCTGTCTGACGGGGCAAAAGAGTTTGCCTCTTACAACTGCCACCTTACTTTCAGATGTAAGACTGTAGTAACGTGTGTAGGGATAACTTCTCTTGCTGGAAGATTTATTCAAAAGATTTGTCAAAAGCAAATAATTTGGGAGTACAAAGGGAGGCTGATTTCTCCCCTCCACCCCACCATTCATTACGTGGTGCAGTTCAAGCTTGTTACCTCCCCATGTAATCTGCTCATTTTCCCTTGTCAGGAGGCGCTCGCAGTGCTGTATTTACAGCAAAGGGATTAGGCTGGCAGCTCTCCAGTGATGCTGAAAACAGCCTTGGTGAGCTCCATTTCGGCTGAGGTTGTCAGCGCTGATTGATTTTCATGGTTGACAGCATTTGAAATGCTTTCAGATTGTGATTTCTTACTGGGTCTGATGTGGGGGAGGTGTTTTTTATTATCATTATTAACAGTAGAAATAGTATTATCTGGATACTTAAGCATGTAGAGATTATGGGCACAGATTGGCATGAGCAGTTGATGTCAAGCTCCATGTTAGCAAAGAATAATCTCATCAAGACTTGCATAGCAAGATGTAGCTAGTTCATTGTCTTTCCAGGGTAAATTAAAATTCACTATAAATTTTCATAGATTTTACTATTTTTGTCATCGTTTAATAATAAGAATACCAGAATTTGGGTTCTCCTGTGGGACAGTCCACTGGTTTTGTAACTTTTTAAAATTGTATGTTCTTAGTTTGAGGAAACAAAATTCTCATCGCTTCAAAAGTGAGTGTTTTAGTGAGGTTTTTGCAGAGCTGTTTCTGAGCTGCTTCTGATGAGCAAAGGATCTGCAGGCTAACAAATTGCAGGGTGACTGTTCTTGGAAGATACAGCATGTGCTTTCTTGTTTTCTGCCCATGGGCATGGTTTGTCCCTGCTTTATTGATTTATTTTGAAAGAATTTCAAATCAGATAGGGATTGACTTTTTGCCGTTACCATCCATGCTCGAGCATAGAATGGCACAAGATTTCTAAAACTAGTTTGGCTGCCTTTGATACCATCTTTCTTTAACATTTGGTTAATTGCTGCATGGAGAAGTGGTGTCCTGGGCCTTAGGTTTTGTGTGCTGCCTAGACATAAATTTGGGAAAGGAATTCCTTTTGAGTCTTTTTGTGAGTTTCCAACCAATATACCTTGCCCTATTCACTGCATTACCTGACATGGCAGGAGAGTGTGTTTCCCCTGAACGCACATTTGCATGGCTGGATGCAAGCCATGCTTTTCCTTACCTCATCCTCAGTACCTCAGTTTAAATGTCTGGCCAACAGCTGGCTGTGAGGAAGCTGCCAGTGTTAACATGATCTGTGGACACCAAGTAGTCTCTCTTCATGGAGCAACGTGCTGGCTTGTACCCATGTGGATCTGGTTGTGTGCTGTCCTGGTGAAGTGCTACATAGGGCAGCTGAGCTTGAGCTCCAGAAATATGTTATTGGAACTATATAGACCTTGTCTTGCAGTTCTAGCAAACATTACAACCCAAAGTTGTATGTAACATTAAAGCTAGAAGTATTTGGGTGGTGTCTGTAGCTGGGTGGTGTTTGCTCACCCCCAGCCCCTTCGGGTGCCGTAAAGGGCAAAGCACAGCCTAATCTGTTGCTTTGAATTTTGCTCATCACCAATCATATCTTCAGACATACAGATGCAGGTTTTGTATTTGCCTGTTTTTTGCTCAGTCTTCGGAGCAAACAGGTATTTTTTACTCTCACATCACTTCATATGACACGTGAGTGTCCAGCTCCTTTTTCAGTTGCTTGCTGATACACTGCGCTATGAGCAGTCCCAACTCAAGAGCATAGCCAGATAAGCATGTTATAGATTGCAGAAGAGATGCAACAACTATCTGCTGAATACTCTAAACCTGCACCTCAACCCAGGTTTTTCCCATGCCTTGTTAAAAGAACTACCTATCCCAGCTTAATTTCTGTATGAGTAATGTGACTTCCAAAAATATGAAAAATAAAAGGAAAAACCCATTGAGGGCAGCACAAGAATAGCATTAAGGTTTGTTTTTAACATATGGAACATCTGTTAGTTTTGTGCTATGAAGACAACATACCCTAATGTTTTGAAATTAGCTTTGTTACTGTTAAGGATAACAATGAAAAACACACCAAAAAAAGCCGAATCCCAAAGGATATCTGTTAATAGCATTGCTCTGAAAAACAGTCTGATCTTTGTGGGAAATATATTACTTGCGGAAATAGGAAATCACGGTGGCTAATGAGGGGAAGTTTCAGAGTTGGATCAGTCTGCTCATCTTTGTTTGAAGGGATCTCCCCTTAGCCAGAGAAAAAGGTCTCTTTAAGTTCAAGGCTGAAGTATGCTACTGTTCATGCACTACTTTTTCCTACAGTATAAACATTAAGGAAAAATAATTCCTTATGAACATTTCAGTATAGGTCTACAGTCTTGAGGATTTACACATAATGTGCGCCCTCTATCACTCCCTGAGGCACACTAGTGATATATCTGTGACCTTACTTCACTTCAGTAGATGTTTCCCTTAGTGCCTGTGGACCAAAAATCCCTTCTGTAAGTCACTGTATAACTATGTACCACAGACCAGCTGCCCCTTCCTCCAAGACTTTATTAGCCTCTAGGTACTGGACTGAGCAGCAAGACCCTACCCATGGCTCTCAGAAGTGGTGGTGTTGGCTGAAAAATCCTTGACAGGGCAAGGCAGTTAGAGACCTTGGCAGCTACTGAGTCCTTTTAAAATAAGGAGGAGATGAGTTGTGGCCTGGAATTTCTTGCTTTTTCATGCTGTCGCGAAGCATATTTAGTAATCCTTTGGCTACATTTATGCAGTCAGTGTTGCTGTTGACATGGCAGTGCATTTACAGGAGACTTCTTTCTCAATTGTAGAGAATCACATTTTGGCTGCAGGTAGTTTCTTAATTTATAGACCTATAAATCTGAGACATATAAATGTTGAGTGAAGTATTCCACCTCCCTGCAGGTGACGGTTTTCCTGGCAATCCAATGGTAGAGCAAGGTGCTGCTGCTATCAGTGCTTGCCTGTCAGGGACCAGTAATAGCTACTATCTCAAGACTATGTATTTCTTTAAAAAAGAAAAGTAGTTGTTTATGGTGTGTCATATGGTTAGGATCTGGCCAATTCTTCCAAATGTCTGTGATAACCTCTAGGCAGTTTAAACATACAGATTCTCATCTCACACAGATTCTGGACTGCTTTCCTCATTTAAGAAGGAGAAGCAGACCTGAGCATTATAACCCTACTGAGCACATAGATGAGGTGGGTAGATTGCCAGATTGAAAACACGCAACGTTTGCTTTCTTTGAGAGCCACAGATGATTGTTTGCAGTTAGGTTGTCTTTTTTTAAACAATATATCAAGGGACTCACATTACTACTTCTTTATTGGATTTCACCAGCTATCTGCAGGGGAAGTCTGTTGCAGGCTTTAGTCGAGGTATCCTTGCAGTCTTGCACTTGTGCAGTCAGTCCCAGCTCTGTCGAACAATGTGGGCCAGGTTCTGCTCTTTCACACTAAGAGACTTCCCTGTATCAGCTATAACATTTGGTAAAAATATTGTTTTGACAAATTATGGTCATGTCTGAGGTTTTGTGAATGCAACATACATTTACTAACCTGTGATTGTACATGGTAGTTCATTTCACCAGACAGTTCAGAGAAGACTGTCCTGGCTCCTGTCATTTCTCTAATCTAGACTTTCCTTCTTTGTAGAATTGGTACTGCTTAATTACTCAGATGCCTCCTCTATCCTTTTATACTGAGAGAGTAATTTAATTAGTATTATTCTTTGTGTCTTTTATTAATTCAAATAAATGCTTCTTTTAAAAAAATATTTTAGTACCTATTTTTTGTAATAACTCCCCACATGGAATTTATCCCTTTTACCCTGCCTGTGCAATGGAGAGGAGACAGGGTTTGGTTGTGGTAAACTCCATCTTGGTTGTTGCTGTGATATTTCATGTAGTTTTCCCTGGATTGTGCATGAAAAAGGCATAGCCTGCTCTGCTTTGTTGCTATAGACCCTGTTGAACTCTGGAATGGATTGTGTAATCATGTACTGTATTATTGACTGCATTTGTTTATATATGTTTTAGATCTTCACTAAAATCAGCTTTGTCTTTCTCATTGAGCTTTTCTAGGTGTTTTTTGGTTTGTAGATGATAAGATCCCATCAGACAGCAGTAATCATGTTGAGGACATGCCACTGACTTACCCACTATTGCATTTTCAATTTCATTGTTATCAATTTTGTTGTATTCACTCTACCTCTGCAACCTGAGCAAAGTGCTGCCCATCACGAAGTCCAGATCTTTTTTCTGGAAGGCTAATCTATCACAGCGTAAATCATAACCCAGGAGTCACAGGTCATTGCAGGCATCTTGATGCTTCTCTCCTAGTAATGTGTTTTCAAGAAGTTAGGTTTTGAGTTTTGTTTGGTGAGCTAGCTCTTTTTCTGAAACTCTCCCCCTCTTTTCCCCCCCCAACTTGGGAAGCTTTCAGTCTGTTGGTCATAGGTAAAGGTATGCTACTGTATTCCCCCTCACTTTCCAATCTTCAAATGCCAGGCAGAACACTACTGAACCTGGTGGGAATTTGGTTCACTTACCTAGAAGAATACAGGGCTTGAACCCAGTATCCTTTCTGTGCTGTGGAAAGCTCATTTAAGAGTTTTTCTCTCCTGTTTATGACTCCCATTGCTTAGCTGTGACAGGATCTTCTCATTCTTAGGTCTGTGTTACATTAATGGCCTCTAAGTGGGGACTTCATGAAACTTTCATGGAAAATATAGATAAATTATATCCTCTTGTGATTATTTGTCTGCCATACAGTTAATACTGTTTAAAGTATATTGTGGCATTAAGTCCAAAGAATATGTATGAATTGCAGCTATAAAATAGAAGCAGATTATGATGTACACATTTATATTGGCTTACTATCTAAAAACTGTCCCACAGGTTGTTTGTAAGACTTTACCACAGAGGTACTCTGTGCTCACCAATTTAAGCTTCACAGGGCCAAGGAGCAGGAAACCAAAGAGAAAATTTTACCTTTAGACTCTACTTAAACTCCGTCATGAATATAAAAGTGTCAAGGTCAGTTGAAGCAAAATGAAGAATAGTGCTTAAAGTACAGGGCTTAAAATGAACACCAAATAAAATCCAGTCTGTCTTCTTTGCCCTTATGTGGGTGGCTAATAAAGCATATGTATGCATTTCTTCACATGGCATAAAGTTGGGGTTTTGATTCCTCCAAAGAATAGTTTTGGCGAAAGTTATGTCTATTAAAAACCATTTATTTTCCCCTGCTTGCTCAAGGGATATATTTAAAGGGGAATGGAGAGAAGTAAGCTCCTGTAGTGATCTCCACTGTCAGGGTAATTCATGTTATAGTGGCAATGCGAAATCTTACGCAGGAGTGCTTCTCTTCCATGTTTGTATCTAATCCATAGTACACATAAGTGAGGTTCCAGTGCTTGCTGAACTACCCCAATTGACTGAAGGTCTGTGCAGCAGATTTTGTGTTTTAGCAGGTTTTGTTCTAGACCTGCTATCTACTTGCCTTCTGTAGGTCTTCATCTTGTATTCTTCTATTATTTTAGTTAGCTCTACCTTCTGCAAAGAATCCTCTCTCATGAATTAGTCACTCTACTGGTTGTCACAGGGCAGGTTGTGATAATGGAGCTCAAAAGTTCTTTCACATAAGGAGTATCTACTACAAATTCAACTATCGTATTTAATAATTAAAAGAATATTGCATCTGCGTGGTGAGGGATGTTGTAGACGAATTTCTTTGTGCAGGTTACTGTATCTCCACAGGCTTTGGCTTCAGTTAGTCACCTCACATAAAGGATATTTTTGGGGGGTTTGGGTTGGCTTGAGGAAGCTGGAAGACGATGTTGTTCTGTTTTTGAAGGAAAGAACATGTAGAGGTGAACGTGGTGCACGTACTGCCAGTGTTTTCGTCCTAAGGAAAGCAGCACAACCACAGTCAACAGCCAGAGTTTATGTAGAGTAACTCTTGCCAGAGAAATCCTATTGTTTCATTTGCTAATTTACAAAATTAGTGGCTGAAAGGAATGCAGTTTCAAGGCAAATGTGCAAGGAGGAGAGTGATTTATAGAGCTAGAACAGGAAGTTAAGGAAGAGGAAAGTTTGAGAGGATATCAGGAGGAAGGAAGGGAAACAGCCTGGCAATGAAATAAATTAATTTTTTAATAGTTCTCCCAATGGATACATAAAGCTCAACTGATACAAATAATACGTACATACTGTAGGGAACAAAACTGTAATGAGAGAGAGACAGTCTAAACTGATTTAGCCTGTTTAATGTGTAACTGTTGTTTTGCATAGGTTTTTTTTACTGGTTAACTGTTAATGTGTGAAAGCCCAGTTACTGACCAAAAAGTAGGAGCTGTTTTCCTTTTTGTTGATCACAGCCTATTTCATCAGTCTTGCGAAAAGAAACACCCACTTAACCTGATGCAGAACTTACATTCTGCATTACTCTGTTTATCCAATGTGCAGAGTAAAATGAAAGACAGACTCAGGATGGTTACACAGAGTGGTAAGCATATTTTTAATCCCAATTGATACTCTGGTTGTTGCAGAGTCTTGAAGAAATCTTAGGACGAATTGCTACAAAATTTACAAAAGGAACAAAAATCAGCAGCTGCCTGGCCTAGCTTTGAACTTAGCAAGTCCAGACCTTACATTCTCAACGAATTTCAGCCATGTGCATTGCTAACATGCCTTGGGGTGCTCTCCATTAGAACATGAGAATGTGGCTGCAAGGGCTACACTGAAAAGTGAGTCCATATTTCTTTCATCCCGTGGCATACCCTTTGAGAGGTGCATTTGCATTATTGGTTAGGTGAGATGGATTTTTTTTCTAGTAGCCTGTAGTATTTAACTAGCTGAACACTTAACCCTTAAGATACTGCTGATGTATTATTTTAAAAGTCTGGGTGAAACCTAATATGCCTTTATCTTTTGAAAATGCACATCTTCAGTTTCTAAGTAGATACGCTAAAACACACAGTTTCACTGCAGTGCTTCTTTGCTGTTTTTTGCTGTTTGTTTTCCTTTAGTAATAGAAACTTTTCAAAAACACAAGCTTTGTTATTTTATCTCTTGTTACTTGTTTTCCTCAGGATAACGTATTTCATTTAATGTCACCTGTAACAGTAAGAAATAATTAAGTGCATGTTTGAGTTCCAAATCTAAACCACATCTATATCAAACACAAGAGATGAATGAACTTCACATAAATTGTCTTACTTATCTTAGGGCAAATGTCCATTTTTATATGTCGGGGGAGGACAAAGAACAAGATCAGAAGCAGAGTATATTAAAGCAACACTTAGATTTAGTTAGAAAAACAAAATCTCATCTTTCAGAAACATCCAAGAGCTTTTGGGTACTGATTTATTTTGAAAACCTAAACTAGAGGGGTTTGGGTTTCTTTTTTTTCTTCTTTTAAAAAAAAGTAATATAGTCACCCATTATCTATATTCTAAGCAGTTGAATGTTACCTGTTTTCTGAGATTTAAAGCAACTTGTACTGTGTTTGCCAGGAGCTTGGAGCACGCACTCAGTGAGTTACTGCTCTTCAGTTCGGGCTCAATAAACAGTCAAGCTGCAGACTTGGTTACTCAACTTTTAAGCTAATGTTGCAATGAATTTTTTGTTACAACTGAGGATTAGGCAGATGCGAATGACATGTTAGATTAGTCTGCATTCATTCAAATGCCTTTTTGTTGTTTTTTTTCTCGAGGCAATGGGAAGACAATATATTGAAATAGCAGCAGTCTTGCAGTGATGAAAGTCTAAGGGTATATGAGTTTCAAAGACAGATGATATCTTTTGTTACCCTAACCGATATGCATGGGAAAGCAGGACAAGCTTTTGATGACAGTTATTTAATCAGCTGAAATATCAAAGCGCATTCTCTTATCTGTACAGCACGGAGGTCATATTTTCTAAGATTTTCACGATTATTTCAGCAGTTCTTTAAATACTACTGTTAAAGTGTGTTTAAATCAGCTAGCGGGAATGAAGAATTGCAGTTTTGCCACAAGCAGAAGTTGAGTGTTAAGAACAGACTCACTAAGTGTGCTTGGGAGATGTCTGAAAGATTTCTTCAGTATGTGGTTTTGGAGTATTCCTAGAGAAACTAGTTGAAATTCAGCAGTCCTTCATATGCTGGGGTACTGCAGTGATGTGCTCATTTCAGGTTGATGAATGGACTCAATGAGAGCAATGGAACAGTGGTATCGTGTACAGGGGAAAGAAATTGCTCACTCCAGGAAGAGCTGTCCTGCCTGCCCTCAGATGTTTGGCCTTTCTTTTAATGGCAAGCTGTATGAGTCAGCTGCCAAATGCATTTTTTCAGTGTGGCAACAGGATGTATAGTGTATTCCCATCTAGGGAATTCACTCAGGCTGTATTTCTGTATTATTATGAGGGCTCCCAGCTGTTAGATCTATGGCAGAAAAGCAGCAGCGTCTCTCGGGCAGGAATGTTTAGCATTTGATGAAATGATGGCACAATTAGCAGCAATTTGTAATGTGCCTTTTCTTCTTTTGAGATTTAGTTACTCTTAGGAGCAACACTGAATGTTTGAGAACTCTGAAGTATATATAAAAATATATAATATTTAAGCAGTCCTATATTTCACTGCGTACATTCGTTTTTCTTTTGGTTTCTGTGTTTGGATGGCATATAAATACTGGATCCCAGAAGGTCCTGTTTAAGCTAGGAAATTGAGTTGAATTCTTATCACTGAGATGAGAATTACAATAGGAAGAATGTTATTAGCTCAGAGTAGGACAGTCTAACCTCACTCAAATCCCAAAGCTCCTCATTCTTCGCACCAGTATTTTAAAGGAACATCAGCCACTTGGAACCAGTCTGTCTCAGTTCTCTCATAAGCTTCTCTTTGTTAGCGTTTATGGTTTTGTCCTTGTTTTCCCATCCTACAACCTTTTTCCCTGCTGCATAAGCTGTCTGTACAAAGAGCAAAACTGACAGACTATAAAAACCAGAAGCTGTTCAATGCACAATACCCAGAATTAACAGGTGTGTAATGAGCCAATCTCCATGTAAGCTCCTTTTACAGTCTCTAACTGGTGCTGTAGTGGGGCTTCCCTGGGGTGTTGGTCTTCTGCTGGGTCTCTGAATTTTTACTTTAAAAGCAGTTCAGCAAGTAGGGGAAGAATACATGAGTTTTGTCCCTGATCTTTCATTTATAATAATCCAAGAGAGTTACTGTAACTTTTTTAATAAATAAAAATGCCATGGTACTCTCCAAATTAACATGTGGTTTCATCTACACGCTCTTTCACCATGTGGTTGCGTTGTTGTGGTACCCCTTGGTTCTTTCTTATCACTGTTATTTTATATCTCCCAACCACCAAAAAAAGTAGGATCCCAGTCGATCCCTGCTTGCTTGCATATGGCAGGGGTAGAATGGAGGGAGAAAGACTGCTTGCCAGCGTGAGCCCATGTAACCAGCCTTTATGAAAAGCAGGTTGGTGAGAACAGCTGACCTATTCCCAGTCTGTGGTAATAGTGATGGTAGAAGGTAAAGTCCATCTCACTCCTATCGAACAAAACCAAAAATGCTCTAGTGAATTCCTTCCTTCAATCTCGTTCACACAAAATTCACTTTGGCCTGGTGAAGTGGATTTTTGCCAAAGGGTCTTTCTCAAGACCTTTCTCTCATGCTTCTGGCAGTTGAGGCCTTGGAGGGGATTTTATTTAAAGCCTTTGGCTTTGAAACTGGGTTGTAAGTCATGGGATCTCTTCTAGCATCTCTGTGCACATCAGACAGCTCTGAAGTAGGGACTCTTGATGTCAGGCAAAATATCAGTAAATCTCATCTGGACAAAGTTGCATTTTCTAAATCAAACCAGCATATGTCAAATGGATTGCATCAAATAAAAATGCTTGAGTTAGGGTGACTGAGTCAGACTTACCATAAGCTGATATAGTGTGATTTCCAGGGCAGAGTCCATCTTCTTCAGCCTGGTGTCACAGTACTTCCTCTTCTCCTTTCTCGGTTCCCTTAAATCTTGCCCAAGGAGGCTTTTATTGTATGCCTCAAAGTAGGCTCTTTCAGTTATATTGCCTCATTTAATTCTTGGTGTGCTGGTCAGGAAGCTTACTGCAAATACCATTCATTTCTTAGTCTTCCAACTTGGAAAAGAAGTTTCAGAAAGCTGGGAAGAATGAAGCAAGTAAAGGGATCATTAAATAAAATATTTTAATAAAATTCTCTGTATCTGCTATCAGCACTAATCATGCTTAAAGACTGCTCTAATATTGTCACCGCAGGCAGAACGTATATATTGCAGTTTCTATCATACAAGTGATAGGAAAATAGTTGGAATAGTTCAGTGCTGGGTGAGAGAACCAGAAACGACGCTTTGCAGTCATCCTTGTGATCCAGTACAGCATCATTCTGTCCACAGTGTCTGGTTCAGCTCACTTAGTTGAGGTCCATCCCAGCTAACTGGAGATATCGATCTTGTGTGCCCTCATTAAGAGGTATTTACTATATAGATTGTGAATATAGTCCACAGAAACAGAATGACACATCCTGGAGTGTGGTTCAGGTTTTAGTCATCAAGCAAGTTTCCAAGTTATGTATCTCAGGTAAATGTCTAAAAGTTGGGTGGGACAATTCTGGGCTCTTTTCTCTCTCTGCATGAGAAATGCTTTTTTATATATATTTTTTTGGTTTGCTCATACAGGGATATAGTTACATTGCTTTCTTTTCAGTAAAAAAAAAAAGTAGGAAAAAAGTAGAAAAAAAAAGTAGAAAAGAAAGTATTAGAAGGGCATAGTTCTGATGTAAACAATACTTTTAGATTGCAAACTGTCCCAAATTCCTTTCCATTTCCAAACAGCAGACTGAAGAATCCACATAACAACTCCCCCAGCTGCCTTCCCCCTCCCCTTCTCTTTGAGTATTTTCTCCAATTGCTCAGTACTTACCTTGAATAAGAGTAATGATTTTTATGTCAGCAACAATTACATTATATTTCCCTTTTAAATACTATGCATGACCCTATCTTTCATGTTCACAGTTTCTATGAAAGAGAATACAGAGTTGGAAGCAGTTTGGTTTATAGAGGGGAGGGGGAGATTCTCCCTTGGGCAACTTCCATGCTTTTTCTAAATTAAATTTAATCTTATCAAATTAATTAGG
This sequence comes from Phalacrocorax carbo, assembly GCF_963921805.1. Lineage (NCBI taxonomy): Eukaryota > Metazoa > Chordata > Aves > Suliformes > Phalacrocoracidae > Phalacrocorax > Phalacrocorax carbo. The sequence continues at coordinate 28,571,261 of NC_087519.1, read as the reverse complement.
GACAGTTTCTCTTAAACCTGATCTGATCCAGCTGCTTAATGGAAAGACAAGTTAGTTTTGTTAGACTGAAGGAAAGCAAACTGTTCCTTTCCTCTTTCTTCTTGGCTTACTGCCATGAAATGAACACCGATACTGACCTGGGTTGTAGAGGCAGGAAAAGGGTGGGTGACGCCAGACCTTTTGTACTACTGTGCTCAAAAATGAAATCTATGGAATTTTGTAGATTTTAGATGTTTGGAACACTGAACAAGGTTTGCCAACCTGTTCAATATTGCCATATGTTGCCCTTTATTTCCAGGTAAAGTTGACTGTAGGGGACAGAGTTGTGGTAATGCGCTCACAAGTCTTAGTAAAAGAAGGATCTTGGTATCACAAAATTCATCACAGTGCTTGGGACAGATGGATGTTCTCGATCATTAAAAATGGTCAGGTTTCAAGATTGCTTTGTTAAGTAGTGGTGGTCCACTGTTGTTGTAAAATGGAAGCCCTGATTTAGGACACTGCAATTCAATGCATAGATTTTGATGCTTCTGTCCTGTGGCAATATATTTCCCCTTACTTATAAGTAAAGGGAAAAACAGGAGTAGGACAGCTATCGGATTATATTATGAAAACAATATTTAACCTTGTAACTACTAGCCCTTGAGATTTAAAAGGAAGCTATATCTGATAGACTGTAACAGGATTTTACATGCGATTAATCCATGGCTCCTAAACACACTTCTGCCCAGGCCTGACAAAAAGGTAGTGCTGTTGTCAGGTCTATATAAAGTCTTGAAAATTCCAGCCAGAGGAGTAGTCATCTTAAAGAGAGAGGAAGGTCTAAAAAGTTTAATGAAAGCAGGCAACAATGTGGAGGAGCGACAGGCAGTAGTCTCACAGGGGTAATGGCTACAGCTTCTTATTATACATCAGAGAATCAACACCAGCTTGTAAAACTGATGCTCAGATGTATTGTAAACCAGGCTTCACTGGTCTGTTACCCACAAAAGGGTTTTCTGGAAGTGTAGATAGACCTGATGATTTGTGGGTAGTGATTAAATGTAATTTAGATGTTAATGTCTGAGAAGCAGGTACTGTCTCACTGCTGCCTGCAATGCCTAGCAGTAGAGGAGTCCAATCATCATGCTGCTGTTCAGGTACAGCATAAAGATATAGGCAGCACTTTATTCTTGGCAAATATGCCAGCTGAACTTGAAGTGAATGCAGAGATGGAGGTGACATTTCTTAGTGGTAACGTCAGCTACATGTGAAGGAGATTGTGGAAGATCTCATTTTACCTTTATGAAAGACATCACACAGCTGAACAAAGAGCCATGTCTTCAGCATTGCCCCTTTGACACTTTTTAACGACCACATTGCATTTATGGTTTAAAATGTTCATTCCTGAGTAATTTTGAGTTAGGAGAATGCTCACTTCTTGGCCCTGTTCCAGTTTTATTCTCCCACAGAAGACACCCCTAACTATAGTTCATTGGTTTGTGTCAATACCAATACAAGAACATTTATCTGAAACCTTGACAGATCTCACCAGGCTGGCCAGGGCTATGTGTATTCTGGTGATAATCTGCTCAATTTGGCATGAGTTTAGCTGGTTTACATTCCTTTATGAATAGGAGGTGCATCCTCTGGCCTGGGCTTGCTCACTGGTACCTGGCTCCCAGGCTACCAGGAAAGGTGGTGTCATGTTCAGTAGCCTAATGGTTACAATTACTGCCTAAGATAGGACTATACAAAAAGGCAGGTGAAGATGTTTTCTGGGGGAAAAATCCACCTAGGAGTTGAAACTGTTCTCTAAAAACTTTCCTTTTGTTTTCATTTTCAGCTTTCTACACTCTTGCATACACTATTAATCAAATAAAAATCCTATTTCAAAGTCTACGCTTACAGCACTGAGGTTTATATGAAGTGACAGACATAGGTTAATGTCCTGCCATCAGGGAATGACTGTAGAAAAGTCTGAAATACAGTTGGTGTATTTTTAATCGGAATTTTACAGTTTTCCAGTAAGAGGAGTAACTCCTCACTCTTTGCATCTTGTGTTCAAGGAAACAATGCAAGACAGTTGAAATGTGTGAATTCTCTCAGTAAAAAAAATTAACTGCAATCTTTTTGCATGTCCCATTCCCTACTAACCTTATCATTGGACTTGATGGTAAATCACACAAAGTTTAGTCCTAGCCTATCATGGTTTGCACTGTTATTAAACTCAAGATTCTCCTTTTTATACAGTATTTATTACCTGTTCAATAGTATAGAGAAGATGGAAGGTTACTGTGGGCTGTCTCAGCATTGAAATGTACATGGGGGGTTTGTTTATTTTGTTTTTTTAACAACTATTCTCAATTCTAGAAGCAGCAACTGAATTAGTTGTCTCTCTGAAATCATTGTCAATGATTTTAAAGTAGGAGTGGGGAGCTTGCTGGAGACGGGAGAAAGGAAGACACTGGCATCTGCTGCCTGTTAAGTCCATTAATTGAAAAGAAAATACTGCTGGTGCCAGAATGTACAGCCCTGCTCCTAATTAAGCCTAGGGAAGCAATGGGCTGGTTTTAATTGAGAACAGCATCTCCCTTAATGGTGCCAGCAGCTAAAAAACGCAAATAGATTCAAAGCACGAAGCACATGCAAGACAGTAGTGACTCTTTATTTATCGGGTCAGTCATTGTGCCATACTTGGAAACCTGCATCCCAGCACAAGACCTGGACGAATAATTGGGTCCCAGTTGCGGGCAGAGCCATCTATACTTTTCTAGGTCTGAGAGCTGGGTGTTTACAATACAAATTAGCAGTAGTCATTAGTATTGTGTCCTTTCAGAAACAGTTAAGGAAGAAAGTATTTCCTGGTAACTTTGGTGGCAGTAGGAAGAGCTGCCATGCCTTGCTGTGCTTTGTGGCAGCGTGGTTCCAATTAGCGTAGCCGTCATACTTGAAATGCTTTCTGCCCAGGTCACCCACAAGTTCAGATGCCTGGTGAGTGCACCACATTTCAATCCTGAATCCCTTAATTATCCCTACTTGTCATAACAGTGTAATAAATACATAACAATCTTCATTCTGAAGTGATCAGCCATTAGGAGTTTTGTGCCAAAAAAGGTCCTAAGCCACTTTTAGCCTGGTTTCTTAAGGGAATGAGGTTTATGTGATTGTATCATCTGTTTTCATGATTGTCACTCCTGTTCTAAAAAGCTTTTGAATCCATCAGGCAATTTCAGCTAAAAAGTACAGTGAAGATAGGTGGCCAGGAGAAGCAAAAAGACAGAAATTAAATCCCCCCTTGAGGCGAGGGTTAGAGGTAAGCTCAGGTACATTGTTAGACATTAATGAATCCACACGGGACACATGCCTCTGCTTTAGGAGGAGCTCTGAGTAGATCTTCCGCTTCCAGTAGGTATGGGATAATCAAACCCCAAGCCCTGGGAAATCAGTCTTTCTAAGTCACACTGCTCACTTGCTTGCTTCGATAGATCAAGGTTTGCCTGGTCCACTCTAGAAAAAATATCTCTGTTTCTCCGGAGTGGGACGCTTGTCCTTTGCCCAGCCATCTGTTCCACCCACATGGAAAAACTGCAACACTGAGGCTTATCCATCATTTTGAAGCAGCCTTTTGATCCATATTCACTGCCTTGCAACACGAATGCCAATATCCTTTGCCTAGGGAGTGAATGTATTAGATGTATACTGTGCTCCTTCTAGGGGATGTGAGCCCTTTTTTTACAGAGCCTGGCTCTTTAGCTCCAACTATAGACAAAAACAAGGCTCATGGCTCCAGGAGCAGCTGTTTCAGTCCATTTTGTCAGCTAAAATGTCCACCATCACACCAAACTGTGGACATTTAACCAAAGCCCGGGTTTGCGACACAGAAATATTTATCTCAGCTCCATCTGTTCTCTTGTGGTTGCTGAGTTAGTTAGCATATTGAGTAACACTTTAAAATCTGAGGTGCTCCTGGTACTACAGTTTTGATGAGAATATGTACCTTGAGCGATGGGTGGCACTTACTCTGTGTGAAGGGAAAAACTCTAGCCTCCCAGTCCTGCCTGGGACAAGTGGTAGCTCATGGTGCTAACTGCTTACACCTGAATGCCTAAATCCAGCCTCTGTTCATTAAGCACTTCTCTGAAGTGTTTCAGAGAAGAACTTCATTAAGCCAACACTGAAGTGCCTTTGAACAGGAGGGTTTTTAAATGGGACTTCACTTACATGGTCATAGTTTCAAAAATTTAGTTTGGAAGGGGACTGAATTTTATCTGTCTCATCTGGGAGGTAGGAAGAAGTCAGCAGTGAATTTGCTATCAATCTGGGATTTTTGTCTGATATTCCTACAGCTTAAAGACTGGTTTTGTCTTGGCTTTAGTCCAGATCATTTAGAAGCCTGGCTTCTCTGACTTGGGCTATAGTGACCTGGCTACATTTTTAAACTGCTGCTGTGAGCCTGATTGTAGATTTAGACATGGCTTATGTTTTCATGGCAGTGGCCAGTAAGACCTATCTGCATGTTGTAAGCCTTTTGTCACATTACCTGCTGGGTTTTCCTCTTGATTGTATTGCTCAAATTGTTTCTTAAACTTTTTCCTGTAGAAATCCAGCCTGTGATTTATTTTGAGGTATTTTCTCACTTCAGCATCCTCAGCATGGTGAGCTTCTATTTTCAAGTTGTTCATACACAGATGGCAGCAAAATATTAGTGAACCATAAATTGGCCAAGAAATATGATTGGGGGTGGGGGAGAATCAACATTATTTACAAACTCTGGTTACATCTGGCAAACAGTTTCAGTCAAAATATAGAAGAAACTTTTTTTCTATGTATGTGGGGCAAAGGTCTATGATCCAGGAAATTAAATTGTTTTGGTATGAGCAAAAATGAAACTTCTGCATGGATTTGGTCACTGACGTTCAAAAAAATTCTTTTTTGTAGCTCAAAGTTTAAGTTTTCTTTGAGTTCAGCCTATGCTCTGCCAACTAAGGACAATCCTGAGCTGAGACCTAGGATCCCTCAAGGTTTCTGTATTTCTCAAGTCCTAGGATGCAATGCTCACTAAGCCTTTGACTTCACCAGCTACATCTCTTGATATTTTGTGGTTTATGTGGTTGTTCTGTTGCAATTTGTGCTTGGGCAATGACCTCTAAGCACAGTTTCAGCTCTCAAAGTAATGTCTTTGACCTGCCAGGCAGAGCAACAGATTGAACTTTATAAACTGACCCCTGTTTTTGTCTCAGTAATTCTTAACTCTCCTGGGACCATGTCCTGGGAGGCTGGTATATAGTCTGGGGATTGCTGACCTATGGCACCTTGTAGGTAAGATAAAGCAGTAAGGAAGCAGACTGACTGGCGTAAAGTAAGCCTTGTCTGCATGCGCCAAACCTGAATTCTCACAGAGCCTCTCAGGATGTGCACCAGCCCCGCTTCATGCCAGCCAAGGTATGTAGGAGGCAGGTGCCTCTCCGGTGCTGGATGGAGGCTGAGTAGCAGTAAGAGATCACTGCCTTTCTCAGAGAGAAGCTGCTACCAGCAGTCATTGATGTGTCCGCCTCTGAAAGAGGGAAACTACAAATTCCCACTGAACTAGAGTTTGCAGGAGTCAGGAGTACTGCCACTCACAGACATGATTTGCCTGTCTGCAAGAGGAAGATTAAACAGCATGCTTTGTATTTTTCCTTCACAAAATGGAAACTATCTGGCATGTGACACTTGATGGGCTGCTGACCCCTCAGCTAGTGGTTAAGACACTGAACCTGGGGTCAAGAGATCTAGGGGGTTTCACAAGTTTTGCCCCTGGCCTGCTTTTGAATCCTTAGGCAGCGTGCTTTACCCTGTGGCTGTTTTTCCTTTGTCTCAGACATTTGAAGTATAAGCTCTAAAAGACACTATCTTTCTCACTGTGTAAATATGTGGTACCTACCTGTACCAAGCACTGTTTGTGGTCTGGCTGCTGCTGTCGTGCAAAGACTGACAGTCTGGAACTGATGAATATCTTTGTTCCCTTGACTTCAGCGAGATTTGGCCCCATACCACGTGCCTGAGACCCCCTAGTACTGTTCCTGGCTGCAGACTGTTACTCCATTTCGGGACTTTCCCACACTGTGATTCTGACTTTTCATTTTCACTGTTCCCTAAACACACTCATTTAGACAGTCTTCAAAGGAAGACAACAAGTGTGCCAGCAGTTGGTAAAGAAACTTTCCCATAGTACTGTTTCTTTATTTGTAGAAGAAGATTGAAAGCAGATGAACTATTGTGAGCACTGAGGTGTCTGTATTAGCTGCTTTCCAACTTAACAGTCAAACTGTGTTCTAATTCATGCTTTCTCCCTCCTCTTTCTGCCCTGATAACTTTTTTTGTGTCTTTTGGGGGCCTTTACCTTTGCTACGGGATGCCCAGGAGGTAGCACAGTGCTTTGGGGAGCTTTTAGTTTCTGCTGAAATAGAGTTTCTAAGATGCTATTTGAAAACACGGCCTGCATTCGTTTGAGCCTGTGATTGGTGGTCTGGAAAGCAAACATGGGTAGCAGCTCTTCTGTGTTTGATAAGTTAGATTGGACAACATCATCCTTTTCAGTTGCTTTCTATTTATTTCTGGCTGACCTCAAGCAGTGCTCTTTTCTAAGACAGGCCATGATGCCGAATTGAAAATCTGCTGCCTTATAATCACTGGTTGTATTGCAACAAGACCAAGGTAGTACCTTTGTCATCTGTTCTCATTTTTCTTCCCTTGCCCAGGGCAGAACCACACCTCTCTACTCCTCAGCCTCTTCACCCCCCCTTTCCCCAGTGAATACACCTGAGCCATTTGTTCAGAGACTCCCCGTCTGAAATTACTGTTAGCCCATTACCACAAATGCCAAATCTCCCAGCCCTCCAGTGTGTTTTTTAATAGAGCCCTCTGAAAGTGAATGCTTTATTTTGGGGGCTCTGCTAGACAATAGACTCTCTGGATTCTCCTCTAGGGGACAAGCTTGTCAATCAAATTGTCACAGACAATAATTACCCCCTGCTTTATTCGCTCTGTCTGTCTTCAGAACAGTCAATTAGAGCTATTGATACAGACAAGCTATTCTCACCAAGTTAGTTTTCAGCCTAATTAAAAGGAACCTGTCAGTGCCTTTCCCGTAACCCTCGGGCTTCTAATGGCTTCTCTTTGTGTACAGTGCAGGAACTGAAACTCAGCCTCAGTCTTGGAGGCAGAGGGCTTAGTTAAAGTATAGTCTTTCATCTCGGCGTTTTCCTCAGTTATGGTGAGAGGGCAGGATGGAGGGAGGGAGAAAAGGATTTTCTAGAAAAGAGAGAGTCTTGTCTGCCTGGGTTTGTCCAGGTTTTTAAAATTCATCATGTGGAAAGGGGAGGAATCCTCTGAACTTCAGACTTCTTGAAAGCCCTCTGATGGTAAATAAGTGTTAATTCTCTGTGAGTATAGAGACCTTTAAACAGGCAAGTAAGGGCCCTCTTCAGGGATGGAGAACAGCGCTTTTTCCTGCCAGTGTTTTGTTCTGCTTTTTTTCTTAAAATGACTAGAACACACAAAAAGATATGCCAAAAATCTCATCATCTTGAGGATATTGCTGATCTAAAGTGTATTCAGGAAAGTAAATACTTTGACCAGGCTTTTATTGTGATGTAAGAAAGAAACCTGGGGGTGGGCGATTCTGCCATGAATTTATACCTTCTGAAATCCAGTGTATGGGATCTAGTTTCTGAAGGGACAGTGGGCAAGATCTTTAGGCCTCTGCTCCTACAGGACCAAGTTGTACGTGTTATACATCTGCTGCTATAGCTGATTATTCCTTTTCAGAATTAACAGTATATTTTTAAATTTTCTTTTCCATGTTTTTGCTGCTGTTGGATCTTTCCTTCTTCTCTTGCTTCATGAACTGAAACACACAGGTAAGCGTAAAATCCTTTTCTACAAATATCTGTTGTAAATATTTCTTTCTTTGCCTTTTCCCTGATTGTCTGCTCTATTGTGAGTGACTTTTGAGGAGTGTGTTGCACAAAGAGAGAAATAGTAGAGAGGAAGATATGGCATGATCCCCAGTGCTCTCTAAATACATGTTCCCAAACAATGAGCCATTTCACAAAAAGAAAAGAAAATCCAAACCCAAGTTTCCCATTTAACCCAGAAACAATATAGTGTGAGGCAACACAAGTCTCTTGCCAATGAAATTGCTAACCCACCGCTTTGTGCCAATGTTGTAATGAAAAGCATTGGAAATCAGGACTCTGTATGAAGAAGCTCTTTACTTTCCTTCACTGAGGTAGACCTCCACAGGAAGGCACAAATAACTTCCAAGTGTAATTCAAAATGGTAGTGGATCTGAAATGTAAGAAAACTGACCTGTACATTTACTTAATCAATATAGCTTTGTGCTCAAAACTCTTCACACACTTCCACAAAGTGTTTGCTGACAAGTTTGCTATAATATGTGAGTCTATGGAAACTCAAAACCTGTCCCAAATTCTTTCCCCCAACCCGCCTCTAATTACTGAGTACATAAAAGAGAATAAGAGATATTTAATTTCTGGAGTCTTGGAAAACTCTTCTTTCACCTTTGAAGATGTGTGGAGAGCCAAAAGGGTCTGTGAGATCTAAAAGTGGAGCTTTCAGAGAGGCATTTGAAGCCTGGGCTATTGCACCTGAGTTCGGTAGCACAGGATACATCCCAAGCTTCTCCCATCCTCTCTGTGACCTGAGCTACATGCTTTCTCAAAGAGCTTTATAGTTGCTCTGGAGCTCCCTGGTGATGACTGTGTCATTTGGAAGGTGTTGCAGGTATCTCCCACACTCTTGCCAGCACTGCAATTTATTTTCATAGCAATTCGTAGGCAACTGCTGATAATTCAGGTTTTTTCTCAACCTTGTGCTTTCTGCATCTTTCCTCTCCTAGATATCTGTGACTCTGCTGATGTTACAAAGGCAGAGTAGCTGTCTTTGTGCTGCTACTCACTCACCAGTCATAATTTTGTCTAAGTTGGATTAAATCTTGTTTTAAATGTGTTTACTTTCAAACATTTTGTTAATACAGTACTGCAAAATGATACAACAGCCAAAACACTTAGAAATTCCCATTGTTTGAGAAGCTGTTTTGCCATATAAGTGAACTAATAAGCAAAGGGTAATTACAAGCATAAAAGCACTCGTAAACTGCATGTTTTAAAAGCTGTGTGCATATTACAGTTTTAAAATTTGAACTGTAACAAAATGCCATTGATATTGCACGTACCACATATGGAGTGTGCAAGTATCTGAGCTGTAGAACTGAACTGTGTATAAACGCAGAGTTTGAAGCGATCCACCTGTGTAAGCTCACGTACACACATGCATGTGCAATCTTGATACACTTGCACAAGTGTATGTTGATCTTAAGTTGTGTTCATGTGGGATGTGACCATTTTTGAAAGAAAAGGAGTAAGAACAGCTGTAGTGGAGCAGGAGAAAAATTAATCTAGTCTGATAGCCTGGGGAAGAGTAAAACAGGGCAAGCATATATGATACTTCCCCCTAACAGTTCTCCAGCTTCCAATTATTTTCAGTTTAGTGGCTTCCTGAGTATTGCAGAATTAGGACATTCCGAGTAAAAATTAAACTTACAAGGCAAATATGGGACAGAATATGGAGTTTCTCACCTAAGGATTTAAACACTGCTTACAGCGACATATTACTTTGTTGTGCAAGTCCCCCATTGCTTAAGGTTCCCAGCGCTGCAGCCCCTGTCACCCACCAATGTTAACTTTCTCCCAGAGGGCGAATAAATAATGTACACCAGTTTACAGGTTCCTTTGGTGTAGCACTCTTAAAATTATTCCAGTGTAAGTGATAGTTATCAAATGAAATTGTAGTCAGTGCTGGAAAATTCAAAGCAGTTCTGTTTCTGGGGAAGAGGAAGGCTTTTCCTCTTGCTTATGTCAAAGGCAGTACACAGGGCTGTGTGAGAGGTCATCACTTCCCTTCTCTGTGGTTTTCACATGTTATCTTCCAGTCTTGCCATTAATAAATACTCTTTCTGGGTTTGTTTAGTTGGAATCTGTGTCTATGCTGAAGTCTTCATGACTGTGGGTGGTTTATGTAGTATTAGAAGTAAATCTGCTAGGAGTATTTACCTGCTGTCCTTTCCAGTGCACAAGGGATATTGTGAGCCCTAGTTTAATCCTCCAGTAATGCTAGTGACATTCTCAACTCCATATCCAGCGTAAATACCTGGCCTTTACTTTCCTTGCAGAAAAAAATAATAGGTCATCATTGTGAAATGACTTATATCAGAAATAATTTGTTGTCTGTTAGAGAAAATGTTCGCCTTGGTTACAAAATATCATAATTAAAATGTAGCTCAAGGCAGGCAACGTGCACACGTTGGAGGAGTGGAGCTGGACATGCTTATGGTATTACGGAAAAAATGGGGAATGAAGTCACTGCATTTGCGCTCTCCTAAAGGAAGGTTCTCTCACGAGCAGCTTGCCTGTTGTGTACCAAGTCACAGTCACAATTTGTGGGTTTCTATGGTAGATTTTCTGGGAGGTTTTTTTCAAATTATTCTTGAAAATGAAAGACCGGTCTTTCCAATATGGTAGTTGAGGGGCATATATTCCTGAAAACACTATGCTTGGTAAAGGCTTCTTCAGAGAAACAGTAAAGGTAAGCATTATTTAAGTGCAGGAAAGATCAGATAGCACTATTATTAATAGTACTGCTACTCTTCTTACAAAATGTACATGTACTTATATGCACAGAAATTTGGGAAGGTAACACAGTTGAAAAGGATAGAGCTCAGTTTTACTTTTGGTTGATGTTGGAAAAAGAATTCATTGCTGGGGGTTAAATGACATGTGAAGTCTAAATTGGCCAGCCGTAACATGTGGAAGATTTCCAGAAATTTCGTCTGCCATTTTTGGCAAACTGTGCCCTTGGGGTGTTGTCAACTGTGATTGGGAGGTTTAAAGACATAAAAGTTCTGTTCAGAAGGAACAGTCCCTATTTAGAACAAACTTTTCTATAAAAAAGTCAAGCAAGGTTTTATTTTTGCCTCACTAGAAATCCATTGACTCTTAGATAGTTTAATGGCCTTGACATTTTTCCTGTCCTCCTTTTCTTCACTTCCTGAACACTCTTCAGTCTCTGGTGTCTTAACACACTGTATATTGAAACACATCAAACCAAAGCAAACTTTTCCCAACTTAGCAGTTAGTAAGGAACTGCAGATCCTGAGATAAACAGAAATCTCAAGGTGGGCAAAATCAAGTCAAATTACAGTAGGACGAAGACAGTGTGCATGAATCCTACAGATCTGAATAAAATCTAGCATAAAAGAGAGAAAAATGTATCAGAGGTGTTTTCTATCTCATATATTTATTTAACTCCTCATTTCTTTTGTTATATGCAATTACAGCTTTCCCAATCTAGTACCTAACATCACTGAGCGTTGGCCTGCATTAGTAGCACAATGTCATCCATCTTGGTTTAAAGCCATATCAAAGGTACTAACACATCTTTGAAGTGAGATATTCGGCTTGCTGGTTTAGACACTAAACTTTGATATACTTATGTGACTGTGTGTATGAGGTCTCACATAAATGTTAAATACTCTTGCAGAGCTACTTCACAGCTTTTCGTAGGAAAATGCATCCAGAATTTGCAGTTTACTAAAGCTGAATATGTCTGAAAGCTCGGATATGTTGCATATATTCTCAAGTCAATTAAGTGTAGTTGGCTTCAGTTTCTGGAATTGATACAAGGAGTGAAGAGAAAGCATACATCAATTACAGAAGACCCTGGATTTTATTCTGCTTTATTTTCTTCAAAGTGGCATGTGAATCACTGCCTGCATTGCAGCTATGATATGCTGGTATCAGTAGCAAGTCCCCCTGTTAAAAGTTGCTTAGGAGTTCTTATATTTTCCTTTTTTCTCTTGCTTGTAGCATTCTGAAAATGTAATGTCTCAGGCTAAGGTACTCCTGCTCAAAGCTGGCTTCTGTGGGAGGGAGGACTGCCATGGTTCATCAGTTTGGGTGCAAGTCTGTGGTGGAAGGGAATTGATGTTCTGTTATGAAAACTGGAAAACAATTCTTGCAATTTCTTTTGATATATTATCATGCTGTTCAGCCAAATAATACACATGCATCATGTCCAACAGAAGATATATTGTAATACGTATTTGAGAAATGCAAGCATGTAATTAAATATTGTACCATAACACACACTCAAGTGAGAATGCAGTCAACACATTCCTTAGCAAAAATATTTTTCTTCTTTGGGACATTAATTATACAAGAGTAAGGTGGTTTTAATATGTTTTGTTTCATAGCCTTGCACTCAAAATATGAACATTACTGAAAAAGTTTATGTCTGTAAATTGAATTGCTTTATCTCTTACATGAAATTGTCTGAAAATTTACCGACAGAGTTACTCCTGGTTTTCTTAGTTTCTTGTGCCATTGTTGCCAACAGATAGAAGCTATGATTTTGAGAACAGTGAGACAAGAATAAGTAAACTGGCTTCATGCTGTTGTATCACCTCTGTATATTCTGTTCCCTGCTTTTATTGTGGCATTTAACTTGGCTGCAAACTGCAGAAATAAAAGAACACTCAGGAGGAAGAAGCGCAGGGGCTTGTAAAGCTTGTGATGATACAGGGTAAAGGGAAAAAGAAATGATATGTTGAAAAGATGCCTAAAAGGCAGAGCAGGCTTTCTCACTAAGCTTGTTTCCCTGAAGCCCCAAGTGGCTCAGTGTGAGTCCAGATATGCTGCTCATGAGTGTCCTTTCCTACACAGCCTGTAGAGCAAGATGTTTTACTATCAAGCTTTTGTCCTTTCATCCTACTGATAGATGTTGTTGGGCAGGAGAGAATTTGCAAATACCTCTTCAGTCTGGATCCTCGAACATGTATCTGACGGATGACATTGTGGACAAATGGCCTGTGTTGCGGGATGATTTTGGTTTTCCTATACTGTTATGTGATTATACAAGTGCTTTATTAAGTTAAAGAAGAAAATCATAATGCTTGAGTAAAAGTTACTGCTGTGGGTACAGTTGCCATTTCAGAGGCTGCTACTTCAGTTCAGTGACTGTGGTGTCTGCAAAAAGCACAGCACTTAAATCTCTCTTGCTGGGAGACTGGTGGGTGTCTGGAGGGACAGAAGATTTTTAAGAGAAAATGGTAACTCTTCAGACTTGTATCAATGAATGGGCCACAGACATTCATTTGCATTTGTGTGTCTCACAGAAATGCGCAAAGTAATTTTTTCCTCATCCTGTGGGTTTTGTGGTCCTGAAGATAATTACTGAGATTGGGAAGTGCCTGGCAGTACACTGGCTAAAACAAGGCATTCACATCTGGCATTGTTTAAATCTCCCACATCCCTCTATAATGCATTTTTGCAAATTGCAATTTCCCAGGCAAAACCATGGCAATCATTCTGATATTTTTAAAGAGTTTCATGAATCAGATTCAGAAAAGTATTTATGACTTTCCCTTCTGAGTATCAGTGGCTGGCATCATCATATTGAAAACAGGCTAAACCAAATCAGCTGGTTTCCCAGGGAAAAGTATTACATGAAAATGTGCAGTTTATTAATACCAACACACATCCTCCTGCAATATCAGCAGATGGTCCAATCAGACAAGCAAAGAAGTTGATCCCTCTCTTTCCAGCGCAGATCAGTTCTTCCTGCTCAGGGAAAGGAAAAAAAGAAGAAAAAAGAAAGGGAAAGGAACAACAAACCAAAATCCAGACTTTCTTACTAGATGTATTGGGAGTTCAAATATCCAGAGAGAACAAACGAGCAATGCAAGCCATCAGAATAAAGCAGTGGACTCAGCATCTTAGTCTTTTTCACCCGGGTAACTCCCTTGACATCAGCTGAGATAAACTGTAATAACTCCTAGAAAATCACACCCATTGCTTACAGTTCTCAAGGCTTAAATTATTCTGATATTGCATCTCTAGCCCTTGTGTTCACAGAATGGTGGGGGTTGGAAGGGACCTCTGGAGATCATCTTGTCCAACCCCCCTGCTTAAGCAGGCACACCTAGAGCAGGGGGCACAGGAACGCGTCCAGGTGGGTTTTGAATGTCTTCAGGGAAGGAGACTCCACAACCTCCCTGGGCAGCCTGTGCCACTGCTCCCTCACAGGAAAGAAAGTTTTTTCTCATGTTTAGGAGGAACAACTTCCTGTGTTCCAACTTGTGCCCATTGCCCCTTGTCCTGTTGTTGGGCACCACTGGAAAGAGTCTAGTCCCATTGTCCTGACACCCGCCCTTCAGATACTTATAATTATTGATTAAATCCCCCCTCAGTCTTCTCTTCTCCAGGCTGAACAAACCCAAGTCTCTCAGCCTTTCCTCATAAGGGAGATGCTCCAGTCCTCTGATCATCTTGGTAGCTCTCCACTGGACTTGCTCAAGCAGTTCCATGCCCTTCTTAAACTGGGGGCCCAGAACTAGACGCAGTACTCCAGATGTGGCCTCACCAGGGTGGAGTAGAGGGGGGAAGGATAACCTCCCTCGACCTGCTGTCCACACTCCTTTTAATGCATCCCAGGATACCGTTGTCCTTCTTGGCCACAAGGGCACATTGCTGGCTCAGGGTCAGCCTGCTGCCCACCAGCACTCCCAGGTCCTTCTCAACAGAGCCGCTTTCCAGCAGGTCAACTCCCAATCTGTACTGGTGTGTGGGGTTGTTCCTCCCCAGGGGCAGGACCTTGCACTTGCTTCTGTTGAATTTCATGCGGTTCCCCTCAGCCCAGCTCTCCAGCCTGTCCAGGTCTTGCTGGATGGCAGCACAGCCTTCTGGTGTATCAGCTACTCCTCCCAGCTTGGTGTCATCAGCAAACTTGCTGAGGTTACACTCTGTCCCTTCGTCCAGGTCACTGATGAATATAATGAACAGGACTGGACCCAGTACAGAGCCCTGGGGAACACTGCTAGTTACATGCTTCCAAACAGACTCTTCCCCCTTGATCACAGCCCTCTGAGAACTTTTTTCAGCCAGTTCTCAATCCGCCTCACTGTGCAGTCATCCAGCCCACACTTCCTTAGCTTGCCTGTGAGGAGGCTATGGGAGACAGTGTCAAATGCCTTACTGAAGTCAAGACAGCCGACATCCACTGCTCCCCCTTCGTTGACCCAGCCAGTCACACCATTGTTGAAGGCTATCAGGTTGGTCAAGCGTGATCTTCCCTTAGTGAATCCATGCTGACTACTTCTGATAACCTTCTGTTCCTCTACATGCCTGGAGATGACCTCCAGGATGTACTGTTCCATGAATAGTTCCATGAACTATTCTTCTGGTGGAGAGTGTGTTTCTGAGCAGATGCCAAACAAGTCAGAAAATGAAGGACTATTCTGCCCTTGGTATATTATGAGAAGGGTGGAGGGCTGTCAAGAATTGCCATGCCAAGCACCGACCCACTCTCAAAATTTGTGTACAGGTCTGATTTTACCAACATACACCTTTTTAATAATTTTGTTTCCCAATTCCCTGTAAAACCTCTCTTTTCCTATTACAGCCATCATTATCAGCAAAATAGCACCAAGCTGCACTGCTGCAATTTTCCCAGGCTCTTATAGCAAGACGTTGACAGGGATGTGACCTGGTTTGTCTTGCTCCAGCCCCAGATAGTTTTCTCTCATTTTCCTGCTACTACTGTATAGTGTCTTAGGAGTATTTTCCTGCCTCAGGGTGTTATTTTGTCTTTCTAACCTAAGATAAATAAGTAATCTACTGTAGAGAGGAGCTTGATTAGCAAACATAAACTGGCAAATATTTATGTTTTTTAAGGGTGGTGAAACAGATCTCACTAGGGTTCTTAGAAGTAAATGTGGCTGGCAGTGCAGCTGAGTTTTTTACTCATTTTAGCTCGATTTTACAATGTTTGGGTCTATAGAAAAAGACTGAAATTTAACAAAATTAGTAATGCCACCTGGTGAGTTACTCTGTTGACTTTTACTGCGTTGTTCTGTAAAGACTGGTAATTATAAGTTTCTTAGGATGAAAGAAGTAAAGATACAGAATTTCTGGATGCTGCAGAAATCTTTTGTTCATGTAACGATTTGCTGGTACAATTGACCAACATAAAAATTGTTGGACTTGCCCTTTCCCCTTTTCATATTCATTTTTTCTGAAGAGTAGCTTGACTAGTAAGAAATACGGAGAGGCAGGTTAATTTTTTTTAAAGTCTTTAGAAAGGTGGGATTTGGCAGCACTGCCAGTAGGTCCTGTTTTGCAGGGAATTTTTTGCATAGAAATTTAACTGGTTTAAATGTGGGTGCAGAAAGAAGCCTCTGCCTGAACCTATGAGGCCTGTTGTTTTCTTGTGGTCTTTCACTGAACCTTTGACCTTCCTGATAAGGTCAAATAGTTTCTTGTGCAGGGCCAGTTCAGTTCTTCAGGGGAACTCCTGACTTAAGCCTATTACAGAAATGATCTACCCAAGTATAAGCCTTATCTGTTTCCCTTAGCAGTTATGTGCTGGAGGGCAAAGGCAGCTCATAGAATCCTTAGTTGGTGTTTTGTTGCAGGGGCTAAATAAAATTACCTTTGTGAAACATCTGCAACAGAATTGTATTTAATTCAAGTCACTTTTAGGAAGATTGTGACGTGCCTGCTGACAGCAGGAGAAAATCCCCTCTAAGGTTCTAAATCAGTAGGTCCAAAAATGTCTCCAAAACTATAAAGGAGAAAGAGTGTGTTACAAAATCAAATCCTAATGGCAAATAGCGTGAGACATCCTCCACTGTTTGTAGAGTAAGGTTGCTGCCGGGAATTAGCCATAGCTGTTAAAGTTGAGTACAAAGCCACAGTTTAATTTCAGATTACTTCATCTGCTTTGGCATTTAAAATACTAGTCCTGATGCATCAGTACTCCAAAGTATTTATTGCCATTAGTAGGAGACAGAAACTGGTAATCAGTTCCATGTATAGTAAGGAAATTCAAGTTCCTAATCACAGGTTTCAGCTAAAGGGTTCAGAAGTTACTTAGGCAGGAATACATTGTACTTGTGAGGAGGCATTTCACTTCGGAGTTTCTTCAGCCATAGCTGAAGAGGTAACCCTCAGGCTTAGCTTTTCACAATTCCCCTGCCCGCTCCTAAACTGCTGTCAGGCTCGGTGTTCCCTGTGCATCCTGCTCTAAAAAGCCAGTAAGGAAATGTTTTGAGTGGAGCGAATGATGTGAGACAACACAAATTAATGTTGCTGCTCAGAGTTTCCAAGTAAACTGTCTTAATCTGTTGCTAACGAAGGGTTTTTCTTACCAGGCCCAGGGGAGCCTGGATGTTCTCCATCAAATTACGTAAACTTCAGCAATTGGTGTCATTCTGCAAGTGAGAAGACTAGAAACTGCTATTTTTTTATACATCAAAATGCTGTTAATTTGTCACAGCCGTGGACAATCAGATGTTGTTTAACCCCTCTGGCCACGAGCCAGTGTTTTGATGCCATGCATGATTTCAGTGTAGTGGCGTCTGACCTGCAGTCCCACACCGATGAGGGCACTCCAATATAGCTGCGTGGGATCACGAGCCTCTGTTTGCAGCACTTTCATTTACTCTGAGCAGTTGTCGTGGCTGTGGGATGTACCTTTGTGTGCAGGAAGGGTCTTTTGGGGCTTTATCCCTTGGATTCCATATGTGCTGGTGGGGCCAAGATTAACAAACTGGGGTTTGAAATACCACAGCACTTCAGCTGTGCCCTTCCTGAGTGAGTTGGCAACCTTGTTTTTAAGTATGTATACTTGGATAGGAAAAAGTGTATGGAATTGCTTCTGGTCCCTTGACTTTTTCTTTTTTTTAAAATTTTTTTAGATCATATTGGCCTGATAGCCTTATCTCAGCAACTGTTCCTGAGATGGGCTTTTTGCCAGTTTTACAGCCTTGTCAACTGCGTCAATCACACAGCTTGTCTCAGGTCACAGCAGTCAGCAACTCAGCCAGCATTAAAATCAAGAACTTTCCTCAATAAGCACGTCCACCTTTTCGTACGAACAGATGGCAGGACTAACCCAGTATTTGTTCATAGCAGTGAATACGCTGTGTCACCTTAGCAGGCTTTGTGTGGCTCCGGCATCTGCCTCAGTTTACTGACTTCTACCACCACTGCAGCATGATTAGAGTTGCTGTGGTCCCTCACGGGCCCACTCCAGCCTGCAAGAGAGATAAGGTAGTGGTGCTTATGAGAGGAAAACAGAAAATTACAATTAGGAACTCACTGTATCTCTTCATTTGCATGAGTATTGGAGGTATGGTACCAATTAATAAGTGATTTTCATCGAGGAGATTCTCAAGCTTTTTTTCTGTTTTCCATGTGACATGTAACTAAAGCCAAACAGGGCATTAGAGACAATGGATAAGCAGCATGATACTCTGGTGGGAGGGAAAATGGTATATTGATCTGCTTATAAATGGCACAACAGAGTAAGGTTTCAGTGATAATAATATTAGTAATAGCATATAGTAGCAGTTGTCTGTAAGGAAGCAAAATATACAGTGAGAAAGGCCCCATTAGCTTTAGGGGTTTTGCTATAGCTTTAGGTGGTTTGGGGGGCATAGCCCAATACTGTTTGATTATAGTGGACTTAATGCACCTGCTGATCCTGGAAACTAAACTGTCTTGGGCTTGTCCAGTACAGGGATGAGAGACTGCCTGGCAATCTCAGATGCTGCAGGCAAAAAGCAAGGAGCCCGGACTGAAGAGCTGTTGCATGTTGAATGGTAGAAATCAAATGAACTCAAATAATTAATTCACCCCATCACCACTGCTGAGTTGCAAGTTGTGCAAAAGAAGATATCTCACAGTCCTTTGTCCTATTACTTCGAGTGTTTTTTTAATAACTTTCCATTTGTCAGATGGTACTTACATTACTACCTAAGAAAGAGGATTAAATTTACTCCATAATCCTAACTTACTCTTAGTGTAATGCTAGGAATACCACACAGAAACAGTAACAACCACAGCCCAGACAAAAGGTGGTCTGGGCGGTTGAGTGCACTAGGAGATTCTCTGCAGAACCAATCTCCACTGCAAACCAACAGGAAAATAGGCAAGAGGCAGGAGGAGAAATAAAGAGCTGGAGAGTCTGAGGGAGTGCGCTTTGCATGTAACAGGTCAGTAAAGGGTTTGGGAATATCAGGTCTTCTGACTCTACCTTGAACCACTAGAGCCTGCTGTTTTAGTTCCTGACTCGCAGTTAGGACTTCAATCATACATCTTCATTTCCAGTTCAGCAGGCAGATAGCTGGCTTTCTGACAGCATTCAAAGCAGGGGAGACTGCTGGAACATGCAGTTATTTGCTTAAGGTGACAGACATGCATGGGTCCTGCAGGACAGTAGTATTTGAAAACTGGCAACCACAGATCTGTTTGTGTTATGTAGAGGCATCTGCCTGGGGTGATGATACCAGGAACAACTGTAAGAAAGTTTGGAACAGTGCCTGTCCTCTCTGCCAACCCATCTCTCCGTGATGCTGCTGACATGGCGTCTTGTGACTGTTCCAAACAGGAACACTAAGTGGTGGTCCTGAAACTTGACTACATGAAATGGTGGAGGCAGATACATCTTTTGGTCTTCTCTCTAACTGTTAAAAATGTTTAGAACAGGATTGCTAAATTTTTACCCACATCTGCTCAGGCAGAAGTTCAGCATAGTCCCTAGTTTTTTTTGGCCAGTGACACTTTTGCAGCTGGTTTCTGAGGCAGCTTTTCTCTTTACACTACCTTTTCTCTCCAAATTACAAGTGGTGTGAAATATGGAATATGTTACAGGAGCACAGGGGATGCCACATATGAGGGAAACTACTGAATTTCTGGTAACCTTGCAGTCTGGTTTGAGACCCCAGTTCACCTTTAGGTAAGATCTGATCCAGGAATAGGAACTAGTCTAGCTTTTCCCAGACGTTTCCTGTATCTTTACTAGCTAAACCATCTAACCTGTTTCTTGTATGAGTTTATCAGAGAGTGCTGCAGCTGCCCTTTTGCTTTATTGTTTCTGTATCCCCAAATATGCTGCTCTTTGAAACTACCTAAGAATGGTTAAAAATCTAAAATCTAACAGACCTAACTTTTTTGAAGTAGTGGAAACCCAAGTATGTCCCCTCTCCTTCCTCTTCTACTCCATCTCTCCTCTTTTACTATGCTTCACCCATTGTTTAGTCCCTTCCCTTTTGATTGTCAGGTGGTAAATTCACCATGAAGAGGGTCTGGGATGTACTGAATACATCCCTCTTTGCATGGTAGGGATCTCTGTCAGGGAGGGGGGGCAATGAGTCAGCCTCCCCATCACCCTCTTCCAGCATCCTTCTAGACAGCTGTCAGTCAGGGTAAGCAGCGTGGTGGAACAGATGGTAATTATGTCCACTTAAAACTGCAGCACCTTTCTCCTGTAGAAGTGGAAGTCTCTGATGTGCTTAGGGAAGTTATGTGTATTCTTCCAGGACCCCAGACAAAATATTTACCTTTCTTCTTGTTACAAAGATGCTTATTTCTAAATAAGCACTGTCGTCTGCTTTCCCCTGTTCTGTGCATCCTACTCCTGCCATGCTGTTGGAAACTTAGGTGAATGCAGGTAGGGGAAGTGATCAGTGAAGGAAAGACCAGTGATGTGTGGCAGATGCAGTATGGTCTTTTCAGACCTGTGCTGACTAGTTCTGAATAAATTCCTCTTGTTACTACCATTTTGTGAAAATGAGAAGAAAAATAAAGGGAAACATGCATGTGGTTTGGGTGGTAAATGATTTGGCTATAACTTTAAGTCCTTAAAACAGTCTGTTACGAGATTAAGGAGCTACCAGAGGTTTATGAAGTCTTGCTTGATGCATTGCCACTTTGAAATGTTGCATGCCATCTCATAAGATATTTTCTTGGTGGTTATAGCCATGAAATGGGCCCATGCAAAGACTGTGAGATCATTCATTTTTAATACACTTGTGCTTTCCCAAGTGTCATTTATTTGGGATACTGTGTAAAACATTTCCACTTATCTTAATTTCACCTGATTTTATTGGATTGTGAAGAGCTGTTAGTTCCTCATTTAGACTGCCACAAAGCATTTAAACTCATTAATTTACAATTATCTAACAAGCAACAGGAATAGATCTCTTGCTGGGTTGAAGCCTGAAAAGCCCATTTGAACCTTTACAAATGTTCCCACATTTAGTGAGCTAACAAAGAATTAGAGTTTCTGCATGTTCAGTGGGAACTCTTCCTAACTGATGGCCAATTGCATCTTTCTCCTCAGTCTGAGAGAGGTAGTGAGACAGGGACAGTGTTTAGAGTAGTCCACAGAGAACCTCTCTTTAGAAGCTGTTCCTTCTTTCTCCACCATGAGGCTGGACTGAAGAGTGCGTCCCATTTCAAAGGGTTAGCATCTGAAATACATTATTTAGAGTTCCTGTAATTTTAGTTATGGGGAAATTGGGGGTTTAGACAGCAAAATATTACATATCAGTGTAAACTTTAATCCATTCTCTGGCCTAAAACCCCTTAAAAAGTGCTTACTGCTGGGATGGGGAACTGGAATTATGGTCGGCATTGGCATTAGACGACGACGCACAGCAGTCTGATTCAGCGCTTGCCCAGACATTCTCATATAGGAAGTAGGCTTGATGTCTTGACAGCAGTCCTTCCTTTGCCATAATTAAATCCCGTGGCTCATTTATTTGCCTTTGATACTTCCATGATCCAGATTCTCATGTTTTTATGTTTTTAGTTTGTCACTATGTGTGTCTGAACATGGAGTACTAATTGCATCACACAACTGCTGAAGATCGGCCAGCAGTGTAACACGTCAAAGATACGGAGCTCAGCCTGAAGGCAAAATTGGTTGAGGTCATTTATTTTAAAGGAGCTTTTTCTAACTTTCCAAGTTCAAGATCTGAGTCCTGGGTGAAAGCTGGAGTCAATACACTGGTTAACCTAAGAACTGATAAGAAACCTATACCAGAAGTGCTTTTTTCAGGGAAATAACCACCATACTGACAAAGTGCTCTTGCTATGGAATCAGCTGTACTGGCAAAGCTGTTCTTTGTACTGTTTTAGTAACACTTCTCCCTGGAGTGTGCACACATGAAATGAGCTTTCCAACCAAAAGCATGTGCTGCCAGTATAAACATGTCTACACAGAGGGGCTTCTGCTGGCACAGCACTGTCCTGTAAAGATCCACCTCTTCTCATACTTCACAGAGAGGGCTCTGCAGGAGAAGCCTCTGGTATATACATGACCTTATTTTAGCTGAGCTTGTTTATTCATCCACTTTTGTAGAAGTCCTTGTGATGTTGAGTATAGTGTGGCAGAGTGCTGTTCATGAACCCCAGCCTCTCTGTGTCAGTGTGTCTATTAATCCTTGCTAAACCTATTAAACCTTGCCTCTTAATACACTTGCCACCTGCTTCACTCCGCAGTATGTGTTGTTAGGGACAATGCGAGAGTATATAGCTCAGTAGATTAAATTTTCACAAGTGTCTGAGTGAACTTAGTGACTTAGGCTCTTGAGAGCCTTACTCTGTGTAGCTCTGAGCCTCATTTTAAGTCTACAGTCTTGTATTTGTATTGACTGATCACTTGCATGGGTAGGTAATCCTCATTACATTGTTTGCAGACAGAGCGAGCCAAATCATCACTGATATGAGTCAACATCACCCCATGAATTTCAGTGAAACAAGATCATTTACACTACAGTGAGCATTTGGGCTCATCAGGGAAGACGTTTGTACGGAGCATTTGAACCCCTAAACTGTTCAGAGATTCTGTCACGCTGCCACATTTTAGAAACTGCAGCCTCAGATGGCTTCCCCTCTTATGGCATAAGTATATGTCATATGATATGAGTAGCACAAAATATGCGTGAATTAAAAACAGCAGCCTGATTTCATGTATGTTTGAGGAAGCCATAACACTGCTTGTAATTTGTTATTGGGAGTTACTTGCTCTTCATTCAGCCCAGAAATGGGGGACAGAATCACTGTTACTGCATGTTCTGATAGTGAGAGTGCAGGCTAACATACAGGTTCCCTCTTCCACCTCATAAAATAGATTTTCCCGATCCTTTCAAAGCAGTTATGGATCTTTCCACTTTTTGTCAGGCTTGTTCTGTGTGCAAGAACTCTTATAAATGGCTTTATTTTCAGAAGGATTTCCTTTTGCTCATATATGTCCTGAATACAAAGAAGTCTTAAGACTTAAGCATCGGGTCTATGAGCAAATCCAGTGCATTTCCTGCAGGATTTCTTCTGTGTATCAAACAGCATTGTCAGTCAATCTGGAGAAAGCTGTACTATTCCATGCCAATACAGAGTCATTCTCTCTGATCTGAGCATTACATTTTTCATTTGTGTAGAGGAATATGCTGTGCTGGGGTTTCTGCAAATGTCGTGTCTTGCCAGTGTCATGGGACGTGTGTCAAAACTGTAGTGCTGAGGAAGCAGAGAAATCCAATCTGGGATTTACCTAGGACTTGTCAGAGTCACTGGTGCTTTGTATCAGTGTCAGGCAGGCAGTTGGGCAGCAGGAGGGAGGGAGAGGAGTGGCTCGGTTTCTTCTTCTACTTGAAGTGACTTGTAAATCCTAAGGTTAGGTTTTGAGCATCATTTCTGCTCTGCTGTGGTCACCAACTTTGGAATGGACCCTGCAATGTATAATTAGAAAAGCTACTACTATATTTAATTCCACGCCAGATTCAGCTCAAGGCCACTGTCATTTACCAGGGCATGACATCAGAGGTCTGACTTCATGTGAGGGAGGGAAGATCAGAGGTGGTGGTCAGCTGGTGGCTGAAGTTGGCTCTCCTGCTTTCAGAATTATGTGGATCTGCCGTCGTGTAACAACTCAAAGGACTTTCATCCCTCAGAGAAAGGCCCTTTCCTTCACAGATTCCTAATGCTTCAAGAAATAAGGCTTTTTCGCATATACTGGAGCTTTTGCCCTTGAAGGATCTGATGCCTTTGTGCTCAAGCCCTCCCTGCCTCCCTTCATTGAAACTGAAATGATCCTGACCAGAGGGGAAATCTTCAAAAACAGGACTGGGACTTTCATTCCCTGCTCTACCCATGATCTGCCATGTCTTTTAGGAAGTCACTTTACCATCCTTAAGTTGCTGTTTTCCTTCCCATCCTCTTCCTGCTTTATCTGTTTAGGAACCTAAGACTGAATATTATCTCTTCAGCTGTAGGTGCAGGCAGTCATACATTAAATATTTAGTAGAGGAGAGTCTGTAAAACACCTGCCTCAGATGTACACATATCTATGGGCTGCCAAACACTTTCCGGTTCCCTGAGGAACAAAACCCAAAACTGTGGACATCACCAGTGTTTTAGGTCCTTGACCAAATAGAGGTTCCAGTGAAATGCTTGGTCACTGAAAAAGGGGACTGTGCCCCTGGCTACAGAGAAGGACAGAACAAAGGAAAAAGCCTGGTCTCAACCATGGAGGAAGCTTTGTCCCTGCCCCCATCAGGGCCCAGTGGGTTGGGTATTATATATTCAGTTCATGGCAGGGTTTGTGTCTGTCTTGATGCTGTGCTACTACAAATAAATATTAATAGATGTAGATAAAGGTAATTCAGGTTTTTCTTCATGCTGAACTTGTATCTGCCTCTCAGATGTGCTGAGCAAAAACAGCAGCTCTCTCAGTAACTCCATGTACTCAGTGCTTTTAAAAATTCTCAGGCCTTCCAACTAGCACAGGGCAGGGGGAGGAGCAAAATAAGTGAATAATTCTGAAGAAAATATGCTTTTTCATCTTCCTTACATGATCCTCACCCTTCTGTACAGCATGAAATGAGAGATAAAGGCAGAAGAATTGAATTTTGGAGATGATCAAATGCATTGAAACTTTAAGATGGCCGTTTAGTAAGGAGCGAGAGGCTGTCCCAAGGCAGCCTGACACACTGATGGCTCAGTATGAAATGCAGGGGCGGGCTTTTAAATAAATAATATGTGGAAAGAGCCCCACTAGCCCAGTTTTTATTCAGCAGGAGGATGGATGCAAAGGAGCTGGGGGCGAACATTTCCAAGCTAAGCAGTGGTGAAAAACGCTCATTCAAATGTGAAGAATTTTTAATTGGAGAAGGAGACTGAGAGCAGGCGGAGCTGGAACAGGGGAGAGAGCAAGGAGGGGGCAGAGAGAGGGAGCAGTGGAATGACAATTCTTAAAGATGCATTAAACCGCAGGGAGCCTAAAGTAGGCTTAGAGATGAGCCTAAGTAACTGGGACAAAAATCTGCTCAGAAGCCACAGATGGGCCTTGGCTTTCACTATTATCTGCCTGAACTCACAAAGGGGAGGAGAGGGAGGGAAGAGGGCGAGGATAAGGTGCTTCCTCGCCTCCCTCTCCCTTGCATTTGCATTGAGAGAAAAAGTATTGTTCACTTCCACTTGCACAGAGACAGGCAGGAGGGACAGAGGGTGAGAGAAAGCAGCAGCTCCTGGTAGCTCAGGGGATCAGACAGCCCTGGATTCTTCCCTCCTGCTTCTGCGAGGCAGGGTGTTAATGTGGCGTGAAAGCAGTTTAAAGCCCTGGGCCTCTCTTTCAGTCAGCAGGGTGTCCCATGCAGGCCAAAGTCCCCAGTGGGTGGCTGTCAGTGGCAGTTCAGTCAGTTAGGCAGAAATTTATTAGTATTATATTTTCCCCCGCTTTTTTTGTTAGAGCAGTGGGGAGAAAGTGACAGCTGTATTAGGGGCTGAAATGCCTCCAAGGGGATCAGAAGACATCTGCAGAGAAGGCTTCTGACAAAACCCCCTTTCAGTATGCCTTAGCAGCAGCTTCCAAAGATACCATGGAAGAGAAAAGAAGGGAAGGTTTACTGCTTCTGGGGGGCTGAGGCTCCTGCCTTTTGATTTCTCTGTTTATTTTTCTGTTTCTTTATACCATTCCAGCCTTTCACAACGTAGGCATCCTTCCCGTTAGTGCTCTGGCACCTGAGAGCAGAATAACCACTCCGCCCCTCCACTAGCTTGCTCCTCTCTTACTCTTTGCCTGATTTCCAAATAACAAAAATTGGAGGCTTGGAGGAAAAAGGTTGTCTCAGAGTCACGTCTGAAGGCAAGTCCTCCGGCAAGGCAATGCTGCATTTTTCTGGCACTGTCAGACCTGCCAGAAATATTTTAAGCAGTCAAAATGGCTTTGTACTTTTTAAATCTCTCTATCCCTAACCATCCTTCCTCCTCTCGCATCTCATCGTGTTCAGCTGTGGAGCTTGGGAGAGGGGAAAAAAAAAGGGAAGAAAACAGCAGTTGCTTTCATCATTAACCCATTCAGCTGCAAATCCCCCTCCCCAAAGAAAATTCACACACAGATTTGCATATGCAATCAACTGTATTCTTTATTTCTATAGGGCCTTTCTTATTACTTATTAACCACCTCTCTCAAAGGAAATCTTTAGGAAATAAAATTGGTTAGAAATTAAATACAAGAAGTCAACCTTCCATGTTAAAATATTGCATTTTTTGTGAGGGAGGCATCATTAGCTGCCCTTATTGTTAACGCTGCTCATTTTCACATCTGCTGCCCCACTGAGATGGGGCACTTAACACAGCAGCTCAGGTTCTGAGCCAAGTAGCTGTGGGCAGCCTCTGTGCGTTACTGCTTTTAATCCTTCATTACCTTAACAGGTTTTGCTGTCTAGGATTCTGGGGTGGTTTTTTTTTTTTACTTCAAAGCACTGTAGAGACTAAAATACAACACTGGGGTTTTTTAGTGATGTTTCAGAAGGTTTCATTCACACCTGCCCAAATTCTGTTTATTTCACCTTTCATGCGAGCAGACTTAGAGCTGTGGCTGGATGAGCAGTACCTGCTGGGGGTCAGGAAGCTGCCACAGGTACTTCGGGCTGCCAGGCTTGGCAGCTCTCCTGATGCATGCATCCCCCCAGATTTGGCTAGAGAGCTTGTTACAGTGATTGCTGGCAGTAGAAATGTGACTTTTGGGTTTGTTTGGGCTTCTTTCCACTGAAAATAATACAAAACCCTTTGGAGAATTAAGATCCTAAATGGAAGGGATAGTATTTGAAATAAAAGACTGATGATTAATGTGATACTTTCTTATGTATATAGAAGAAATAGATACAATACATAAAGGAAGGAGTAACATCATATATATAGCACTTTTCTTTCTGATTGCAGGTATGCAACTGGTGAGCATCAAAAGTAATTCAGCAAAAGAGCATTTTCCTGTTCATTAATCTTGTAGGTTGTTGTTCTGGGTATGTTTCTTGATTTTCTGAGATCCTGTTTTAAATCTGTGATTGTTAAACTCAGCATTTGAAACTGTAAGTGAAAATCTGTAATATAGGCATTCACAGCTGGAGGCTCATGTGTCAGTTACAGTTGGACCGACACTGCGTGCTTTACTGAGTACAAGCACAAAAGACCACTTTTCCCATAAAGAGTCGGGAAAGTGGAAGAAATTACTTTTCAGATTCCATCATCTGTAAGCAGTAGTACCATATACTGTAATTTAGTAAAAAAAACCAAGCAGGTAATTTTGAGTAGTCTCATTTACTGTAAGGAAGATAAGAAATTCCAAAGTGCTTGCTAGGGGGTTACTGAAAAACATCAGTATTGTTAAATAATTTCTCATTCAAACTCCAAAACAAAACTCAGAAGGATGTCATTTTGTGCATAATCAGTGTACAGAAGCATCTCATTCCTATGTGATAGGTTTTTTTTCCTGTTAACTGTGATGACGAGAAGTTTTGCACTAGCATTTGTTCACTCTTATTTATAAACAGAGAATAAATCGGCATTACAGTAACAGCAGTGCTCCTCAAGGCGCTCCAGAAGGTGCTGGACTTCTATTGTGAATATCGCATGCCTGTTTCTGTGGACTTCAATTATGGTTTAATAATTGCAGGCTCATAAGACCACGAAAGCCTTTGGAAAATTTACAAATCCAAGGTTAAGCAACGTTAAAGATGGATGGAAAATGACGTTGAGAGCTGGTCTACTTGGCATTTGGTCAGTTGCCTTTTCATAACACTACACTCACCTGGCTAGGTCTTTGTAAACCCTATCTAAGAATAAACTGGCGCTACAGCTGGAGTCAGTGAGGGAGGTGTCACCACTCATTTTCCAGTGTTTACAGTGAAACTTAAATAGTTCACTGTTTCGAGTTACTTAATGAAAGTATCAGACTGGAAATGTAGCTTTTATATAAAGGCAGATACCTGCCTATGTCAGACTTTGAAGAAAGTTGAAATGTTAATTGTTTTAAATATTTTTAAAGGGCATTGTTTGCATTTTAATGGGGAAAATTGTGAAAATCCTAATTGAATTGAAATAGTATAGTGAAAATTTAATCAGCAGGGATATATAGATAGTGCAGCCATTCCCTGGCTTGTCTCAATATGTCGATGTTTCAGATACCTTTAAAATCCTTCACTAACCCTTCTCACAGAGGCTTCTGGGTTTTGTGTTGCCCTTTGGCTAATCAGCATCTTGCTCCTACACTGCACAGGTTGCTTTTGTGTTGTCCTGAGCTTGTGATGCTGTTTGTGATGGCTTCTGAGGTCCCTGAACGTGCTTGGAAGCAGGGGTTAGGGGGACAGCACTCGCCCAGGGTAGAACGATTCGAGGAAACAGCTACTGTCTGAAAGAAGATGTTTAGACACAGCTGCTTTAGTTGGAGTACTAAAACTGGAGCTGCACCCAGCGAATGGAAAGCTTAGCAACCTGTGTATGTCAGCAGAATCTTTGTTAAGAAGTGTAAATTCCTGGGAACAAAAATAATGAGTATTCTGTTTCCACTGTTTTCTCTCCCAGCAATTGAACAACCCGTGCCTAAGGGTTGAAACCACAAGAATGATATCCCTGCTCTGGATTTTTCTTTGCAGTCCTCAAATGCAAGGAGCCCTGGCCCAGAAATTCAAACCACATATGGAAAATATGACTGCAAGGAAGAATCTTTGGTTTTGAAAATAGGAGAATAAAGAGAGGAAACCCAGAAAGTCTTGCTGCACATGTGCAGCCTTACTCCTGGACGATTTGTTGCTCATTAAAAAGACAGTGATCAAGAAGTGCTCCATTTTGTAACAAATGTGGGAATTGAATGCAACTCCCTTGCCACCTTCCATTCTCACAACTGCCACTTTTTCAGAGATCAAAGAGTGAACAAATAAAGAACACAAGCCACCTTCCCTTGATGAGATGTGATCTCTAATGTTGCAGCATCAATTGTAACAGTGATAATGTTATGGCCGTAACAATAAAAAGATTTAAGAGAAGAAAGGGTTGTAGGGGTAGTTAGTATGTTTTGTTGGAAAAAACAAATATTGCTAACTATTATAGCTGGAAAGAATGTACAGGCTTTCATCTGCTCCAGTAAAACTGGGGAGACAGTACTGTGCTGGTGTTGTCTTTGCTGTACCTGTTCCTGCCTGAAGAGAGGAGCACAGATTTTGCAACTGTCAATCAGGGACTTCTTATGAGTCCCTCAAAAATCTCTGCCTTAAAACTCACTTGAAAGCGCACACAAAAGATGATGTGTACTTGCATGTGTTCTCCCTAGGGTGTGATAAGCAGCCCTGTGGCTGGTTCTGCTCCAGGAAGGATATCAAATGAGGAGAGGGTGGCAAAATCAAGAAAAATCATATGCATATGAACTAACTTCACACCAGTAAAACCTGAGTGTCACTATTTTAGTACCTTTTCTTTGGTAATACATAACATTTCTTAAAATTGGGAAGCACAAGCTTCACCCTTGTTTTAATACCATCCAAGAGAGATAATCATTGTGGTTGTTGAAAAGGGGTGGGAAGGGGGAGAAGTAGGGAATTGCCATGAGGATTGCTATAAATAGAACTTTGCTAGAGCAATGCTTTTAGTGGAGAGTGTTCTTGCAGACAGGCTTGTAATGAAGAGGGAGCAGATTTATTGTGCAGGACTGTCAGCCTTTCTCTGAAAGATTTGTTGATGCTGTGCCAGTATGTTCAGTTTAATTCTCTTGTGCTTCTGCCTAAGAATCCCCTTCTATGCTTTTTGCATAAGATTTTCTGTATTGATAAATCGTTCTTTCCATTGCAGTACAAGGAACAGCACTGTTTATTTGAGAAGAATTCTGCAGTTTAATTTAGGAGAATGGTTCACCTAACTTACAGGGATGCTTTTTGCTTTGAACTGTTGAAGCTGATCAGAACCAGTCTTGGTATACTCCATGCTACCATGTGCTTTGTGGAAGTGGAGATGGAGGAACCTTTTTTCAATAGTCTGAACAGGGACAAAGAAACAGATAAAATATTCTATTTGTTAAAAAAAAAAGAAGAGTTTTGGTCTAGTTGTTTAGTATAGCTAAGGCTGAAACAATAACAAATCCTGCATTATTGTCTGTAATTTCAGACTGTCAAGTGAGAGCTTTCTTTTCCTTCACCTTCCCCCACAAACAATAATTTTTAATTTCTATGGACATGTTGTTTCACTGGGAGATGGGCAGGCCCTGCTCCTTGCTGCCAGAGTCAGCAGAAAGGTTCAACCTATTCAGCCTTGGTTGGCTTTGGGCACTCATTCAAAAGCAGGTATCAAACAGAAGCGGAGGATTTTATTTTATTGTTTTTGTTCTTTCCTAAATCGTATCTGCATCAGTCCCTGAACCGTTATGATGAATTAAATGAGCATATTTTAATGTTCTTTTGTCAGAAAGAACTCAAGACTAGACACACCCATGCTGCTGTTTCTTTCTTTTCTCCAGCTGAAAGAGGAGGCTGAAAGTCTGCACTAGACATCACAACAATGGGCAGAACCCTCACGCTAATCTCCCCGTTAGCCTTGTCCTAGAGGTCAGAGCTGAGGAGAGCCGAGGGCAGAATCTCACCCCTGTCTCCTTGGCACGTTATACACCTGGCAGGTCATCCCAGAATAATCCCTGAGGAGTAAATCTCTTCCCCATCTTAACCACAAAATTACTCATTACTGTGTCCAGTATGTTAGTGGCAATTGGTGAGGCCAACTGTGTTCATAACAATTTCCTGTCACATGCTGTCTTTAGTCACTAGGCATAGCAAGACGATTGCATTTACAAATTGGGAATGATGGCAGCTGTTCAAATATTCCTTGAAAAAATGTTATTATATGGCTCAACTATAAATCTCACAAACATCCTAGTCCCCCTGTTACGGAGACAGAAATATCCTGCACTTGTTGGCTAGAACTTAACACTTAACTGTTGACGACTTTCCTCTTCAGGGAAAAAATACCTGATGTAATGGGAAGGTTTGCTTGTGGTGGTGATTATTCCATGAATGGGCTCTTGTGGGTTGCTGGGTGGCACAGCAAGGTGCCCTCCGATGGCAGGACCAACCTGTGTAAAAAGTGGTGCATCAGAGCATGAAATTCAGAAATGCCATTAGTAGGAAAAGGGATGCGTTGGGCACTACCCTTTTCAGGAAAGTATTTTTATAGGTTCAGGAATATAAAATTTCATTTTCTTAATTTATTTTTCTTTTTTTTTTCTTCTAGCCTGTTTCTGTATGTCAAAAATCTGAAGAGATACAAGTGCTTCTAATGCTTGCTGCATTAGGCTGATGGTCATGGAGGGAGACAGCTGTGTGCTATCTCAGTATATAGGGGAGGAAATCAAAAGTTCACCCCAGAGCAGACACTCCTGTCAGTCATAACGCATCACTGAGCAAGACGAACCTTCCCTCCTCCCTCCTGCTGGCAAACACCATAAAGGGGCCCATTGTTGCAAAACCTGTTATCAGAACAGACATGCTACAGTGGCATATTTAATCCACAGGAAGCTTTAGCAGCACTGTATGTATTGATCACAGCAGCTTAATCGAAGAATAGCTGATGAATGAACATATGGGTAACGCTTGAAAGAAGGCTACTAGTTGGAGCTTGAAGCATTGTATTTTGATCAGATTTGTAGGTTTGCGCTCATTGCAGTTTCTCAGGCCTATGATAAAATGTCACAAATATAATTGTAGTTGACATATCATCAAAAAGGAGAGAGGCCACTCTTTACCCTAATGTTGACTCGCCTTGACAATCCAGTGGCCCATAACATTTGACCTGTAATCTCAACAGAGTTGCAACAGTAAATGGGATCAAGTCCAGTCAAACCTCCACAAGACTGCCCCAGGAATGTATGAGAGTGTCTCAAGAGGGGACAGTCTGTCTGTCCCTGAGTTACCGTTGCACGAAGATGCTGACAACAGCACTGTATGGTAGGTACTCTGCAATTAGAAGCTCCTTCAGTTCGAGCCATGTCTCAGCTCTAAGCACTTCTGTCTTTGAGAGACTTAGACAAAGTCTCTCAAAGTTTCTACTGTCGTCAATCAAAAATAAAGAATGGGTGCCTGTAGAGATAGAAATCATGGTTGTAACAAAACTCCTAGCAGCCTGTTGGTGACTGTAGTAGGAGGCTTTTTTAATAAAATCATCTGCCTGCCAGAAGGAGGGATGCGGTGCCTTAGTCCAGGTATGCAGGGTAGCTTCCTTTTGCAATTTGCTCTGTATTGTGTTTGAGGAAAATGGCACTCTTTTCCCCCAGTAGTTTCAATGCTCTGCAAGAGACAGCGTTAGAGTTGCCATGTACGCTGCAGCAGGTCGAGTATCACAGCTACGTTTCCTTTCCCTCATCCTTTTTTAGGAATACCATCTGTTTAGTCATTAGCCCCATCAGCTCTCATTAATTGAGTCATGTCTCATTTAGGCTGCTGTATTAGCTTCTCATTGTTCCCTAGATAAGGAATTGCAGGCTTTTTTCCAGATGCCTTGCTTCCTGTTGAGCTCTGTCCAAAGTCAGGTGTCAGCTGGAGAGCAAGGATGGGATCCAAACCCAGGCTATCTTTCAAAGGCTTATGCCAAACTGCCAGCCTGTTCCTTCAGGGCATCAAGTGCCAACTTGCCTGCACTGGCCTGGCTTTGGAGAGTCATGGGGAATATGAAATAGCCTTGACTAAAGAGAGGAAGCCTTCTGTCTCCATTCCTCTTTGATTTCTCTCCTTTTCATCATCTCTGCTACAGCTAATAGGGGTTTTTTCCTCCCTCCCAATGGCACAGTGGGTGCATCTAAGTTTCAAAACCCTGATGCAGAACAGATATTAAGAACCTAGAAGGAAATGATGGGTTGCATTTCAATTAGCACACTTTGGATACACAGAATTAGTCCTGTCACAGAACTTTATCAAGAAAGCCTTCAGAAAAGCAAGGAGAAAAAAGAGGCCCTCCTGTGTAGTTGAATTTCAACACTGGAGGGCTGAGGGTTTGTTATAAAATCTTCTGTTTAACTCAGTTGTTCCAGGCTTATGTTTTTTTACCATTAGTTTTATTGAGCTTGCTGAGTTGATTTTTATTTTTTGAAGGGTAGAAGGATTAGTTACAGCACAGCCCTTTGATTTGATTTCTTATCCTTAAAAGAGCCCAGTTTGAGTGGGAGAATGTGTTAGAAACTAACCAGCTCACTGCAGAATGGATCATTGTTAAGACTACAAAACGTAGGTGTGAGTTTGCGAAAGCTGCCTGAGAGCAGCATTAGGAAGGTGTTGAAGTAATCAAGGCTCCACAGAGTGATTTACAGAGAAATGAATTAATTAGAGCATATTGTGGGTTCATGGTTTTCTTGAATGACCTGCCTGGCTTGTATGCTCTGAGGCCTTCAGACAATATATGATCCTTAAACATTTTAAGCACTTTGCCGAAAGAGCGAGAACACAATGTGGAACTGCTGAAAGAACAGTGTTTCTTTTCGCAGACACTTAGGTGAAGACCTGTTATGTCTGTGCAGTTTGCCCAACTTGCTTAGCTGTCAAATAATGAAACATTAACAATAAATTCTTCTTCTGCTTCTGTCGTTCCCATGTACATCCACTTTCATTATTTTGCTGCAATGAGATGCCTACAGTTTCTTCCTAGAGCTTCCTTAACATATGTCAAATGAGGACATAGCTTCATCCAAAGTTTTGGTTCCATGTACGTGTCTTGTTTGCTAAATCTCCTAGAAAAAACTGCCAGTGTAGTGATGACCTTCACTAGTGGGCAAAATTCTGGAAAATTCTGAATCTGGAATGAAACAGCACATAGACACTAAATCTACAGTGTTAGATGTAGGCATGCTGAGCAACCAGAATTACTTTCCATGGAAGACCTGAGCTACCCGTGCACTTCAATTCAACCTTCCCTCCCAGAAATGCAGTTTTTACTTTGACCTGTCGTACCATGTGTTTGAGGCCCAAGCTAGAGGAAGATTTACTAAGACTTAAGAGGACATAACTCCTTGGCCATCTGTTCTATGCTGTGCAGCCTCTCTGCTTACTTTGGTGCCTGGCGAGTGCTTAGCAGAGCTAGGCAAGTTATTTCTTCTCCCTGCAGGGCTACTTCTAGTTTCCATTGCTGCATCCTTTATATTGCTGCTCTAATTAACCTCTTAATGTGAAGTAGCCATAGACTATCACAAGCTGTTTGTGTTGTACATATTTTATTGCCTGTCCTGTCTTCCTCCAGCGTCTTTTGCTTCCAGGAGAGAATAAAACAGAAAAGACAATTTTTTTCAGCCAGAAATCACGTGTCTACATATAAAAAAATGTATAATTTACTAGCTCCAGTTCCTGTGTTATCTTTGTAGATTGCATTATAAATATGCCAAAAATTATGGTTCTTCATTCAAATGGTTTACAGTCTAAATAAGAAAAACAAACATAAAGTTTGTAGAATAAAACATAATTTATAGAGAATTGCATCAAAATGGAGAACTTAAAGAAAAAAAATTGTACCCAGTTCTTTCTTAAATGCTGTGACTGCGATATTTCATGTCTGTCTTCACTGCTTTTCTCATCCTTGCAAAGACTCTACAGAATACCTTTTCTAAACTAAGGTGTGGCAGGATTAAACTTCAAAGTTATTGATTTCTTTATAGGGAAGGCTTTAGCTGGCTTCTTAACAAGCCATCTAGCTTCAGACTGCTTTGTAAATGGATTCTGGTTCACCAAGGTGCCAATATGTCCATAATATCTCCATATTTGCTTGTCGTTTGCAAATCAAAAGAATGCATTAATAGTGATGAATACACTGAAGTCAAGCTGAACAGCACCTGTGATTGTACTGTCTGGGAGAAGAAAAGAGCTTAAGGATTACCGGGTCCTTTGGTCTCTAGCTGACTGTACAGTGCCTGTGGAGGCCTGACATGCTGTGGGTGTGCACCAAGCTCGGGATTTGCCTATGCAACCAGCTTGTGTTAACCCTTCCGTACATGGCCTGCCTTGTTCTTTCCAAGGCTGCTAGGCTAAAGCAGAGGGGCAAGCAGGGTTATCCCTAGAGCCAACGAGCTCGTGCTCCTTAGGAGGTTTAAAATCAGCTTGTCATAGTGAGCCAAATACAGACATTTTTCTGATTATCATCTGAGGAAGAGAATGAGTGGGGATAGTTGTTTGCCTGTAAGTATCGTTTCTAGGAGCTGAGAGGCTTAGTGGATTAATCTTCCTTCTGGGACGTGGATCAGGCTGAAGTGCAGGGCAGGATGATTATTAAGACTGAAATTCTCTGTCAACTTGTTGGCAGAGATAGTTCCTCTGCATCAAGACGCTGGTGGCAGAAATGTCTCATCCCAGAGGCAGCACAGGGAAGGGGCATATCTGAGAAGAGACTAAGAACAGAAGGCCTCTTTCTGGAAGGGAAGGAGGATGCTTTTGCAACACTGCATTTCTTTAAGCCTTCCTGTTGTAAGAATTACTTTATTTTTTCCTGGAGTTTTTCGTAAGGACTACAAGCATTACAGAGAGCAGCACTGATCAATGGCCTGTTTCTGATGTTCTTTTGAGGGCTGGAGCAGTTCTTTCTCTGTCCCTTCAAGGCTGGAGGTGCTTCTTTGATTTCCCCTCAAAGCCTAGGTCTTTGTCATGTTCAGAGTTGGAATGGTGGTTGCACTAAATGGTGCCTTGATACCAAGCAGTTACCCAGCAAGGAGTGCTGCTTTTGAGGCTTCCTTCTTTCCCAGCCTTTGCTAATCCTTGCCTCCAACTCCTCCTTCCCCTTGAGGAATAATTTTCAGTCTGGAGCGTTCATTTTAGGTTTCTAATGTCATAAATGCAGAGAACACATTATGGTTTGGTTTGGGGTTTTTTTGCTATATTCATTTTGCACTGTGAGACATTCTGGGTCAGGAAGACACTGAAATGAGTGCTTATATGAGCTGCATTGCATTGGTGTTGGCTTTAGTCCTGCTTCACATTCACATTGCAGTGCTGCACAGGAGCCCAGGTAGCAGAACAAGTCTCTTACTGTGGTGGGTGCTGGACAAACACAGCAGAAAGACATGCAGTATTTTTGGTCCTGCACAGTTTCTAATTTAAATGTAAGATCTGCAGGTGCAGATTGAGGCTGGCATGCAAGGACACAAGGAGCCAGTAGTGGTCGATATGATTTTCTTCCAGTAGTCTTTTAATTTGTGGGATGTTAAAAATAGAAGACAGGTAAAACTGGAACCTCTTTGCTCTGCGATATTTAAACAGTGCCCTTTTGATTTTGTTTACTTTGTGTTGAAGGGTATGTTAATTTAGTTTTGAAGTGGTATGTTAGGTTCTCACTTAGGAGCTGGTCTCTTAAATACTCTTAAGAAATGCGAATTAGCGCTAGACTCTACAGTAGAAAGAGTGGCAGTTTGGCCTTTGGTAGTCACACAGGAGCTTGTAGACAGGTGTGTTTGCATCCTGAGGCAGAAAATATCTTTGTGAGTGCAAGGTTTTGTCATCATATTTGGTTTAAATGCAGCCCCAGGAACTAGTTTCTGGAAAGGTCTTCTCCAAATGCAGCCTGTCTTAGCATGCTTGTCTTCTCTCTTAGGGGTGTGTTTTGTACTCAAGCTTCTCCTTCAGGCTAGTCTGAGTTTAGATACAGAACCATGTGTTCAAATGATTCCCAGTGCTCCAGAGACATTTTTATCCTGCTTGCATATTTTATTTTAATTTTGGTGCAGGCAAGATTGAAAACAGATAACGATAGTTCTCTTGGCCATTTCTCTTCATCTGCAGTTCAGTTTTTTCCATTGGGCATTGTGGGAAAGAGATGTGTGTGCCTGACCTTGGATCAGTCCTTCCTACAAAGCTTTAGAGTCAGGAGACTTAATCCTCCTTTTCATGCCTCACCTCTGCACAAACAAGGCCAACCTTTGAGGAGAGAGCATAATTATTTAGGGTGGCAGGCTGGGCAGATGGCAAAGTAAAAATGCATGTATGGTTACTTCTGGGGAACAACCCCCATCATTTAAAAGATGAGTGGTATAATTTGAGCCGTGCCTTCCATTCTTTGAAGGGGCAGTAGCTGGGGTATGTATCTGTGCCTCAAGGCTTTCCATAGTTTCAGTTGCCTTCTGAAAGCTGCTTTTTGAAAACTCTCTCTGGCACCAGTGCTTAGAAGTGGCCAGATGGCACAGAAAGGGTCAAGTCAGGGCCTTGCCTGCAGCTCCAGGGCATCCCACTCAGGCTGTGTTTTGTATTTTTATTTGAACTGACAGGTTTTTAATCCAAGTCTGCTTCCATTTTTATGTCTTATTAAGTACTGAAGACATGTACAGAATCACCTAAACAAGAAGTCCTAGAAACCTACTCCTTTGACATACCAGGAGCTCCGGTTTTCAATGTCTTGTCCCAGTCGCCCCTCTGCCGCCTCTTCCCCCGCTGCATGCTCCCAGCACAAGGAGACCCACAGGAATTCACACACAAGGTCCACACTGCTTGAGGACCCACTCGTCCCTGTCACACTGGCTGAAAGTGGATTAGTCAATTCACTTTAATTAGGGAGTGCTGGGAATGTGAGCAAGTTCACAAACGACTGCTCAGTCAGGTGCATTAACTGTTTCCATACAAAACAAGCCAACTACAAGCCGGGGAAGATGATGCACATCAATGTGCAAGATTCATGCCTGCTCATGCCCTGCACAGAATGCACTGCCCTGCTATAAATTTTGATGAAGCCTTCCTGAGGCAAAGAGTTGTTGAAACATATATTAGTGTGCTGTAACCTGGCAAACCCTGGAGGGCAAAGCATTGTACCTGAAGCAGAGAATGATTAAAATATTAGGCTGACACATATGTGATATCTGAAAAGTTTTCTGCCACAGCCATTAAGCCCCTTAACATTGTGCTTTGGAATGAGGCCACGAGTCATAAAAACGTCTGAACAGGCAAGAGGGTTGGTAGGGTCATAAATAATAATGCCACTGCTCTCGGAACATGCAAGAGCACAGTGAGAAAAGGAGAAATAAAGAGCAGAACAGGATGACATGGGGAGATTTATTAACCTTAGCAGATATAAGATTTAAGATTGGAAATTTCCTGACAAAAAAAAACCAAACAGAATACTGTAAGACCTCCTAAAATAAAAAGGGGAGGCTCTGATTAGTGCTTAGTATGTCACCAGGTGACATTCATTGGCTGGCATTTATTTTTAGTTGCTAAAGTAGCTATAGTAGAAGATCCAACAAGAATTGAACTATGTTAGTTTGGTTTAGTTTGACACACCATACTGTCACGCTGCTTGATCTACAGTGTGTGCTAGGCAAAGGAAATTCAGATTCCAGGAACAGTGACTTCAGTGGAAGTTAATATTTTTTCCTGTGTGGTGAAGAAGATGCAATGAAACACTGCCGTTTTCAGCAGAAGCTGCCAGTGGTAGCATTAGAGGATCTCATATGAGCAAAAAGTCTTGTCCCAGACTATGTGCTTTTGCACAGAAATCACTCTGTGAGCAGCAGAACGGATGAACCCTGTTTTCTTAAGATTTGTGTCCTATGGATTGATTTTTTGTTGTAGCAAGATTTGGAAAACTTTGCCTGAAACTGGCATTCATATCAAGCATCTCTCATGCAGAAGCTTTGGTATCTGATAAAAAAATGCCTTGCCCACTGCTGTTGCTATAGGCTTCTCCCATTCATGCTGCTCTCTGGGGTTGACGACAGCTCTGCATCGCAGCTTTGCAGTCCAATGAATGCTTAAGTCTCAGAGGAGATGTTGGTAGCTATTTCTGCTGTGTCTTTTGTTGTTGCCATGTTGCTGTCCCTGATCCTCTTTTAACCACATAGTTCTCATCCATGCCCCATTTTCTTTCAAATGCTGAACAAGGTATGCCAAAGACCTGGCTGGATTCAATGCTGTAAGAGAGAACCAGCGATGTCGGCACATCTCTACTTCAGCGCCATTCAAAGCCAGGTTTGGGGAGTGTGCTGAAGTACAAACAAAACATCCTGCTGTAGACGTTAAGAGAATCTGTGATGATGTTGTGGTTAGCAGTCTCGAGGCAGTGCTAGAACTAGCCATATGTGCAGGGGCACCTGCTCTTTGTAAATAGCCAAGATGAAATCATCACCTCGCCTCCTTTGGGCGCTCTCTGTGTTGCACTTGGGGCTGTGCCTGACTTTCCAAGTATCAGGTGGTTGTTACACGGCTGCTTCAATTTGCAGTGTTGTAAATAGCTGTCCACAGACAAAGATAGGTTTATGGACTTTCTGCTTCTTCTTATTTATTCAATATGGCCTTAATCTCATGATATCTTCCTGTGCTCTGTTACACCTATGGATGCAGCTTGCAGACTAACATCTTATTGACAGTCAGCTTGCACTAATTGAATCCATTTATATAAAACAATGTGACAGGACAGTCCATGAAATCCTTTGCCCCAGTAGTGCTATTTACATGCTTGAAAATACTTTGATACCCCTGAATGATATGAAAAATAATGTCGACATTTAGTAAAAAGTTATATTTTCAGCTACAGGCCAGGCTTTCTGCACAGAGGAATTGAGAGACCCAGACCCATCAAGCAGAGCAGGGAAGGCCAGTACAAAAGCCAGAGGTCTATAGTAATGCCAACAGAGCATAAACCCCTTTTAGTAGGGTTTTGGATGCTTTATAAAGGTGTAAGTTTTATACTTTAAAAATTGAGGCTTTTAGGAGAAGTAGGTCAAAGAGAGTTGGAAATGGTCACAGGTGAGAAGCTTTAGAAATAGTGAACTCTTCACCTCTAAAGAAACTAGTTTAACCACAGGATACATGATCAGGCAGGTTAAATTGCCCACAGAATCACATCAGACCAAAGATAGGCCTAACCCATCTGAACCAAGGTGGTAAAGTTAGGAATGTCCCTTTGTTGTACTTTGTGCAGATGCATCTTAGTCTTTAGATGGTCAGAGAGGATGCTTGTCTGACATGGAAATCTTTTTGCAGGAGGCCGTTCTCAGCTCCACCTGTAATGAGACCTCTTCTGCCTGAGCAACTTATTTTCTTAAACTTAGGTTACAGTTATTTGTTAACAGAGCATACAATTTGTTACTGTTCCTGAAAGTTTGAGAACTTCAATGTTTTTGGTGTTGATTCCTTCTTTTCTGCAAAGTTTACAAATACAGTGCTGCATATATTATTTGATGCAAAATTTGTAATACATTATTCATCACTTATTTGTTGTATTTTTTTTCTGTATTTTCTGCAAAGATCATTTTGTCTTTCTTTGAAGTACTTGTTTTCACCGTGGCTGTACCCTTGCACGCTCCTAGCCTCCAGCTCAGGTCATAGTGCAGCTGAGGAGGTTAAATAGCGAGGCTTTTTTCTAACACAGAGTGTCAGATCCCAGTAGGTCACTAGAATACGTTGCAGCACCCATTAACGTGTACATTGGAAACCATTTTGAAATTTGTAGATTTGTTACACCAGCAAAGGCCAAGTTACAAAGAAAGGTAACACTGGACTTTGGAGAGATTATGGACTTTCTTGCATTGCAGCATTGATAAAAGCTGCCTTCCCACATCCCCTTTTCTGAGCTGTTACAAACAAAGCCAAGCTTTTTAGCTCTGTCTCTGGAATAGAAATGGACATCAGAAGCCTCATGTAAAATAACCAAACCGATATACAATTGCAAACTCAGATAATCTCTTTAGCCTGGTTTCCTCCAGTAAGCGTCAGCTCTCTGAATCACTATTGAGAGACTTAGAAAGCACCCCCGGAGCTGTGCTGCGGGAAATTCGCTTTTCCTGACTTCCAGGCTGCATTTCTTTTTTTGTTTTTATTCTTTTCTCCCCACGCCTCCCGTCTTTGCCTCTTTCTCTATTTTTGTCCATGCAAACATTATAAAAGGCCTAAAAGTGGATAAGTGTCTGCTTCTAGTGTATTTAAGAGGGAGTACCATGCAGAGAATCCCCCAAGACAGCTGCTTTGGTTCCAGGCCAAGCCGGCATTAGTGCTAGAGGGAATTAATTATAATATATTAATATATAAACATAGAATGTATGATGCATTCATCTCTTGAAATTGACTTGTTCTTTAACTTTGTTTATTATTCTTTGCATTTGGATACTTTCACGTGAGGATCTCGGTATACTTTGTCTGCCTTTAGGTATGTGCAAATACTATCTGAGGAT
The DNA here is from genome assembly GCF_963921805.1 of Phalacrocorax carbo. Classification (NCBI taxonomy): domain Eukaryota; kingdom Metazoa; phylum Chordata; class Aves; order Suliformes; family Phalacrocoracidae; genus Phalacrocorax; species Phalacrocorax carbo. Next base: position 28,529,942 of record NC_087519.1, on the reverse strand, counting down.
GGGAATCTTTAGAAAGCCTCTGCTCTATTTTAATACCTTGGGAACATACTGCTTAGTGTATGCATACAGCGTACAGCTGTAAGCATGGGACAGAGTTCTGGGGTATTGAATTACACTGCTGTGTGAGAACAGCAGTGAAAGCACTGGTGAGATGCAAAAGCAGCATCTTTTAATTTCAGAATGCGAGATAGAAGAGATACTAAGCTGTTGAATTAGAGAAACAGTTTATGGAATGTCCTAGTTCTTAATTGCAGATTTCCTTCAGTTTTATTACATTATCTGGATGCTTCCCTAGCATGCACTCAGACAGTTCCTGTCTCTCTGTTTTCTCTTTTTTGTTATCTAATTATGGAAATTGATTTTAATACAACAAATAGACACTAAGTATATTGAGTGAACACAAGTCACAGGACAGTTCTTTACTCTCCAGTACAAACTGCTAGCGATGGGTCAGTTTTCTGAACTGCAAGTATAGCTGTAAGAATCCCAGTTTTCCTGGTTTTCTGTTGAGAATTTCCTGCATTTTATTCCATACATTTGGCAGCATATACAGACCTCACTCAGCCCAAGGGTGTATTAAAGGCCCATGAATCTCACAGATGTTCACAGATGGCAAGTGCTCTGCCATCACCTTCCCTGTGGCAACACATGGCTCATTCCCTGTGCTGTCAGCAGCCTCTCCGAAGTGCTGCCCTAAAGCTGTGAGGGGTAAGAACAGGAAAGCTCTCTCGAGCACTCCCTCTTCGCTCGTTTACTATTCCTCAGCTGCAGTTTCCACATCCTCTGATAGATCCATCAGGAAGGATGTTTAGGAAAAACTGAGTTTCACAACCACAGAGTCAAAGACAAAAAATAATTTCTTGAGGCAATGTGTGAATGAGATGGGCTGCTCCCCACCGTCAGTCCCATCCAGCAGGGCTAGCCACCTCCCTCATCTTCAGGAAAAGAGAAACAGATTTTTAGTATCCAGATTTCACCAAGTGCAGTGACATCACCAAGGCCTGGCTACAGCAGCAGCCAAAACATGCAAAGGATGCAAACACTATCATCTCCTCACTTCTTCCCCAGTCTCGCCCTGGTCAGGGATGCAAGCTTGGCAGCAGCGTGGTCTGCTGAGGGCAATAGCAGTGCCTCCTGGCTGTTGCCCTGCCGTGCCAGAAGGGTGGGGGAGCAGGGCGAGCTGGGAACTACATGGGCCTGGGTTTGTGTCAGCTGGGCTGTGTGGCTGCCCACACCGTCTGCCACTCCAGGCAGCTACCTGCTGTGCAGACACTCGATGCCAACCTTGATCAGTTTATAAATGTATGTTCTCATGTGTAGTCGTCACTGGGACTAGATTTATGGCAAAGTTTTGATTTAGACTACTGTGGTCGGGTAAAGTGGTCAGGAATGCTCACTGATATATTTGATTACTAAGGAAGATATATTACAGTGTTCTTTCATGTGAAAGAAGTATATTCAAACGCTACCCCATGCCCCATCCCACCACCCTTCACTGCTTGGGATGCATTTACAGGAAGTCTGAGCTGAAATGACAACTAACAGCTGCCAAAGGGGCAGGCACAGTCACCTGTCTTCCCTCCTCCACTCCACGCATGATTTTTCCTTTGCACTGGCTTTGGGGTGTAATTGGCACCTTAGTGAGTGGTTTTCCCTCACTAAAGTTGCAAGAAAACAATATTGAAAAAAAGGGTGGGTACAAATTATGCGCTGACTTGATGTGCTTTTTCACATGAAAGCTTGCCATGCTGACTTGACTCACAGAGACATCATGTTGTGCCAGAGCAGGGCCAGAGGAGAGGACAGGAGCATGTGCCCAAAAACAGTGAGGGGAGAGAAGCATCGCTCCTGCTGGCAGCAGCAGGCTGCTAAAGTGCTCAACTCCTCTCATCCAACCACGTTCACAGGGTCCATGCTGCCATCCAGTGCTGCTGGGGTAAAATGTAGTTAATCCCAAGCATCCTGGACAGAAGGTGTGTATCTCCTGGTCATTAATAACAGCAGTGAACCAGCGCTTGGGACTGTGTTCGTACCTGTGGCTCTCTGAGCTTTCAGTACTCATCTCAGCCACCTTCAGGCCATTATTTAGGATTTCTACAGGCTTTCAGCAATAGGTGACCCTTCTCAAATTTTCTTACTTGTCAAAAGTATATTTGCAGTCAGCCATACTTGTATCTGAGGAAGGCTGACTTATTTGAAGTTTTTGGTGTTTGTGAAATCCAGCTTCACCAAAAGGGAAGTTCCATCTCTTGAATGCTGTATTTTGTATTAGGAAAACAAAAGCCAAAGTAGTTGAGAATTCAGCCCTGTGTTTTTCCCAGCTCCCACTCTGTGAAGAAAACAGTTGTCCGCACAGTATCTTCTAGGGGGTCATGGCTGCAAATGGATGGCATTATTATGGGAGTCTTTTCATTAAAAGCCAAAAGGACAGGATCTCTCTCCATCACCACTCCGAGGCCCTGCTTCCCCCAAAGAAAGAAATCCCAAGACCCCAGGCAAGTCAATTAAGCATTGTATGGACCTGTCAGACAGATAAGAAAGGGACTCTTTGGCCACAGTGAGGCAAAAAGAGGGGAATGTATCCCAGAAAGTCTCTTGAGCAGATAATAAATAGCCTTTATCTGGGAGGTGTGTCTGTGTGTGTTTTTTTGAGGAGGTGTGATGTCAACCTCCCAGACTTGCCTTCTTTGTTGGGCGGACATTCGCTTTAATTAAAAACCTCCAAGGGAATGTTAATTGGCCTGCGGGGAAGGGGGTGGAAATCATTACTTCATCTTCTCTATCCATCCAAGTCCATGTGCACACGTATGCACGAACACACATGCTTTCTTTTACAGCAGAGAAAAGCAGTAACAGCTAGTTTTCTGGCAAGGCCTCCTTTCCCCAATGTGCCTGTTTGCATGTCACAGTTTGGCAAAGGAACAACAAATAAATGTGGTGCTTTGTTTCCTTCTTCCTGAGGAGAAGCAAGGGAAAAGATCTGCCAGCTCCTTCTAAGGGTTTCACTCTGAGCAGACCCCATGGGCCCACGGATGAGAGCCCTGCGTAGCTGTGACTCCGCAGTGCAGGGCAGCAGCAATGCCAGAAGCAAGTTACCCCAGTGGGATATGGCATTATAATAAAGGCAGGGGTCTAACGAGCATCCTGTGGCTTTGTTCCTTGTTTTCCATTAGTTTATTTTTTTGAATTAGATAATTTTCTCTCACATTTCAGAGTAGGAAGCAGCAAGTGAGCTCGCAAAGAGACACGAGAGGATTCTCTAACCCAGAAAACCTTTGCTTATTTTTCATTCTTCTTTTCAGCTATTCCAAGATGAGTGGAAACAACGCTACCTGGTTTATGTGCTGAATCTATACATTATCACAGTGTAAATTAGCATCCCCCCATCATCTGATTTTTTCTTTCCTGTTGTCACTCAGAGCAGTAAGGGCAGTTTCTCAGGAGTACCCTGTTGGAAGCTGTGGTGGCTGATTGTTCTACTGTGTGAAGTCTAGTCCTAATGTGAAACGTGGTTTCAAAAGTCCTGGGCTTTTTTCTTCCCAAGTGGTGATCTGGTTAGGTACCAGTCATCCATGTGACTATAGCTTTTCCTAAAGCTGTGTAATTTCAAAATACTGTGATTTTTTTCCTCTGTGTCTTATACATCATCTGTTGTGACAGTTTACAGAAATGAACTCCAAAATACAGATAATAGCTGAAATGAAAAAACCCTGTGCCTCCCAACCTCGCTGTTATCTCCCTCTAACAAGAGGTGTGTTTCTTCCCTTGCTGTTACTGTAGAGCAGAGGAGTTGAAGTGCGCAGCAAACTTCTACCTTGAACTACTGCTGTTAATAATTTTAATGTTATTAACACAGAGTAAAGAGGAGTTTGGGGAAGGGGATTTAAGCGACAAGAAATATTTGCTGTCAGGCCTGGGATCTAGATGGGAAGGAGAGGGGAAAACCCACAAGCCACCCCTGCTGGCTGCCAAGTGTTGGTAACATCACTGACATTTTATCAGAAAGAAAGCAAAAAGGCAGATGCACAGCCAAATTCAGAAAGAAATGTATGGCATCCTGCTCTGGAGCTCAGTAAGAAGGTAGAGGTTCCGGCAAGCTGCCAAGCAGAGCGACTGCCAGAGGCGTGAAAGCCCTGTGCTGCTCCCAGCCCAGCAGCACAGGGTCTGGAGGAGTGACCTGATCCCTCGGCTACACAGCTCCTTTTCCTTTGGTTACACTCAGGAGCAAATGAAATCGTGAAAACTTTCTTTCAGATAGACACGCAAAGGGGCTATACACATATATATGTGAACATAAGGCATAAGAACATACAATTTGTAAATAATAACTGAATTTTATCTAGATTTTTCCAAAATGTCGTTTGAAGGTGCTTAAGCACAGTCATGTATATTCATACTAATTCATTCTTAATCAGGGCTAATGTGCAGCTTTAGACCAGAATAAAAGCACAGCATCTAACTTAAGCTTTTTATATTGTTAACAGAGAGACATGCTCCTGTTTCATATGCTTTGTTTCACCATGCAGGGAAGTCTTTCTGTCCTTTACTGGCTGGGAAGCTTGTACTCCCAACATAGGCAATTAGAATAAATGTCAAAATTTGGATGCTGAGCATGCCATGAAACAGGAGTACCTGTGCACCAAGAGTTAAGTACTACCTGCAGGTCTCTGCAAAGCTGAGGAGAAAAATGAGGCCTGTTCGTTTCCCCAGAATTACATTTAAAAGGAGTGAAAACATGCTAGGCTCTTGGGGGAGGTAACACAGCTGCCCTATATTGCATTCTGGAATGTCTTTTAAAAGTGACCTTTTCAAAGGATGTTCTTGTGCTCAAGGCTTGTACCCATTTTTGCTCCTAGGTATTCAAGCATGAGTGTGATCCTACTTGATAATTGAAAGAGTAGAGCTATTGAATTGCTAACAAGGACATCCCTTCTGAAAAATGCTCGTTAACTGTTGGAATTTTAAACAAAATATTAGTTTTTAGGGACCCTAAATTGAAAGGTCTTCTCTGTTACGCAGCTTTCATTTCTTGATTCTCGTGCTGTCATAATTTTTGGCATTAGCATGGACTTTCAAAGTATGCAAGACATAAATCTATTATACATAAGAATCAGGGAAGAAAACTTAGTAAAACAAAAAGGAACAACTCAGAAACCCCTGTCATTTAAGTTTGTTTTTTCATCCCACAAAGTACAAACCCCATGTGGTTTCTTTGCAACTCCTCAAGGTAAGAAAGAGAACACCTTTTTAATTCATGCAAGATTCCTTTGTGCTCAGTGTTATTGACTGATCTTATAAAATGTACATGGATAACAAGACTAAAAGTCTTGTCAGTCTCTACAAGAGCTGCAGGTTTGAGCCTCCAGCAGCGCAACAAATTGCACAGAACTGGTCCTTACCAGATTACTGGTGAATGCACTCTGCATTGCTGACAAATCTCCTCTTTGTGTGCCATGTTTAACCCATCCCTTAAAGACCCAAACAAATTTTAGTTATACTTTAATCACTATTAGCACCTGATATAAATTATAAAACAAGGAGAAGGAGGAAAAGCTAGCATAGAGTTAATATTTGCAAAATACTGGATTAAGCAGCCTCATGTCTGTGGCTAACATTACTCTTGACAAATAGACAAATAGATTTTGTCTCACAATAAGCAGTGCATTTTCAATGCATCATAGATGGGTGAACTGTACAGGAGCTAACATCTTCAAATGCCATGTAACCTGTTTGTAGCAGAATTTTAAAATTTGTTCCATTGTGATGGAATAAGTAGTAAACCCAATCTCACACACAATCCCATATCTGCTGAAGTCAAGCAGATGTCTCACCTACCAAAATCTGTTTTCGCAGGATTGGGCCCTTTGAGTTCTGGTTATTTCTCAAGTTCCATTTGTCATTATTCTAATGCAGAAGCAGTATTGAAGGCAAGTTAAGGGACTTTTTAAAGTATAAGAGAAAGCTGGTCTGTAAAAATGTAATTTTAAAAACTAATTACTTTTAAGACCACAAATTACTGCTTTGTCTACTCTGGACATATGTTTGTATTGTAGAACTGTCTTAGAGATTGCTGGTTTTCTTCTTTATTGGACTACAAAGTGAACATAAGCATTTCTTTCCACAAGCCTTGCAAATCAAATAACTTTGGTCAATCAACAAATTGGGTCTGCTGATATATGGATAGCTGAAATGCATTAAGGTGCTAATCTCTTGTCCAATAAAAACCTGAGATTAAGTTTTAGCTTGTAAATCAAATTGGTCGGAATAATTGTAGTTCTTTCCCAGAAGCATACCAAAACCATGGTGGGTTTGGGACAGGCAAACAAGGGGTGTCTAGGAGGACAATAGCAGTGGATCTGGGATAAGAAGAGCAGGGAAGATTCGATGCTTGCCTTGGAGGTATATTGACAGATGCTGCATGAGGAAGATTTGCAGGCAGCCTAATGAATGGGGTCTTGCTGTCAGGATGGCTTGTCCTTCATCTTGAATAAAGTCAGCCCACTTACATTATTTAAAAGAAAAAGGGAGCTAGGTTAGTGGTCTGTAATTGCTGTTTTGCTATTGTGGAAGAGTTGTCTAGTGTTCACATGGCAGGACAAAACAAAACAGTTTATCAAATGAATCTTTCAGCCTATGGTATGTGTCAGCCTGAGTAAGGAGGAATACTTGCAAAGTGCAGGTGTTTTGCCTGGAAGTGTGCTTACCGAAAGTGGAAATGGCCAGGAATCATGCTAGGTGATAGTTAGGCAATTTGTCATCTATTTATGCTTTTAAAAGTATATTTTTATAAAATACAGGAGTTAACAGAAGATGATCCTAATGACTCAAATCTGCTATTTTCTCTCTTCCATTCCTTTTAGGAGAGCCCATCAGACACCAATAATTCTCATCTTTTACAAGTACCTAATGGCTCCCAGCCAAGAAAGGTTTTAAGAAATAAATAGGAGCTCTTAATGCAGTGAATTTCAGTTCTGCCTAATCTGTGCAAATTGATGAATTAAATCCTTTTACTTCTCAAACCCACTTCGGTGATTTGCATGGTGATTATATCAGTTTTCATAAATTTTCCCCAGCCATTTCCTGTCATTTCTTAAGAACAGACGTCTAATCTCTGCAGAAATGTGTGTGTGTAATAGTTACATAGTGTTCAAAACTTGTCTGTACATATTCAGCTATTGCACAGTCATAGATAATGTATGTAAATGTGTGCAGGACACCAGATATCTCAGCTGGCCCTGACGAATGTGCCTGCAATATCTGTGTATGCATCCTCTTCAAAGAGCAGAAGCGTATTTTGAGATATAATGAACGTGAGTCAACAAGCCGCGATGAGGTTTGGCTGCCCAGCATTTTGTGAAAACCTAGGTGGAGGGTGGTTTGTTATGTATGAATCCTATATTGTGTACACTTATCTGTAAAATATATTTTAGTAAACTACATTTTATATGTAAGATGCAAGACCGTATGTTATAGTTCAGCTGCTGGCATAGAGCACATTGAGGCATTAGCTGAACAGATAACCCAAGAAAGAATTTTCTGTTTCTGTTCTGTGGTGTGGTATAGTGAAGTTTAAAGCACGACTCTGCTCAGGCATTGACTGAAAAGCAACCACTAAAATGCAGCTAGCTGCTTCTGCCTTATGGGGCCTTCACTCAGAAGTTTTGTTTTGCAAGTCTGTCCCTCTCCTATGGCTTCTCTCAGTATGACATGAGCTGGAGAATATTCCTTTATCTTAGAGCTTACGTTTTACTTGGTTTGGCACGTACTGACACAAAAGGGAGATATTACTGATGCGCGTGATATGTTGGGATATGATGGCTACGGCATACCATGGCAGTCAGTTATTTGTTCTGGCTTCAGGAGTTGTAATTACTCATTTGTATTATAGGAAAAGTTTGACTAGTCTGACATGTAAACTCTCCCTGCTTTAAAAATAGCAGTCATGAGTATCAGCTTTGGAATTACTGTTACAGTATCTTTAGCCCTAATGCTTTTCTTTTCCATTTTCATTCTCATCTACTGTTTTCATGATTATCTGGAATGGCTCTTGTTTATAGAAACAGTATATGTATGTTTTGTAGATAAATGGTTATAGATAAAAATATAGCTAGAGATGTACGTCATCTAATGTATTTCTGTCTGCGTGTATATACACTTTGCATGTTCATATGAATTAGGAAGTGCTTTAATCCCTGTTTTATGGCAAGTAGAGCAGTCTGAGAAGCTAACGGTAATTGCAAGGATGAATGAAAAGTCATTGTCAGAGTCAGGATTGGAGTGGAATCAGGCTTCTGCTCTCTGCTTTCATCAGAATTGCAGAAGATCGACCTAGAAGGGACAAGAGGTCATCTACTCCATCCTGCTGCCCCCAGGCAGTATCAATTCCAATGAAACTGCTCCTGACAGATACTAGTCTAACTTCTTCTTAAAACCTCTAGTGATGGAGGTTCTTGAGGTCCTGTGGGTGGTCTCTTTCACTGCTAGCTGGATATTTGCCCACCACAGACTATCCTATCACTGGGTGTTGCTTTGCCCTGCACAGAATTTCATAGCAAACCTCAGAAGTACAGGGCAAAGTGGGAGTGTAGGTTGAGTGGATGTCTGCGTTTTGGTATGTAGTCCTGGAGGTTTAATAGACTCTTTCAGTGTTGAGACAGACTGTGATACTCCATGTTGTGGTATTTCTGAGTCTTCTCTACTTAACAGAGTCTCTTGGGTATCAGTTTAACAACTCTGAGCCTGTTTTTTAATCTAGAAAAGGGATGTAATTCTATGTCAGGTTGATGGTGGAGTTTGCCAAAAGTTCTGCATCTTCTTGGTAAATGTTTATAATGTGATTGTCTCGTGAGTTTGGTTGGACTCACGGGAAACCTGTGTATAAGGGAAGTACAACTGAACTGCAAGGACAACAGAGACACAGTTGTTCTGACTGGGAAAAACCCAAAACACTGTGAAAAGGAGTAGGATGTAGTTTCATATTATGTTTTTGGAATTATCTTTTCGTTAGTAAATTGGAGCTACACAAGGTGAATTTAATTTTATAATTCCCTGCTTGGTCCCTTGTTGGGGCAGGAGCCTGTCTGTCCTCTACCCCACAGCATTGCTCGCTGCCGGAGTACTGTCTAGGCTGTAGAGGCAGTTTCACATGCCCCATAGAGCACATCAGAGACTGGAGAAGCCCCTATGGAGAAATCATCTGTTTGAAGTACACTCAGGTAGCAGCCAGCTGGCAGGGGCTGTTTTTATCTGAAGAGGCAATGTGAACAAGGGTCAGAGATACTCAGGCCCTATTGAGTGGGGCCCAGTACTGCAGCATCCTGTCCCTAATCCCAGTTCACTACTGGTGTGCAGCCCCATCAGAGCTGTTCTCCAGTGTCTGGGCCTGGTGCTGAGGATCAGCTGTTACATCTCTTTCCTCTTACGCTGTCTCTTCTGTCCTCCAGGACCCTTGGCACTTCTGGGTTTGGCATTCGCCCCATCAGCTCCCACCTCTCCAGTTATGCAGGCAGGGCACTGGCACTGGGATATGTCACTAATTCGTTCTTTTTGTAATACATAAAATGAGGCAAAAAAAAAAAAAGTGCAATTCCATGAGATGGGAGGATGTGGGAATCAAATTAGAGCATGGTTTGGGAATCTGATTATTGGTGGCTTCGCTGGCTAACAGCTCCTTTTGCTGTCCCCTCCTTTCTCTCCTGCCTCCTGCAGCTGCTGGCTCCAGGGCTGCATGCTAAACTGGATCAGGAAAGCAGTCAGAGCTTGTTTCTTTGCTGGGTTATTTTTAACTTGGCTCAGTTACCTGACCAAGCCCAGCATTCAGCCCCAATAAGCAGTTGTTCTGGCACCACTGAAGTGAATGCTTCTGGGGGTGGACAAGAGCTGTGCAGGGCAAGAAGGGACAGTGGGAGCTGCTTCAGCTGACCTTGCTGCCAAAAGGAGTGTAGATCATTCTTCCACCTAAATGCAGCACAGCTGAGAAGTGTCTGCCTTGAAAACACTTGTGCATGGGCTCCCTGCTTCCCCATTTAGATGACTTATGGAGAGAAGAAGAATAGTTTTCCCTGCAGTCCCCAAGCAGAGTGTTTCCTCTTGAAAAAGGCATGAAGAAGCCCTTTTAAGAACTTTAGCTGAGTTATTACTATGATGAGGATGCATGTATGTCAAAGTGGTCATTAATTCCTTTGCATCTCTCCTGGCCTTGCCGGTTACTATCCACCAATTTGTGTAAGGGTTTGTTTTTTAATATAGATATCTGTTGCCTAGGGACTGGATTAGGACTGCCCCAGTTTACGTCGAGCACTGATCAGTCTCTAGGTAGAAACATCTATCAAGGCTGGACATGAGGCTGTGACCTTGGAAGGAGAGCCTGGCTGTTCATTATCTTTCCCCTAAACTGAGTTGCTCTCCCGATGTGTGTAATCCTAGAGTTTGCGTACTTTCCATAGAAGAGATTCCAGTTGGCCTTTGAAGTTACCTCAAAAATATTTATAGAGGAAAGTCAACCCTTTTATACAGTAAGTGTTGCATGTACTCAGAATCAAAGTGTAAATTATATCTTTCTAAATGTGTGTGCCTACTCTTGAGTATCAGAGCTGATCTTAAAATACATACTGCTCATGAAGCTTTTTATTAACATTATGAAGGAGTTAAATGTCATTTTAGAGTAAGATCTTTTTAAGCCTTATGTATGAGGAGGCTTTTTCCACCTGTGATGTCCTTGCTAATGTTTATAATACCACAGTATCCAGCAATTATACTGAAAGATTGCAGTCTACCCATAATTCATTTGCAGTGCCAAGTACTGTTACACCAGTCAGTACCGATATCCTGAATATTACAAAGAAGGAGAATATTACATACAAGGGTGTTTTTAACTGGATTTCTCAATTTGCAGGAAAGAAATGCAAGATAATTATACCTTTATGTTGTGAATCTTTGCGATATTTTAAAGCTCACCCTTTCCCATGGTTGCTATCCAACAGTCCAAGATAAAGAGAAAAGAAGTTACAAATATCTGACCTTTTCAAACTTGGGAAAGGATGTTCCTTCTCCATTTATGAGATCCATCAGGTTGTTATGCAGCATATGCCCAACAACACATGAAACCTGTGGTCTGAATATAAGAAGTGTGTCTTTCAAAGGTGATTATGTACAGCTGGCTCTTAAGCCGAGCCTTATATTGGGGCAGTCTGAATTTCCACTCATGTCTTGGTTTTGGTGATGAAAGCTGTACCCCTGAAAGATGATTTGACAGGGTCCAAGTTAGAAATGAGCAAGCCAGCAAAGAATCCCTAGCCCCAGAACCTGTGCTGGAAATCAGGCCATTTGAGTGCAAGCCCATGTGCTTAGAGAGCTGCAAGAGGAGTTTTGTGCAGGATAAATGCATTTTACAACCCATAAGGAACAGTCTTTCCTGCTTCCTCTCATGATTATTATCCGTATTCGTAACTACCCTAGTGCAGCTTTTAATTCGATAGTAGGGTAGATATTCTTGTGGTTGAAAAAGTGCTCTGGCCTTCTGTCGGCACCTCTGACAGCGAGCTATTGCTCAGTTTCATTTGAGAGACTTCCCCAGTTTGACTGCTTAAAAGCATTACTTTAGGAGGCTGCGACATTTCACAAAGCCAGTTGTCTGGCATTTCTCAAACAATATGCTTCCTGTTGATAGTGAACCGATGTAAAAAATGCTAGAGTAGTAATAAACTATGTCCACTTGTGCACTACAGATCTGCTTAAGATTTGCCTAAAAGTCACTGGGACTGTGCACTAAGTACATATTTTTCTTACTCTTTTTATTATTTTACATAGCAAAGGGCAAAGCCAGGCTGAAGGTCAGTTTATTTCTTTCTGCAAAGAGGTGGCTTGTCATTTTTGTATTTGCAAGTGTTTAGTTAGGGAATAAGCAGACAAAAGAACCAGCTTGCTCTAGAGAGCTGTGGAGCTGACCCAAAGGCATTCAGATCCTGCAAAACTATTTTGGCGAGAAATAGCAAGTGGGGACCAAAGCAGACAGCACCCCAATTCTGCTAGCATTTGCTCGGGCCATAAACATGGGAAGTAATAAACTTGTCACAAAGGTCCATCTGTAAATGCCTAATGCTGGAAAATATAAAAGCTATACATAGAAGTATAGATTAGATCTGTTCCTGACTTCTTTGGTTAAATGGTTTTGTTAGGCTGGCAAGGCAGCTACGTGAAAAAATTGGCCTGAGAGAAGAGACAGCACAGCCATTTGTGTTGCTGTGCCTGGAGCTGGTCCCAAAGGTGAGCGGGGAAGTGATGCTCCTTGTATAAAAGTTTGTCTCCACCCTTAAAAGTTTACTTTGAACTTCACAGATAGTGATGCAAATGAGGAGAATATAGAATTAAAACAGAGTTGTACTGAGAGTGTGTAATAATAGGGTGCCCAACCATTCTTTCCCTAGAGGAGATGAACAGGGTGAAATACCAACAGTAAATATACAGGTAAATAACTAGACCCTACTGGTAAATCTTTGGGCGCTAGAATTGAGTAACTTGAGTATACACAGGAGATGTAAAGCAGAAGCCACCCATAAAATAAGAAGCAAAATTACCCACACTAATGGGGGACTTCTTGGAGGTAGAGCCTATATCATCTGGTCTAGAGCTTCAGACAGAAGTTTCTGACATCTTCAGAGGAGATCTTGTGCCGTGTTGTGTGGTAAGGTGAGAAGTTCTCCGAGCCAGGGACCACCTTCACTGTGTGTTTGCGTTGTGTGTCTCAGCTGAAGCATCTGGGCATTGGCGAAGGCATGCAGTGCTTGACAAGAAGCACAATGTTCCACAAGGAGGTAGTTATGCTGCTGCATTCTCTTTCTCCTGGGGGAAAAAATATATTGCAGTGGTGGAAGATAAAAATAGCCATCAGTCATGGACCTGGCAAGCGTCTACATATACAGTAAGCATTCTACATTGAGGCTAAATAATGAAGCCATTTAATGCTCTTTTCTTGGTAACACTTCAATAAAAGAAGGCCAGCAAAGAAGGCCAGACCAAAGCTAAGTCCCAAACAATTTCTGTGGATGGTGCCTACCAGGGCAGGACCACTGAATCAGCAAGTTCCCAGCATCTCTTTAGCTCCTTCTTTGCCAGCAACCATGAAAGAAAGGGCAAAAACAGGGTAAGTTTCATTGTGAAGGATGCTGAGGCAGGGCTTCCTGAGACAGAACACCAGTAAAAGGGTGAGTTCTGGAGAAGGCTGAGGACAACCACACTGGGTCAAGCCACATCCCCCTTTTCCTAGTAGTAGTCAGAAGTGGTGCTGAGGGATGGCCAGGAATATGTCAAACATGTAGAATATCTGCCCCTAACACTCTCCCAGCCTCCAGGAGTATTTTTATTCCTTTTTTTTTTTTCCCTTGTGTGTTCAGGAAAAAAAAGGATTTTTTGTAGATTCTTGTGCAGTCTTACTTACTTGCAAAGTGTTGGAGCCATATCAATTTTTCATGGAAACAAGATAAGAACGCTTTGAATTTTGCATACTGTTTGGGCTAAAAGGGCAACAATATGATACATTTTAATACATGCGTTTTGAGTTTCTTCTAAAGAAAAATATCAAGTAAGCAAGTTAAAAGAGTGCCAGGGCTACTTCTGAAGCTTGCAAAATAGATAAAAGCGAAGAATTTGAAACATTTCATTAAAAATGAACCCAGAAGTTTTTTGAAGCTCAACATTTTGTTCTGCAAGCTCAGCATTATTCATTAACCTCCCACTGAAGATTGCTGAACAGCTGGATCCAATTTCTGAAAAGATAATCATGAAGAAATTAGATTAATAGTCTTCAAGTGGAGCAGTTGAGGATCATTTGTGGCATGCTCTTTTATATGTAGCATGTTGTTAGCTGTTTTCCATGTGGAGATGGTTACTGCAATCCCAAGAGGAATGAGGCCATATCTCAACGATACAGATATCAGTTCTCCTGGGCTGTGAACACAGCAAGCCACAGATAAGCAAGATTGCTGCTGGCTCCCTTTTCTCCTTCTTTCCAATCTCCCTATTCTGAACATATCACCTCCATGCCATATATGCATATTTGTTGCAAGGAAATCGCTGCCCTTTCAATATCAAAGACAGCATGTTTCTGACATACCAATCAGTGCAAAAAAGCTCCTGCCAGCCCAAGTAAAGATTAAGTGCCTTTGTGTGGAGCTTTATTGTAATACAGAGAGGTAAATGTAAAGGATGACCTGTCCCTCCTCAGGCACAGCCACAAATAAAGTAGCATTCAGTACTGGCTTCACTCTCACTGAATTAACTGATAAAACTCCACTGAGTTCAGCAGTAGCTGAACTGGGCCAAAGCAGAGCACCTCTGAATCCCACATTAGGCTCTCTTATCCCCAGTCTCATTTTTCACTCACTTCAAGCAAGTCACCCCAGAAGAGCTGCGAATTTTGTCATGTTCTCAGGTCAGTGCCAGCTGCCTTGGTGGAAACCCAAAAACCAATTTTGCCCCAGCTCCCACAGCACGTCATTCCAACAAACAGGTCCTGCTGGGATATGCATTTCCCTCCGCAGCCCAATGCCACTGCTTCTCTTCACACCCCTGTACTTAGTCTAAACAAGCATAAGACAGGTGTGCCTCATGCTCTCAGTCTTTCCCTGGCAGTCTCTGAATACTGCATCCCCACTGAAAAGCGTCCTATTTTTGCTTGCATGCAGCAACTACATTCAAAGCAGGCATCTGTTCTGAATGCAGCTGTATCACCCATACCAGTGATTTCCCCACTCTGTTCATGTTCTAGTAGCTTCCTCTCAGGTATGGGACAAGCCAACAAAATTGTAAATGTAAGGCAGGAATTAAAGCGCGTTCATTTTTTGCACAGGGAAGCGTTCTCATGGTTCGTGGCCCGGCACATCCTTCAGCAGCCTAGTTGCTCTCTGCTTTGCTTCATAGCTTGCTCATTCTCTGACCTGTAAGTTTATTCCCATTCATGCAAATAGATGCAGAATAACCTGGCAAACCTTAGGGCTTTGATTTTCCTGACTGGGTGACCACAAACAGCTTGCTATTGTTTGCAGTGTGGTTCACAGGCAGTTTACCAGCAATCTTTTAAAAAAAAAGGTCCAGCATCACCAGCTTTCACTCATCTTTCTCTGTTCTACAATTAGGAAAATGATATGCTTGTTCTTACCCACCTACATTCAGTCATCCCCTGTGCAAACATAATTCCTTATATATCCATAGAGGTTTTAGGGATAAACTACTGTATTACCCCTTTAGGTGACATCCTATTGACGTCTTGGCTGCCAGATGCTCCGAGGTCTTAGCTGAATGACAGCTGTGAGTGTGCACAGGGTTTGATATAGGACACCCCAGAGCTGCCTCTTCCAAACCTGCCAGCGTAGGTGTGTGCCAGTCCTCAGGCCAGGACTTTGACATGCTACCTCTGGCACTACCCACTACCCCAGGCACACACGCACAGGCACGTTTTCCCAGTTGGGTGGTCCAGTCTTGGACAGCAAATGGCTTAAGCACATGCCTGAAGTTAAATATCTGCCTAAAGGCTTCCTAGCCCAAGTGGGAATGGATCTGGGGTCAGCTCAAGTGTTTCTCTGAATCAGGGTTGAGACTGGTCCCATGCAAGAAGACCCCTCATTTTGAGTGAAATGTGGCAGCAGAATAGGCCATCCTTGATTTTTGACAGTGCTGGAAGCCAGCCAAGTCACTAAAAGTGTTAGTCTTTTTCTTTGCAGCTCTGAAAGGAATATTTGAATGCAGTGACAGAGCTAGGTAAAGAGGCAGAAGGGTTGTTTGTTTTCCTTTTTACTCAAACTTTCAGTACATGCTTAAAATGTGACACTCTTGTCTGGTATTTTCAGTTTAGACAGAACGTGGTTGTTTCTTGGGTTGAAAAATTGAATTCCAGAAAGAAATAATATCTCTGGCAAAGCAGACTGCATTCCAGGGCATTATTTCATCTGCTAACTAGTCCAAGAGAGTCAACATTGGCCAATATGACCATGACTGCATGTATTTCGTATTAATTTTCATCAAAACTTGCCAGAAAACTCATGTTTTTGTGCCAGCAGACCACTCTTCCTTTCCATATGTTTTGTAGTGTCATCATTCACTAACCCCAAAAGTCTAAGGAAAAGAAAAAGCAATAATGCAGCGTACTCATCTCCTCTCATTGCCCACTGCAGAGTTACAAAGAGAGGTGGATAGGAGTCCTTTAGCAAGCAAATGAGAAGTTCTTCAAGAAAGTGGTTTTGCGAGTCCCTTGCAGGACCAATATTTCTGGTGCATAAGAAAACAGGATTCTAAATGAGGTCATGAAGTTCAAGGCAGCTTTGACCCTCACTCTGCTTTCCCTTTCTGCTGGTGCTCAGAACAGAGCCTCACTGTTATCTTATCTAATTTTTATATACGTTTGGCCCAAATTCCTTCAAAGTGTCCTTTGAGAATTCTCGGGACATTCTTGCTCTCGTGTTCTCACGTGCGCTGGGCACTTCTGCTGCACTGCATTCCCTAGCAGTGGTGTCTAAACATGCAGCTTTTGGGGCTTGCTTACTGTCTCACAATACGTAGAAGAATGGGAACTCTCAGTGCCTCTTCTACCTGCAAGAGTCCTTTGAAACAAGACTTGCATAACATGCCTATAATTTGTCAGAGATGGAAGAATGCAGTTGCAGATCCCAGAACAATCCATGAAAATAAATCCAAACTCCTGAATTCTCCTGGTGGTGAAGTGCATTTCAGTGTGCCATCAAGCAGCTAAACAATTTCTGTGTCCTCTGTCCCTAAAAATGATTTAATTATATCTTTTTGCAGGGACCAGTTAGCCAAAAAAAATTGAGCCACGTGGGTTTTTTTGAAGTTTCACCTAAGCAGTTTGTCATCAGTTATCATTCCCAAGAATGTAGTCAGGATATATCCCAAACTTTGCGTTGCCTCAACAGGGCAGTGTTTTCCCTGCCTTTTGGTTATATCTGGAAATAGGAAATGCAAACTGCCCTATCCCAGAGAATCTCAAAATGGATCCCGAGGTTTCTTTTACAGTGCTGTCAGCTGGTGCCCAAGCCCTTCTCTCTGAATGTCAAAGTACTTTCCTTGGGGAGGCAGGTGGCATCTCCCACCTGCTTCAGAAACATGCCAATCTTTGCTATCTGGTCAGCAGATCTGTGCAGCAAACTCCTGACCTTTGTTAAACACCGTGTACTACATATGGTAGCCAGCTCAGATGCCACATTTGGAAGAGCCACGCTTCAATCAGTCTGACTGACAGAGCTGATATTTCTCTTTCCCACTCTCCAAAGGAGATTTCTTCTTGTAAGGTACTGTATGCCAGAGGCTACATCCCTGTGTACTGCAAGGTAAATACCTCATCTATGGAGTTATTTCAGTAAAGGTAGACCTGGTGACCCAGCTGCCTTTCCTCCCTCTCTGAAATCCTCAGATTTTTCAATTCTGAGGAAAATTCTCCTGACTTTTTATATGGCAAGGAGAAGAGGCCCTAGGAGCATAGGCTGCGGCTGGTCTTGAGCTCTTGAGGTAAATGAGTATTTCAACTGGCCAAGCCCGAAGAGTTGTGGTGAATGGAGTTAAATCCAGTTGACAGCTAGTCACAAGCGGTGTTCCCCAGGGCTCAGTATTGGGGCCAGTCTTTTTTAGTATCTTTATCAATGATCTAGATGAGGGGATCAAGTACACCCTCAGTAAGTTTGCAGATGACACCCAGCTGAGCGGGAGTGTCGATCTGCTTGAGGGTAGGAAGGCTCTGCAGAGGGATCTGGACAGGCTGGATTGATGGGCCAAGGCCAATTGTATGAGGTTCAACAAGGCTAAATGCCAGGTCCTGCACTTGGGTCACAACAACCCTGTACAATGCTACAGGCTTGGGGAAGAGTGGCTGGAGAGCTGCCCGGCAGAGAAGGACATGGGGGTGTTGGTCAACAGCCAGCTGAACATGAGCCAGCAGCGTGCCCAGGTGGCCAAGAAGGCCAACGGCATCCTGGCTTGTATCAGGAATAGTGTGACCAGCAGGAGCAGGGAAGTGATTGTGCCCCTGTACTGGGCACTGGTGAGGCCACACCTTGAATACTGTGGCCGGTTTTGGCCCCTCACTATGAGAAAGACATTGAGTTGCTGGAGCGTGTCCAGAGAAAGGCAACAAATCTGATGAAGGGTCTGGAGAACAAGCCTTATGAGGAGAGGTTGAGGGAACTGGGGTTGTTTAGTCTGGAGAAGATGAGGCTGAGGGGGGACCTTATCACTCTCTCCAACTACCTGAAAGGAGGTTGTAGTGAGGTGGGTGTTGGTCTCTTCTTCCAAGTAACTAGCAATAGGACAAGAGGAAATGGCCTGAAGCTGTGCCAGGGGAAGTTTAGATTGGATATTAGGAAATATTACTTCACTGAAAGAGTAGTCAGGCATTGGAACAGGCTGCCCAGGGAAGTGGTGGAGTCACCATCTCTGGGGGTATTTAAAAGACATTTGGATGTGGTGCGCAGGGGCATGGTTTAGTGCTGAACTGGCAGGGTTAGGTTTACGGTTGGACTCGATGATCTTAAAGGTCTTTTCCAACCTATACAATTCTGTGCATGTTCTGTGTATATTTGCAACTGAATTGGCTACAGAACCAACTCAGAGAAACTCTGTTGCTGCAAGTTACTTTAAAAACAGTCACCTTATCCTGCTAGTGTATTTCTTGTATTTCTTTTGCCTGATTTCTTCTTTTGGGAAGAAAACACTGTGAGTGAGCCATAAAACAAAAATTACATTCATGAGCTTTTTACAAATGGGAGGGGGGTTCGAGATAAATAGATATATAGATTTGTTTAATTATTCACTACACGGACTTAACCTGTAAGAAGTAGTGCTTATATTGCTAATATTGTACACAGAGAGGGGTTTATGTTGAATTTCAGTAAACTGAGTTGGAATAGTTGAAATATGCACAAGAATTGGGAACTAGTATGTATGTTTATAGCAGTATTGCTAATTGGAGGCTTTTCAAATGGTACCACTGTAGTGTTTTCCTTATATCTCAGCTGCTGAAATTACACTATCACCTTTGACTCCTCCTATAGCGAGGAAAGAACAGTTTTAAAATTCAGGACTTACTATTTAATAAAAGCTATGACTGTGTGCATGCATGTCTGTAGTTGGAAGGTCCTGACTCATTCATTTTTCCTGTATTTGGCCTGGCACTACTGTACATGGGTGTGCAAAGAGAAGACAGCAGGAGAATCTAATCTGCCTAAATTCTCACTGAAATCTATACAGTAGAGTAATATGAAGGAAAAAGATGCAGTCACTGCTTGTGCACCACTCTCCCCAGTGGTGTGCAGTAGGCCAGCTGATCCAGCTGATCAGATATTATCTTTTCCCCATTCTGTAAAATTAAGAGGTTTCAAGAGCTAAATGACAAAGCTGCTTAATACCAAATCTGTTATCAGCAGTGTTACTGTCATCACCTGTACCGCAAGCTCAGCTTTGTAGTCAGCCCTCTTTGAGGCTGACAGGCAGCAGTGGCAGGGATAGCAGGGCAGGCAGCTTTGGAGGGATGCTCGTCTGCTTTGCTCCACTCCAGCTGCATGCTTTGCTCTGTCTTTTGGTGGGTTTCTCTCCTCTAACTAGGATTTCAGAGGCTGGGACATAGAAAGCAGCTAATGCATTTGTGAAACATGGAGGTGCAAGTGTTGAAGAAAGACTCCCTAAAGGGATAGGAGGAAAGGAAACAATTTCAGCAACCTGCAAGAGTAAGCTATGTGCCATCCTGCAGACCAAAGCAATTTGAATGGTGTAAAAAAAAAAACCAACCCACTTTCCCCCCTGTTTTCTCCCTGACATTTCCACTTAGCAATAGAAGACAAAGTTACATCAAATCGAGTGATTGTTTTGATTTATATGGCACCTTGGATGGAACAGGTACTTTACAAGACATGTAGCACTGGTCCAGCTTCCAACTGCTTACAGCCTAATGAGATGCATGAGATGTGACAAGCTCTGCTAGCCCAGAGGATGGACGGCAGGGACATTCCAGGTGGGGAAAGAGGCATGGCTGGAAAGCAGCTCGGTGCTGTCAGGGATTCCTGTCTGCCAGAAATGAATGCCTGAAGTGGTGGCTCACTGCAACTCTCTGCAGCAGCCTCAGCCTGCAAGTGGGAAAAATAAAAGTAGGTGAAAGCCAACTTTTTCTCTCACTGAGGTTTGATGCAGAGTGCGGTTTGGCCTGACTCTCAGTGATGATGCTGAAACCAGAACTGAGCACTCTGTGGCTCTGAACCCCCGTCGCTTTTTTTCAAAATAGTTTCTTATTCTGCTCCACGTGGGCAAAGCCACATCAATCACACCATGCTGGCTCCAGCCCCAAATTCCTGTCAGTGCTTTCGTACTTACTTGTTTTAGCTTTTCTTTAAACGCCTATGTATGGCAAATCTTCCTGTGATGGTAGCTTTTGTCAAGAGTCCTTATAATCAAAGATCAGACATTGTTATAGGTTAGGTTTGGGTTTTGATCTTTTCATTAGTGCTACCTTTGGGCTGAAACCTGCAGAGCTTCCTTAAAGACAATGTCCTTCTTGCTGTTTCTATTTCTCAAAATATAAGGGGTTTGTAGGATCAGGTTTGCTATCTGTAGATTGGATCAACGTCCGTTTAGCTTGTTTGATGATGGGCTCTACTGAAATACCAAAATCAGGTGAGATCTCAACTGAGCAGCCCATCATCTCCCAGGAAAGTGCCAAAGTACATGTGAAAGACCTGCTGAAATCAGTGGACATGTGGCACAGGCTCAAACTTAAGCATTGGCCCTGTCAGCTCCATACCCCTGGTTGTACTTCTTTTTTTTCCCATTTATTTGCCATCATTCTGAAACTAATTTGGAAGGTAATGATTAAAAACTGTCAAAAAGCATAGAGAAGAGGAGGAAAGGCCTCCCTAATTGTGTTTTGACATTTTTGACATCAGCAATTCTTTTGAAGGAAAGAGAAAAAAGAAACAAAACAAAATCTGTTCAGTCAAGGTTTGCTGCTTTATGTTCTCTTTGGCTAAGAAAAATCAGGTTACAGAGAAGATAGCGCTGCAGAACCAAAGCTGGCCTCCTAAGCAGGAGTTTTCATGTACTCGTCTTCCATCTAAAGGCAGTTTTACAGAAATTTGCACTCCTGTAAAGCAAGTGTTTTCTTTGTAAGTGATACAGCACTTCAGCTTCCACAGCACCTCAGTACTTTGCACTATCTCAGTGACTTCAGGGATGTGGTACTAAGATCTGCTTAATACATTGGTCGGCCTAAACGCAGTAGGATGTCAGCTCTGTCCCCAGGTTTTGCATCACTAGGTAAATATCTTAGCAAATGGAAGAGCATGTCTGTGTTTTGTAATATTAAAACGCTGGCTAAAAGAGACTACTGTACCGGCTCTTGAGAGCTATAGCAACCCTGATGCAGTATCTTCATCATGGAAGGCATTCTGAGGAGTTATTTCTCTTATTAGCATTTAAAGATTGGTTTCAAAGGTATTTTCTAAATATGAAACCCAGACTGTAACAGCAAGATCCCTAATTAATGACAGAATTATCAGTTGGCATGTAGTCTTCCATGCTTTGAAAGCATTTCTCCAGTTTAACAATGGCTTCACACAGAAAACAAGTAAGGCCAATAGTAGGTCTAACACCTAAAGCAGGATTAATTTGTAAATCTCATTTTGTTGCATTTTAGGGGTTTTTTTTATTTTGAAAGGGAAAGAAAGCATTTCCAACCTTTTCTTACATTTACCTACCAAACTTTAGGACTGAGATTGTATTCCTGCCCTGTAACAGAGGAAATCCTGTTTTCCTAGCATGCGACCCTGCAAAAAGTATCAGAAACAATTAAATCTAAAATCTGTGGGGAGCCTAGTTTGTTCTCCCTCCTGCTGCCTTGCTGGAGTTGGTGATCCAATGTAGGTGGCTTTAGGGAAGGATCCAAAGCCACAGTCTCTCCTCCATATCAGTGGATAGCTCTGAGCTGGGTACAGGGAAAAAGTACAGAAGCCTCTGAGTCAGCCACAGGGACATCTTGATACATGCCACCACAAAACGGGTTCTTCTCATTCCCCTTCAGCATGCCTACGGGCTCTCAGCTCAGATTTCTCTCCTGTAGCTGTTGAGGATATTTTTTTTCTGCTGCCTGGTAAGCCTTAATACGACTTCTTTCTTGGGTTTAGCAGGTAAATGAGAACACAAGCCTCCAAATTTTTTTTCACAAATTACTTTAAAATGTCTTAATTTCCAAATGACTAATAAAACCTGAAATCTCCTGAGAGGCCTAGGGCTTTTCTCTAGGATTAGCCCCAAATGAAATGGCCATTACTGTTTGAATATTTCCGGAGTATGTTTTAGATACTTTTTAAAATTTTGATTGGAAGTTAACCATACAAGTTATTTTGAAGGGTCTTGGTGTTTAATTGTCAAGAAAGTCAGTTGACAACAATGAGTGACCAAATTTGAGCAGTACTGAAGACTTGTGGGATTTCCCACAAGTGGGATCTGAAAGAAATCTGAACTGCTCCTCACCTGGTAGTTGTGGGATGTGGTTTTGGAAGGGGGTCATGAAATTATATCTGTAGAGACATCACAGCTTCTGGCGCTTCTGCATGGCAACCGACATTTTAGAGTCAAGCATTGTTTCAAAGGAGAATGAGAAGAAAAACCAGATTTTGCTAATGAGATGTGAGTAGTTTTCCAAACCTCACGAACTCCAATCACACCCTATTTCCCTCCATGTTTACGTCAAGGCACCCCAATCCTGCCAGTCAAAATGAATGAGAATATTTCGTACATTAACCTGCTAGTGAAGTGAATCATGTGAATGAAGTTATTCAGCTACGTGGCTGTTTACAGAGCACCATCTGCATCACATGTACGTTTGAGTTTCCAAACATCCACAGATTCAAATGTCCACAAATTGATGTGCATAAAGGATTGAGTTTGTCCCCTGGATGTATTCCCACAGAGTTGAGTCCACTGTCAAACTGGGTTGATATGTAACTTGAGACAATTTCTTAATAATTTTGCAGTTCCTTAAAAACAATAGCTTGAAGTGCAATTGAATCTTTCTCAAGTTGTTGTTTGCTCTGATTAAGGCACAACTTTAAAGACGTATCTTATCTTACTGTCATGAAACATAGTGACAGCTCTGTCACTCACTGGAAAACCTCCTTCTGAACTTTGAATGTCTTTGTTGTTTGTTTTTTGGAGGTTGCTTTGTTGTTGTTGTTTTTTAATGGTAGTCTTTTCATTTCTTTTATGCTTATGGATTTGTACATCCCTGGTGCTTTGCTGACAATCCCACCAGCCTGTGAGGAACTCGCTTCAGCAATGTGTAGCTTTCTCCATTTTGAATGCAAGCAAACAGTACTTCAGTGCATTGATGCTAGTGGGATATTCCAGGAAAAGGGGTTGGGGAAGACTTCTTTTATGGTCAGTGAGCAGGCGTCTTGCTCTACTCTCCTGTTCAGATCTTAAGAACAATTTGGCATTTGTAAGATTCCAGAAATTATCGTCCTCGGAGAGACAAAACTCTCACTTGTTCAGCTGCCATGCCAGGGCACATCTAAGCGCTTTTCTCTTGCAGGCACATTATTGAGCATTCTCCTCTCCGTGCCCAAAGCTAACAGCCAGGATACCCTCCTGCTGTAGTTTCCAAGACCACTCTTTCATTCTTCCGACTCCAGCCCTGAATGAGATGTTGCATGGAGCAAACCAGCCTTTGTAAGTTGGCATGCAGAAGCTTAGGAAGTAGCTCAGTTCTGCTTGCATGCATCTCTTCACAAAATTAGGGACTGCAAAAGGCGTTGTGATTCAGAGCTGTATTAACAGCCAGATGTAGGAACTTTAAAGAAAGGCATTCTGCAGATTGATCACAGCAATGCTATTACTGTCAATGGTGTGTAAAGTGTCAACTGCAGCTGTGTTGAATTATTCATTATTTTATAAATACAGTGAGGTTTCCAAGGGCAAAGTTTTTAAGATCCATTTGAAAAGTGAAATGAAAGCCCCTGTAATTAAAAATCATTATTAAACTTCATTTATTTAACTTCATTTCAACTTTCCCCATGTGATTATTATTAAAGTTATTATATTTATTGATTTTTCTACTCCCTTCCCTTTCTCTGCCAGCTAATGAGAAAAAAGTGGTTTTGAATTAAGCAAGTAATCTTGCTCTCCCTAGACAATTGTCTTGTGCTCTTATGCTGACCCCTGGAAAGACATTTACTGGGTGATGCTCTTATTTTTGCTGATAGGAGACACTGTGCCCATCAGTACAGGGTAAAAGGAAATAAATTAAAGGGAAATCTGAGTTTTGATGTGCTTGCATCTTAGACCCTTAAGACTGTCTTTAGGTTTGGAATGACTGGAATCTGCCCTGGGCTCAGCAGGGAAGGAAGTGCAGCAGAGAGCGCAGTGCTTTCTTGTTTAAGAGCGAGCAGTGAAGGCAGAGTGCATGTCCAATTCCGTACAAACAACATTATCTTCAGTTCATCTCTAGTAACAGAACATATTTCCATCAGTACTGTGCCATTCAAGATAAAAAAAGTTAAAAGTCCCTTTGATACCTCAGCCATCTTTATGGTCATGCTACAGTCCTCTCAAGATCAAGGCTGTGGTATAAATAGCTGTGCTTGCTTGTGTGGCAGGACCAGATTAACACAGTGATGATGCTGAAAATAGCCTGAACTGAACTCCTTCATGGCGAGGGCCCGCCGTTTCCTATATCAGCTGCTCATTTACAACTTGCACAGGAGCATCCAGAACAGCAGCAAGGATGCTATGAGAGCAACATGCCTATCCCGAGGGCTCCAGGCTTCCCAGTCTCCTCTGGCTTCTTCCAGCCATCATCGCAAGGGTGACAGCAGCCAGAGGAAGCTGTATGTGGTGGACACACAGGCAGCAGGAGTGGTCACAGTGGCAGGTCTCAGCTGCCACCATGTCTTATCCCTGCCTCCTTCCCGAGCCCCTCAGCACAGCCTGACTGTCTCTTCTCCGCTTAGCATGTGGCATTAGCACCAACTGGTACCAGGAGCCTGACAGAAGCCAGGGCTGGGGCTGAGGAGTTTACTGCTGACAGTATAGCTGTATGGCACCCATGTCCTAAGTATCATTAATTATGGCTCTCTTATGGTTCAGTTTTCCTGCCTGCCTATTGGAATTATTAGTCTTTGCCACTTTCTCAAGGATACTGCAGGGCTGTATTTACTGATTCTTGTGAAGTTCATTTTGACCCTGCAGTAGGAGGTGCTTTTAAGTGTCACATATGTTGTTACCTTTATAAACAAATATGTTCACACAGCTCATCTAGCATTTGGCACAGGAATAAAGACTAGTAATTCCATTTTGTCTTTAAGTTAATCTTCCAATAGTGCAGTATCGCTGACAATTGAAAGCCAAACTGATAAGATGCAAAGCATTATGTATTCACATAGAAAAGGGTATCTCTTTCTGAAGTTAATTGTGCAGGGCTCTTTTCCTCTTCTGATTGTGTAGTACAGCCTTAATATTGCACCTCCAGGCATCAGAGTATCTTAGAAATACAGAGAGTAAATTCCCTTGATTTCTGCAGTGTGCCAGTCCCCCGCAGCAGCAGGACATGTGCTTTATACTTCATTCCAGCTCTCCGTGGGGAAATGGAGCAACAGGGCCTTAGAGATAGAGGAAGAGGATAGATAGAAGAAAAGATAAATAATCTTGTAGAAGAAGTTCTTGCAAAACTCTGTATCGTTTTCAGAACACCAGCTGAACCAGCAGTTTTTCCCCCAACCCAGAGACAAGAAGTATCCTGGGGGCAGATCTCAGTAGGAGGGAAGAGCCCTCAGACCAACTCTCTGCACAAACTCCAGATCCTTTGAGTTCTCCTGCCTTTACAGAGCTCGGTCTTCTACTTACCATGTTTTTTTGAATCACTTGACTCCATTCTCACTGCTTTCCGTATCAAAAATTAAATTTACGTATTGAATTCAATACATTGATGAGTACTGAGGCGATAATAGACAGTCTGTAAAGGTTTTGGGGTGAAAGTCAGATAGAGGTCATGTTCCCACTTACTTTTGTGACCGTATGAACCCAGTGAAACATATGTCTCCTTACACGTGTGCTTGCTCATTTTTCATTCATTTTTGCTCAGTAGTTATTGAGGAGTGAGATCATAACTGGAATTTGTTTACAGCTATGGTCTCTCCACCCTGTTGGGTCCTTCAGCAGAGTGACTTTATCCAAGATTTCATTTCCTCCCTGTCTTTTTGCATATACGGAAAAAAAGGTGGATGGAAGAATATGCTGGCAGAAATGCTTTGGCAGAAGGCCCTTCTTTATCTTCATCATAGCTTCACAATGAGTGAGAGCGAGCGTCATAGCTGAAACTTGTCTGCTGCCTGTCCCCACAGGTGTTTCACGGCTAGAGGGCCGGTTTCTCAGCACCCAGCTCTGGCCTAGGGGAGAAGAGGAGTTTCACAGCTCATTGTTATCACAGAGTATTTCTGCCCTGTGAACCAGAGCCAGCGCAGAGATGCCCAGGCAGCAGCATGTTGCCATCAGTAGGGCTAATTAGCGTGGAGGCAGCACTGAGCAATCGTAGCCCAGAGGGACCTGGACCAGGTGTCTAGTTAATATATTCCTGCAAGGTTGTGATGAAGAGAGTGAGTGCATGTCTTCCTCCATCCACCACAGTAGACATATTTGCTGTACTACCCCAGCACATTCCTGTTCCTTTCTGTAGCTGTCTGTGGTCTTTTTTCTTACATTATGATCTTAATTTCTCTGGAAGAACTTCTCTTTATATGTGTGCCATTTAGAGTCAAACATTGGAGCTTGAGTAGAAAACAACAGAGATATCTTATGACACCATTTTGTTAAAGTTTTTAATATAAACACAAACCTGATTTTGCAGCTCTTGAAAAAGGTTCCTCTTAATATTAAAGCAAAAATAAAATCAGCGTTGTAATTTTATCATGAGTGAAAATGGAAAGCCTTATAAAAATAAATCAAACATGCCATGCCAAAATAATGAAACCTGTATGCAGACACAGGCAGGACACACACACACAACATAGACAGAATTTCACATTTCCCTGGGTTTTGTCCTTCATTCACAGACAGCTATGTCAAACCTTTCACCACAGTTTTGGAGCACTAATGAAGAGACAGTTAAAGGACTTGAGCCTCCTGCTTGCTTCCTTCAGTAGCACTAGAAATCTTTCAGTCTTTCTGATAAATTCCCCAGGAAACTCACAGAATTTCAGACTTTAGAAGAGTCTGTGTTTCTTTTCTTGCAAGTAATTATTTCCCTCCCCTTTTTATCCCTTCAGTGCACCACACTTCTATTGTTTTATGGATTTTTGTTTTAGCTTTAACAGGTTTCCAAAGCACTTTCCTTGGTTGAGAGCTGGAAATATACCGCTAATATAGAGAAAAGTGACTGGATATTAAAACTGCACCCGGGGCTTTATGATAGCATGGCAAATGCAATGGGCTGGGCTGGTACCACCGAGAATTGGAGTTTTGCCAAAGTGTTAATATTGTTAAGTGTGTGCAGACAGATATATTGATACATAGCCTACCTCTTTTCTATGTCTGCATCCATTAACTTATACTTAGCATTCAAAAGTGGAATGGTACATGTCTGTGGTAAATTTCATAGTACATCAAAGATCTTCCTGTTACTCCTTTGATGACAGCAGATCAGTGACACGAAGGAATGCTGGTGAAAAATTATTTGCATAGATCTTTGAAATCTTTATCCATTGACAAAAGCACCTTGTGTCACTCTATTTCATTTGCTCCATTGTTTTTACTTTATCATTTGCTTGGAGAAAGCAAACTAAATTGGATTAGAATGTCTTTTTTTTTCCTGTTTAGCTGGCATGCTCATAGTGAAATACAAATCTAACTATGGGTTTTTTTCTGTCTTTCTCTTTGCCTTTCCTCATTTGACCTGGATTTGTCTTTTGGTGTCTTTGATATATCCCTGTGTGATCTTTCTTCTTCATTACTTTAAAGGTAAGATCATTATTTCCTCAGTCAGTATTACACATGTATCAGAGGTACAGAAATACAACTTGAAAGCCATCTGGGGAAGAGGTTACTAAGGAGGCAAAATAATTAGTGGCCATTTGGAGTGCAAGAAGTCCAATTAAGAAGTACATTTTATATTTTGCCTTCACTAACCATTGGTTGCAAGTAGGGATGCTCTCAATAGCAGAGGCTCGGGTTTTGCTGGGCAGCCCCCTGACAGCGTACTGTATGCAGTGCCACTGTGCCATGCTGGGCTTTGTCTCCCTCCTGCTGCTTCCCAGCTCTGCCAGCGCTTCCCTGAACACAACTGAGAGGCAAGCAAAAGGTTAGAGCAGGGGCATTGGAGCAGCCTTGGAGCAGCAAATCTGCTCAGGAGCAAAACAAGGTCCTTCATGTTTCCCTTCACACAGGAGTTCCAGAGAATTCGAGAGGGGGCTTACTGAATTAAAGATACATATATATCTGCTTGTTTAAATTACAACAGAGAGATGGGATGCCACTCAAGATCAGAATATATAGTGATAGGTGTAAAAAGACAGGCAGAGACATTGTGTCCTCCCTGAAAGCTTGCAGTGTTTTCCTTATGTGGCTGTGTTATGTCTTTGGTTTAGACTGCATTTTTCTGCCGCTCTCAGGAGTCTGCCAAGTCTGAGGTGAAATATCTCCAAACCACTCCTTCCCAGAGCTTGCTGCCTTTTCATGCCTTTTCAGTACCTTCTGTTCCTCAGGAACGCTTAGGGATGAGAACCTTTTGCAGGAGGAATTTAGAAATGTGCAGATGTTGGGAGGATGAGCTGTTTATTTTCTGACAATTTCTGAGTACAGAATTTTGCTGAAGACAAGCAACAGAAACTAAAGTAGGAAATTTTATTTTAATTAGCACTTTTATATGTAATCAGCAAGTGGCAAATAGTGAAGTCCTGATGCTTCCCAGCTTGCATGGAGACAGTCCTGGTCTCTGACAGATCTGCAAGAAACTATTATTTTTCCAGACCTCATACTTTCCCTCTCTCAGAGGTCCAGAAATATGTGCTGTAGTATCTGGGTCATCTCTGCAGTCCTGCAAAGGCCTGGCTGTGTTCCAGGAAGTGACTGATGGAGAGGGTTGGACCGGTCGCCTTGTGCCTCTCTCAACAATGGTCGGTTGCCTCCATTTACATAGTGACAGTGGAGTCACAGAAGACTCAATGAATTTAATTAGTAGGAACGGAAAAATGTGTGTACTCATTATGTAAAACATGTAAATTTAACCCTTGAAATGAAATTGTCAATGACTCACCACTGTGGCTGGATGCCAGTGCCAGAGGCGAAATTACAAGCACTGCAAGTGTGTCACGAGAAATTAAATCAACTACATTAGGGTTCCTGGGTTTTGTTGAGGAGGTGGTTGTTCCTGACCATTATAGAATAAAAACGTGTTAGGAATATTGGGGTTTCTACATCAAAAATGTGTTTTATAGCAGGATACGTATCTATAAGAAAGTTAATTGATAGAAGAGCAGAAAAACATGGAAAAAGTGGGAGGAATCATATACTGGATATCTACCAAAGTGCTGAGTACAAGGCCATAATAAACATTACACATTGTGTGGCCGCCATAGGAATACTTGAGGCTCTGATGGGTGTTGCAGTGCCAAAAAATGGCTGTGAGGAAAGTTTTTACCTACCCAGTCACTGCAAATGTTAATTCACAGGCCCTCAGGCAAGTTACACGAGGCTGGTTTGGGCTTACCGTGGTGGAATGCCCTGGGGTCTCATTCCACCTCATTGTAGAGGGTATGGAACAAAGAGTTTCATGGTGAGCTTTAGACTATTGTTTTCGATAAGAAAGGAAGGGACTTAACCCTCAGGCTATTGCTGACACTTCTGGATCCTGTCCAGGAGTGGGTGTGTATAGTTGCAGCTCTTAGAACAGTGCACAAAAAAGAATTTTTAAGGGTCTTTTTAAACTGCTGCCTGCTGTTGAAAAGCAAAAGAAAGGTCTCTGAATATTACACCTGTCATGCAGTAAATGAAGCTCAAAGGCTCTAATTTTTCCATCCTATCCCAGTGGTTGACATGGCACTGTACTGTAATTCTCGTAAGACTGAAACAGGACTAGGAGCCAAAAGCGGTATCCTGGAGTCTCCCCCTCTGAGGGGCCCCGCAGTTTGGTGGGGTGGCATGTCCCTGGTCTGGTGTCACTTTCCAGTTCTGCAAATCTCTGTCTGACAGCAAGGCAGATACTAACCAAGGCTGGCAGGGCTGGGAGTGGCTATCAAAAGGCTAATTCGCTGAAATGGCATTTTAAAGAGGACGAAGTGCTGCGGCATAGAAAGGCAGAGTGATTTGAGAGAGTCGGACACCACCAATGGGAAATATGGCCTATTGTAATATGGTTTTTTCCATCATTGAGTATGGCCTCGCTTTATTTACTCATTTACTCCAGATTTCTTTTTTATTATTATTTATTTAAGAACTGCTGCTTTTAAGCTTCTTCATGCTCTCTAGGGATCACTGATGTGTAACATAGCTCTGCTTGGAGGCTCTTGCTTATCCTGCAATTCTCCCTGCAAACATGCTGGCAGCATGCTGCTTCCAGAAAGGGCTGTGCACTCCCAGACCGAAAGATAACAGTCTTTCCTGACCCCATTTCCAAATGTCAGCATCCAGGGGTTTCCTGCGCATACTCAGGAAAAATTCATCTAATTCCTTCTCAGAAACAGGCAGTGAGCGTAGATGTGAAAAGCCTGGCATGCCCAAGACAAAGAGCCTGACTCCCATCATTAGTAAAGCCCACCTCACCGAGCAGTGAAGCACACATTACAGAGCAGATGTAATGGGCTGAAACAAAAGTGCTGAGAGCTTGGAAGGGTAATTGGTTTCATTCACAGCTGAACTGCAGCCTGAACTGTCCATTCCTGCCTGGCCATCTATACCCCCAGCGCTTCCTACCTGCCTGTTTGACCTGGCAGCTCAAGGTGAGCAGGTTCTTAGCCAAGAATGTCATGAGTAAGATTTTTTGTATTGTGATGCGCTCTATTTTTCCAGTTTTGCCGTCTGAAAGCCTGGGGCGGTTATTAGACAAGGGTGTTTAACTAGATCAGAGTCCAAGATTATTCAGGTCCTGGGTCATCATGTCAAGTACTGCTGTTCACAACAGTAGTTTGAAGGATTTAACTTCTTAATATCCCCCATTACCTAGGGAGTGAGTCAGCCTTGCAGTGGAGAAATGCTTGCTCACACAGAACTGCATGTAATTTTGTGTCTGTGATTTACACCACACCTTAGGAGTAGGGAAGGTCATCAAGGAAAGTTAAACTAAGGAGTGTGGAAAAAGGGTTATGAGAAGATTCTTACCACATTCTTAATGTCTAGAAAAAGTTCTGCTCCGCTTCCCAAGCCTGCCCCAGTGCTCCAGCAGAGTTACCCAGGCTGTGTATGCTCTTCCTCCAGTTTCCATCCTCTGCTGCAAATTGTGCAACGTGGCTCAACCACATGCTTCCTCCTGGGGCTTCTCTACCCAGGAATTTTCCTGACTCTCTTTCTCTTGGTTTGTTATTGCTGCCAATGGCTAGCCATGGCAGAGCAGTGAATTCCACTGTCCCTTCCTCCATTAACCCGAGCGCAGTGGGTATTTGTGGGAGTTAGGTGGGGTAGGGCAGCCAGCCCTTCTGTCTGCAAACCAAGCAAGGCTTTTCCGTAGCAGCAGGTTTGCTCTGGGGTGTGAGGATTTAAGGTGCCTGGGTGTCATTCTGAGGTCAAAGAGCCTGCCTCAGCCAAGATGACACATTTGAAAGTGAATCTCAAACTGTGTGAAAAGTACCAGAACTGACAGCAGTGAAGATCGGGGAGAAGCAAAATAATTTCATCAACATTTTAGCTGACTCAAAAACTGTGGGTCTGACAGTTGTCACCATCTTAAATATTACTGGGCTTGTGCTTTATATAGGAAAGAAAAAATAGCCAAAGAAAAAAACATGTTCGGGGAAAAAAAGATGAAAATCTCTCAGGCAGTCAAACAGTGAGGGTAGAGCACACAGAGGGAGAGGGAAGGGGACTTGCCTTGTGTCACAGCGCTGTCAAAGCAGTCCAAACTTTTGGAGGGAGGACAGGCACCCTCCTTATTTGTATCACAGATCTTTGAAAAAGACTTTTGTTTATGCAATGAAAGTCCTCTTTAAAAGTTAGAATACAATTATCTTTGTGAGACAGTTGCTTGGAGGACAGTTACACACTGACCGCCCCTTCTCCAGCCAGCCAAATTAAAATCATTGAAGCTGATGGTTGCAAAACCCTGAAAGGTCTGTGGGCTCTTGGACTTCCAGGCTTGGAGCTGCCCCAGCAGCTCTGCCACAGTTTTACTCAGCACCACTGCTGTGCCTCCCCGCTTACTCCAGTGTGGAGAGTCGGGCATATCTACCCCTCTACCATTTTTGCTGAAGCTGCTGCTTGTGGTACTCATCCTGGGTATTTGCCCTCTGGACATAAGTAAATGATTTACACACAGGCTACTAAACATTAACTGCTTCACATTACTGTTTCTCCAGTCTGGTTAAAAGCATATGACCTAGAAGTAAAGTCACTGCCCTTTATTTGCCATCCTGCAAGTCATTTTGTAGCCCAGGATTATTTAGTTTCAGAATTTTGACTCAGTTTTCCAGACCTTCTTACAAAGACAGCTCTTGCTAAAACAGGAGCTGCCACTGTCAGTTAGCAAAGTCCTGTATTCATCTAGCTACTGGCACTCATTAGTGGCTGCTAGCTGATAATGAGGTTTTGTTCATTACCCTCCTCCATCCGATTTGAACTCCTGATCCAGAAACCAAATGCTGTAACATCTCGTTTTCAATCCTGAGCAATTTCAGGTCCTTGTTTCTCAGTGTAACGGAAAGTGAAATTTGTCCAGAATATCCCTGGCAGTATTTTCGTCTTTATGGTTATTTCATTTGTACTCTTTTTGAGAAAGACAATCTGTTCACTGACATGGGATCAGTTTCTGAATACTATTTGTATCCCAAACGCATCTGAAGCAGCCCAGGGGATGTTAGTGGGATTTGCTGCTTGGGATCCTTCTGTGTGAGCTGTACTATAGGTACACGACAGGTATCCACTCCTGCAGCTTTGAGTCTAGCATTAACCCTCCTCCATGCTGGTGCCCACAGTTGGAGGAGATGGCAAATAAATAGGGAAGGAGTCATTGAAAAACTATGTGAAAGATAAAAAGACTGGAAACCAGGCCTCAAGAGAAAAATTGCAGAGGACAGTCTGTTGGGTTCAAGCTTAAGTTTAAAGGGCCATTGATTTGCAGTCTGTAAGGGGAGCAGCAAGTTGGCAATAGAGTAACAGACAAATGAAAGCTGAAGCTAGACAAATTTGGACTAAAAATTGTACAAAATTCACTGGGTTATATAGGTGAAGCATTGCTGACAGGTGTTAAATTGAAATAAGATTATTTTAAGAATACATGCTGAATGAAAAAAAAATTAATTCATAGAAGCCTGATGGTCCCTGAAATTCAGAAGTCAAAATTGCAACATTCTTTTTTGTGGTTTTACTTTCCATGAATGACAATGAGATGAATATGTTCCTGGCTTTGCTGAGATTTGTCCGGAAATGAAAACCAATGTGTATCCTGTCACTCAATACCGTGGCATTGACTTGGAGAGATATCTTCCCTTGTTTCCCATGGCAGAAGGACCTTCCGCTTTGATTTGGGGCATTTCCTTCCTGCCACACCCACAGTATGAAAATACAAAACCAAAGCTTTTCATTACAGCTATTCCCGAGCTGCTGGGGTTTGCTTGTTTTGACAGTCAGGAAAATATGAGAGTTTGGAGGTACATTAACTCATTTAATGTCAGTGTGCTCTCAAAAGAGGAAAGTAAACTAGTTGACATAGTAAACATTAGTACTGAAACATAAGTCGAATAGTTAACATTAGAAAATGGTCTAAGTCTTGATAGCTCCTCATCTACCTGACAAAAAAGTGGTGGTGCAGCTGATCATCTCAGCCAGGCACATCTGTCAACAAGGAAAGCAAGAAGATGAAAGGGCAAGAGAAAAGCAGACTGCTTTGCTGCATTGCCCAGTTAGGTTGGGCTGCTCTGGAACCCCAGAGGGGCATGAGTTTTAATGCAGGTTTGGTTTGTGGTGGTTCACCATGACCACTGGTATTCATTGTTGCAATCAAGAAAAAGTGCTTCTGGAACCCCAACGTGAAGGTGAACAAGGGCACAGTCAGGAAAGGGAAGAAGCAAAAACTAGGGATTACTCAGAGGCAGCATTTTCAAAGGCAGCCTGGTAATATGGGAACCTAAGCTCCCATGAATAGCATTTAGGATCATCTTTCTCACAGATTATTTTAAAGTGTTGCCATCCTCTGTTCAAAAAATTGTTTTTTGTTCAACATGGGTGCTCTCAGGAAGCCCACTGTAACATCCACCCCCTTGAGCTGAAAAATTTGGCATGAAGAAGGGGGCCTACAGTGTTTTGAAATGCAAGTAGGCTTCCAGTTTATCAGTATAAAAGCTGGGAGTTACTGTTGCATTATCTGAGCCAAAAAAATACTCAGTGGAGTGTTACACCAGTAATCTCAGGCTGTCCTTAATGCACACCATAGCAAGGGTTAAATGAACTGGAAAGCTCATAGAAAAAAGCTCATACAGTGCAGTTTTTGTTCATACTGAAATGTTCCCATATGTTTCAGTTAACGCAGAATATAATTGGGTCTGCCTTGGGATGGAGACATTTTTCTTACGTGATGTATCATTAATCGGGTGTGGGGGAGAGTCTACCAGAAATAGCTTCCCTTCCCTTTTAGCCAAAACCCCACCATTCAAAATCTCCTGCCTTCTCTCTTCCCCTTAGTGCGCTCCTTCTCCTCTCCAAAATGTTCTGACTTTCTGCAGTGAAATAACCTGATGGAACAGTTTCAAAACATGAGGTAAAATAGTTCTGCCCTAAATTAGCTTCCAGTTAATGTATTTCCTGGCTCAATTTGCTGAGCAGCTCACATTGCACATGGATGTTCCTAAATTAGAAAATCGTACATATAAAAGTTTTCTTGTGTTTTTGTGTGTATATTGCTTCAAAGTCAGGATTTCTGGTTTTGATTTTAGAACCTCAAAGTAACAGGAGCGAATTGTGCTTGACATTAATTACATCCTTCTGGTGCTTTATTATTATTAGAATAAACAAGCTACTGATTTGAGGGAGAGAAAAGTCCACAAGGTGTTTGAGGTCTTTATTTCCTTTCCTTTGGTAAACTTCCAGTAATTTAGCTTGCCTAATTTGCTGCTGGAAACCTGCTGCTGGGAGTGCTCACACCTGAGAGAGAATAAAATTAGTGAGCTGCACAGTAATGAGATGAGAAGCAGGGAAAATTTGGCTTTGTTTGTTTGCTTTTTGTGTGTGAATGTGCACAAAAAGCAGAAGGAATATTGATTGTTTGAAAGCAAGACAGTGAGCTGTGCATGAAATGCGATGCCCAGTGATGTTTGGTGGTATAACCAGTCTGTTAGACATTATGCGGTGTTTCAGCACCAGGTGGACTGTATAGCATATACCTTCCATTGCCTTTCCAGACAAAGACAGAAGTCTTGTGGTGCTAACTTTGATCTGCATTGGTACTAAGTCGGGGACTTAACAGCAGTGCAATTGATCGCTGAATTGTGATCTCAGCAGAGGGGAACCCTGTTGCATTCTGGAGCCTTTATTGTGGCTCCCCAGTGTTAGTCTGAGGGAACCGGAGTGGGTTTCTCTACATGCTACCACTGATCTCCTGGTGCTTTATTGGCCCACAGGAGCCACTGACAGCTTGTAAACTTAAGCCAGTTTTTGTACTATTGCCATTTACTACTAGGCACAAGGCAGATTCGGGCTCAGTGGCATTCAGCAGCTACCTCTGGCCCTTTCTTGACCCATAGTACACATTTCTTGATTGTAGCAGCAGACATGCCATAGTGCTTGGAGACAGAGCAGGTCGGTGATTGGTTGTGTTTCACAGTCTACAAATGCTTTATACCAAATGACAGTCCCATGAACACCTGTGTTCCTTTTTGAACCAGTGGGTTGTCAGTGTATTAAGACAGGTGGCACTTGTGAGAAAAAAACCCTGTTAGATCTGGAGAGTGATTCATTTACTTCACTATAGTCCAGCCTGAGAAGCTGCTGCCCTGGAAGGGGCTCTCAGAGTTCCTCCCTGTGTGTGCACACTCATATCTATGCAGGCAGGTATATAGATATTTTAGTGCAAAGCTGAGCTGTTCATACAGGGAGAGTTCAGTAACTTTAGTTGACATTTAGAAACAGTGCAGTCTGATTAGTGGTTTTAGAAAGCTTCCTTTCCTCCTGTACTACCTCCCTTTCCAGGCACCTATTCTTAGTTTCACACCTTATTTGTAGTTAGCATCTGCTTACATATAAAATTACCTATAAATGAGATCAGCAGTCATGTGGGTCCACTGAAATTGTAGGTAGAACTTCTTATGTTGGTCCAACAAATGCAGCCTTGTATTTGATCAGTAAGCCACACTGTCTGAAGCATCATTCCTTATCACAGGGAATCTGTAAGCCAAAATATTTCCCTTATCACATATGTGCAAACTAAGGTCACTGTTTTGATCTTTACACCACCATGTGGCTAACCAAGGGCCATTAGGGACAGAACTTGGTTATCAGGCTTAATTAACAATTGTTCTATTTATGAGACAAAAGACAAAGCTGAGTTCACTGACATGCTTGTAATTATAGTGACTGTATTGCAAATAGTTGTAAGAATGTACTAAAAATACCTCAAGTCAGCAGACATGACAATGAATACACTCAGTGAGAGAACCTGTCTATTACTAAATTGGTGCATTTCATAGCCCTTTTTGGAGGAGCCTAGTTTTGGAGGAGAGCTGTACTGTACGCAGGACAGATCACAAGGAGCTCCTCTACTGCCGGGATGCTCCTGCTTGGGTATCTTCACATTTTGTCTCTGGCTATTTATTGTTCCTTTTCCTTTTAATTAGCACAGTTCCCCCTTGCCTAGCAGTCCCAATTCCTTAAATCTTTCCCCATCACTTGGTAGTTTTGTCCACTGCACCCATGTGCTGACAACCCCTTAGGGTCATCCAAAATTTATATCATAGGAAAGAAATTGCCAGCTAAGAGAGAGAAGTGTAACTGTGCAGGAGGCAGAGTGATAAATGAGATTCTAGGAGGAGGGAGTGAGAGGATATTAGTTTTTAACAGCTTCTAGAGATCCTAAAATAGACCAGAACTGGGCCACAACTAACAGAAATCATGACTGCCTGCTGATGAACAGAGGCATCACTGCTGTTAGAGAAGGAGGTTTGGCAGAGGACACCTCTTGCAGCTTTCGTGCAGTTACTAGAGTGAATGGCTTGGAGCTGGAAGGATCCTGGGCTCCACTGCCAGAGTCCTTGGAGTTAAGCAGAATGAGGTCAGCTTAATGTGGTGGATTTTTTCAGCTGGTCTGGTGGTTTTCCAGAGGTCTGAGTCAAATTTGCTGAATGCATGAGTCTGGCAATTCATAAGTCTTTTGGCTTTTATAACCATCAGCCACAAACAGTATAAAACCTGCATGTACATGTGGACAGGAGGGAATTTAGGGTCAGTAGATGCCACATGAATGTACTGAGAGACTCTGGTGTTTTCATGGCAGAGCACTAACTGAACTAAGAGGCCTCAACTTTCTACTAAGGCTTTTATTTTCTACCTTTTATCTTCTTACTGAATTAGCAAAGGGAGAAGTGTTTCATTTTCTTGGCTGCTGTTGAAAAGCTGGGAGTCCCCAGTGCTTCTACTGAAGGCAATGAGATCAGCAGAGTCCCAGGTGACAAACTGGGCACAGAAAGTTGACATTGTGATAATGGCAAATAAGACATAATTCTGTGGAGAAGACAGTATTTGGTTCCCTAAACAAGGCTCGACAATCACTTTTTTCACAAATTGTCCCTCCAAAGGATGTGGGTCACTCTACTTCTGTCTAAGGTATGAGATACGTGTGTTTTGTGGCAATCCCTTATACCCTGATCCCTCTGTCATGCTAACAAGGTACCTGCCTGGAGCAGCTCACAGCTCTCCTCCAGCACATCAAAACCACAGCACAGCATGGCTGCAGCACCCCTGGAAGCCAGGACAAATTGGTTATCCCACCGAGATAAGAGTTCCTGGATCTGATTAGCTTAGACATAGCCTGAGAGAATTGGTGGAGGCACAGAAAGCAAAGTAGCTCCAGCTGATATTTTTCAAAAGCTCTTTCTTTGAACATGAATTGGGAAGGGTCCACACATCTTCAGTAAAACGTATCTGCTCTTTTTGCAGGAAGGTGATAACACCAGTGGGGTCCTAGTTGTCCTTTTCTGAGAAAGACCCAGTACTGAAACAACACGGAGACAGAAGTTCCTGCTTTACCTAGAGATTATTCTTCTAAATTAGTGTTTGGGCACGAATGGCAGGATTGTGTGTGATTGTTGTAATGTGTAATGGTGTAGGGGTTTCTGTCTGCCCCTCTTCCACAGTTCTTAGTGGTTTTCTCTTCTACTCTGCTCTTCTCACTGTTGCTGCTCCAGCATGGATCACCAGCATGCTCCAGCCCCTCAGGAGAGCCCCTGCCCTGACATGGGTCCTCCCTAGGTCACAGTCCCTGCTTTGATGAGCATGTCTCCAGCCCTCTGTCCTCAGCAGTCTTTCCCTCCCCATGGCTCCTCAAGCTTCTCCTCACATTTCCTCTCATGTCCTCCCCTAGCAGTTGTCGCTCCTTAATAAGAGAGCTCAAGCACAGTGTTTTCTTTGTCTTCAAGGAAGGCATTTGGCAGGCAGGCAGGTGAAGTATGATCCAAAATCCTAGAAAACAGTGCAAATCTTTCCTTTGAGTTCAGTGAGCTTCAGATCGTGCCATTATGGAATGAAAATTTGGCAGAAGAATACATGGAGTAGTTGTGACTTAAGAATTAGGCAAAAAGATTTCAGCAAACCAACAGTTTAAGATGAGTTCAACAGTCCAAGCGCTCATCTTAAAAGCAGACAGAATAGGAGAGGTCAGCACTGATGCCCGAAAAAACATTTGTAACAACAGCAGTTCTCTGTCAGAGTACAGGCATGTTCAGCATATTAAAAGTGACAACTGACCTCTGAGGTGTACAGCTTTCAGCCTGCATCAAGGCCAGGTTTGCTTGTAATGCATCCGTATTAATAGTAATCATTTGAAAGGTGCTTGTTTCTCATTTTGGAATTAATGCAGTTTTTTAAGTAAGACCCGTGAAAACCTTATCCACATAAAGAAAAATAAAAGGTAGGATTATAGTAGATATAGGTCTAAATATAAACCTTTTGTATGATGACATATGCAGCTAACCTCACCCCAAACACTCACAAAAAAAAGAATCATGTAATTTACAGCCAGAACATGCCCTCCTGCACAAACTGGTTTTAAAAGAGAAAATGTCTAATATTTTTATTTTACCTCTTCAAAAGGGAAGCCCTTTGTTTTATGACCAGATTGACCTGATGGTGAACTCAAGGCTGATATGTTCAATACTCTTAGGTAATTTTGCAAATTTAATGTACCAAATTGAATCAAATTTAAACTTAGAAGTCTAATCACAGCTCATCTCAAGATCCTCTTTTCTTGTCTTCCTTCCTTGTCCTCCCTATCTTGTCACCTGGATCATTCCGAGTTTTCCTCCCAGAATATTTTGCTACTCCATAAATCTTAGACAGATGAGAATGTGTTTAAAGAAAATCTGTGTATTCACTGGGGATGGAATAAAAGTGCAGATTGAGCTATCTGTTGTCAAGGATAACTGGTAACTTTCTGATGAAGGGAAAGGGTAGTAAAAGGTATTGAAGGCTCTTTGGGTTAAAAAATTGGAGTGTGACTCATAGATCTGCCACCCACCATGTTCAGCACCTAATCTCAAGACTCACAGCAGCCTTTACAGGCTCCTAGATGATGAGAACAATGCAAGGCACATCTCTCTTTGTGAAGGCACTTTTGGCACCCAGTCTCTCTAAGCGCCGTCAAAAGCCTCATTTGTAGAATTTTGTTCATGGTATTAATGGGCATTTTGTTCTTAGATGCAAATAATCTGCCTTTTCTCTGAGACTGAGTACTCTAGAAAGATCCACTCACAATTTCATATAAATTCCTCGCAAAATAGAATCCCATTATTTTCCAAGTCATATGCACAGCACAGGTTTTGCATGAAATATGTTTGGGTTTTGCTATAAGTAACTTCAGCTCAGGTTGAATTCCAGGTCCCATTCATGAAAGTTTTCTCATATTGTAATGGCCTTAAGCATGTATTTTTTTGACTTTTGGAGCAGTACTAAGGATTGTCCCAAAAATATGGCAATAGGGGGAATCTTCCTACATATTTGAAACACAGTATAATATGT
This sequence comes from Phalacrocorax carbo, assembly GCF_963921805.1. Lineage (NCBI taxonomy): Eukaryota > Metazoa > Chordata > Aves > Suliformes > Phalacrocoracidae > Phalacrocorax > Phalacrocorax carbo. The sequence continues at coordinate 28,489,541 of NC_087519.1, read as the reverse complement.
ATGATACATGTTCCCATATGTAACAAGAAAAAAATGTAGTTACCATTCATCAGAACGAGGATCTGAGACTGCATTTAATTCTGATTATGACACAGAAACATGTCCAGAATCACATGTCTAGAGCTGAGTTGGTAGCAAACAGCTTTATAATTGAAAGTTGGTGCTGAGTGTTTTTGGACCAGTGCAATTTCCCATCCTCTTCCCTATTTTTAATTCTGTTTTCTTCTTGCTTTTGGTTACAGTTACAATTTTTCTGACTAATCCCGTCATTATGTCTTTGTTCATTGGAGGGGTGGTTGATGAGTCATGGAAGAGCATCTTTCTCCAGCCCCTGCAGGAGCTCTCACCTCCATGCCCTTAGCAGTGAGGTATTGCCAGGCTAGCACTCAAACAAGGAACATCTGAAGCGGTGATTTTCACACCTGAATAATTCTTGGCTTTCAAGTTTTTGTCAATGGAAGTCAGCTGCCTTATATGGCTTTCAAAGTATAATAAAATATATCTTTCCAGTCCTTTAGTGACAAAGGAGAAATATAGTTGAGCGGGACAACTGGTGTAGCTACATCTCCACCGACTTCATTGGAATGAATGGGGCTGGCTTGGTTGGGAGACACAGACAGCAGGAGCCTATTCCTGCTCCTGTGCATACCATCAGGGCTTCTTCAGCAGTGCTGGAAGAGACCAAGCACTTCAGTTACATTCGCAGACAGTGAGAAAATAACATTTATGTGGCACAAATAGCTGGAGTCTAAATCTGCTGGTTTCAAGCTGAATTACAGCTCTTCAGGAATGGTGCAACGCCCCAGAAGCATGGAGGGAGAGCAGATGCTTCCATAATGCAGAGCTCCCTGCCATGAATCATAACTAACTCACAAGAGTAAAATCCTGAAATGGGTCCTGAAAACATCTGCCTGACAGTTCACACACACATGTAGCTGTCTGTCTGAAAGGTCAACTCCATCCTTTGATGTTTCTTGATTATGGGGGACTGTGCAGGAAGGACAGGAAAGACTCCAACTGTCAGGATTATTTAAAAGATCTCTTGAGAAGGAAAGTCTTCATCCAGAGGAGGTGAGCTTTGCCTTGCAGGATGGAGGAGACCAAAACCAGGCATAGCATACGGAGAGAAAGTCTAGAAGGACAGATATGTGTCAGATCCAATAATAAGCAGAAATTCCCAGTTTTCGTTAATTAAGTCTCTTCCTGTCCAGTCACAGGGAAATAGGTCCCATGGCAATAACAGTAAGGAAGTAAGTCAGTGCCTCTGCTCTTAATTTAGTGCCCTCCTGGGATAGATGGAGAATACTGTTGTGCATCTGCCCTGCTAACAGGCTTCATCCCACAGAGAGGTTCTGGCTCTTCCCAGTGTCTCCAAAAGCGTCCTGAAGCCTTGTCCTGCAGCCAGAAGCCCTGGAGCATCCCCCGAGCAGACACGCCAGCCCTGTCAGGAGGCCGGGGCAGACCAGAGACTCTGGTTGGGAGGATGGGAATTGGGAGAAGTGTTTGTTCAGCCCCAGCTGGTACCTCCTACCAAAAAGCCGTCAAAAAGTGATGGAAAAACCATGCAGCGTCTGTTTTCCAGAGGAGAGCCATGCTTGTGAGCCACAGTGCGCAAGGGCTAAAATCTCTTGGTTAAAACATACATTGCAAGAAATGAGCAAAACCTAAAGTTTACACAGAGGTGGGCAGCTGCAGATTGCTGATACACACTGGCAAAACGAGTCTCTGTATGAAAATGGCTTCGTTTTGCCCTTGCCTGCCTTTTTTTAGATAGTGCAGTAACTGACTCTTCCGCAAGGCAGAAGGCTCCACTACTTATGTTTCCGCAGTGTATTTTCTCTCCCAAACAATGTTTGCTGCCCCAAGAGCCTAATTATCACCTAAGAGATGTTAACAGCCAGATCATTGAAACTTCCAAAAGGTTTTGATCAAATACAAGCAAGATGTAGTTTGTATTTTGCTGCTCTGTATTCCAGGAGCAGCTGGTCTCCTGAGGTAGTAAAGTGTGGACTAAGTTAATGAATTTAAATATGCTTCTGTTAGATCTTTTAATCATGGATGTAATTGCATCTGCTAGACTTTTTAATTTTTAAATATAGAGTATATGATTGGATTTCTTTTTTCCCCTCCTTTTTTTTTTTTCAAATCTATTGCTACTGTTCCTCCCTTCAGGGAATTCTCCCATAGGAAGACCTTGTCTTCCCAGAGTGAATATTGTGACTCTTTACTGTACTGATTCTTTCAATATTAATTTTCTGTATTAGCAGTCCCCTTTCTGTCCCTCCCTACAACTGCTTCTGCCTTTGTTATGTTTGGCATAAAGAGGATACACATGTAGTAACAGGTACACAAAGCCCAAGCACTGAGTGGGAGGAATTTACCTTTGGATTTCTCTGTCTCTGATACATGCCTTTCATGCCAGCTCTGGCACTTGTCTCTAGGCTGACTGGAATAACAGGATGCACAACAAGCATCCGCCCAGCTTCCCAGAAAGACTAACAAGGGGAATTCGAACCCCACTGCCCATGTCCCACAGTCAACTGAGAGATGCAGCTTTCCTGTGTTTGAGCTAATGATGATAAAAATGTCATCAGGCTAAAAAGAGCAAACAAAGGAAACAGGCTGCCCTGTCCTGAGATGCTAAATGCTTTCCAGATCTTTTGCTTTCATTCACCCCCTCTTTGGGATGGAAAAATGAAATACACCAAGCTGAGATCCCACAGAGTATTCAAAGACGTGGATTGCAATGACCCTGCTACCCTCCAGCTCCTGTTGGCAAAATACTCAAAGAAAAGATAAATTCTTATGGGAGGAGACAGTCAAGGGATTGAATGACTCAGGGCTGTGGGATATGGAGCCTCATATAACAAGATCACCAGCTCTCATCCATCCTAGGTTGGTGGTGACTGAAAGCCTCTCCAAGCTCAGCAGTTTGCCAGTGTATCTGAAAGAACTATTGGCCTCAGCCCAGTAGACCCCAGTGGGCAGAGACTTATCACAGCACGCTCTAGGGATGTAGAGTGCCACATTCTTATTTCAGAATTTACCAAACACAAGAAACTTTTTCTCTGCGATAATTGTTTTGACAGAGAGACTAAGCACATGCCTGCATTCAAAATGTGATTATTTCAGTAGAGCTGTGCTGATAAACCCGTTTTGGAAGAGAACTCACACTGGCAAACGTTCCTCTGCCTCTATAACTTAACCCATTTCCCTGGACAGAATAAGCTATACCCACAACTGTATATATAACTACCCACAGCTTTTTGCTGGCAATGCTGTTGGGCTGACAATGTTCTTTTATTATTTACTTCTCACAGTACAGCTATGCCAGCAAAACTTTTCCATGTAATCTAAGCCTATGAGGGAGAAAAACCCTGTGTATAGTTTTTGGAGGTGATGTTTCATAGTCAAGCCTGAGGCAGAGACTTAAGCAAAAGGCTCTACAGGTACAGAATTGTAATCGCTCAATGCAAAACCCAGTGCTCCACGGTTATGTATGCAACATCACCTGCCGGCCAGGGGGCACTTCCTATGCAGTGTTTGTGTAAGCAGTGAAGAGATGCCGTTAAATTGGAAATGTAAATACCGGTGGCAAGTTGTGTAAGTCCCTCTGGAAGCAAAGTTGTGTGTGCAGAGGATTGCCTTGGGAGGATGTGCTTCTGCTGACTCTTGTACTTGGTTTTGCCACCTTATCAGATGCTGCAGTTGGTACCCTGCTGTACGGTGACTTCAGTGTAGCATGGGGTGCTGTCAGGTGGCACACTGGCATCGCCGCCTCCAGCCCCAGCGAGGAAACGGAGACACTCACAGTTACTGACTCCTGTCGTTGTCCTCCCCCACCAACCCACTGAAATGAAATTGCACTGTGGCCTTAATACATAAGACATAACAAATCCCATGAGAAGGGAAGAAAAATATTGCCATAAGGAGAGCTTCCCCTCCCTGCTGGACCAGGCGGGCAGCACTCAGCTGCAGATGACATTCAGCAGCGGGCAGGTGCCACCTAGTGGGAACTGGGCCACATCCAGCCCCGCAGCCGGGCTGGGTCGCGGGGAGAGCTGGGTTTTCCCTTTGCGCTGGGATGTTGGGGTATTCACAGGCCGCAATAGAAGCAGGAGGAAGAGTCCCACTGAACACTTTTTTTGGAGAGATGCGAAGGGGTTTTCTAAGTTGAAAGCAGTGCTTTGGGGAATTGCAATGTACACTTTTAAGCATATAATTAGACTTATCTGCAGTAGAGTTGCAGAGGAGCTTGGTTGCCTTTCAGCCAGCTAGGACACCTCCAGAGTCCTTCAAATGGAACATGAAGCAATAATATTGACCTGTATTTTAAAAAAAAAAAAGTCTTTCAAGGATTTATTAACCAAAAAGCTGCTTTTCAAAATCACCTTCAACACATTGCTGCTTCTGTGGTAGTTTTAAGTGCTCCTGCTAGCCACAGGGCAAGGGATCTCATTTACCACCCTTAGAAGCAGAAGAACCCATGGTTTGTTAGGGCATGATAATCCCTTCTTCACAGTCCAGGGGTGCTGTCCTTGTGAAATACCCACTTGGTATTTCATTGGGCCTTATATTCACTCAGATTTGCTAACTCTTTCAGCCTCATAATGTATTGACCTGAGAGATCACCCAACAGAGAAATCCTGTCGTTGTTTAAGTTTTGAAGGCTGAAATGTCCCTCCGAAGACCCAAACCACAAGTCTGATTTGTGATTCCTGCAAGTGCATCTAAGAGGAAACAAGCGGATTCCTGTAATTAGAAATAGCTTTGCGATTCCTTGCACCTCTGTCGGCAGTGCCTGGGCCAGGTCACTGTCAGAGACAGGATGCTGGCTGGCCTAGACCGATCAGTGATGGATTTGGAGCGGACCTTTCCAGCACTGCTCAGCTAATGAATTTTGCAGTCTTTGTCAGATTCCTCAGTATGGTGATTCACTTAGGAGAGAAATTGTTTCTGTGACCTAGACCATCACTTTGACAATTCCTGTTGGATATTTCTGTAGGCCTGCTTTAAATGAACTGTGGCTGCTGGGGTTGGCAGAAAGCAGTACTGCTGTTGGGTATAAAATATGTGCACCTTGTATTGTGCGTGTTACATATTTTCCTTTTCTTTAAGAAACAGTATCAACAAAAGTGTTAATTGCAGGTCAGCTCATGCTGTGTTGTTTTCAGGCTCAAGCCAAAGGAAGTTGAAACCAAGAATTAACTTACTGTTTTCAGATCAGTAATTTGTGAGAAAATGAGTAATGATGCCCATGAAGTCTCCAGTTGTGCTGTCACGAAGGGCTGGTATTGGTTACAGTAACAGCATAATGAATAGCACCCTCTTCATCAGGCTGCAGCCCTTCCTGCCTGCCTCAGCCCAACTTCTGCAGTGTTTTTAAGAGTAAACTCTGGGCACTTCCTTAGGTCTGACTCTGGATGCTGTGCCACATGCAGAATGTACCGCAACATGGGTTTGCTGATGCTGGCATGGCCTGTGCGAGATAGTTGCTTTTCGCTTCATAGCCTTTGATGGATTCGTTGCATACAGCTTGTAGTAATGTCTTGATTTCCCAGGAAGTAATGTGTTTTAGACAGAAGCCAGGCATCTTGTTACTCCTGCCAACTGGCAAGGGGGGTGCATGTATGCTTATAGATATTTGGTGTTTAATAATTGAACCTCGATATATCAAGGTTGGCAGCATGTATTTCAGCTTTAAAGACAGAGAATTGTTATAGGAAAATGGGATGTTTTCCTGTGCTGAAGACAGATTTTTCTTCCCCAGCTAATCCTGGTGTCTGCAGCTGCTGTCTAAATATCACCTCCTAAAAGGCAGGGAATGAACTTCTGAACATCTGTAACAGCTACATTAAGTGGTGTGGTTTATTGTAGAATTATGGATGATGATAGCTGGATTACTAAATTGTAAATCAATCAAAAGCATTCTGATGATATTCTAAACCATGAGAGAGAGAGAGACTCATGCAGGAAGAGACAATGATTTATTGCACCAACTGGTAACACATCCATCCCCAGTCATTTTTATATATAATTATTTTAAAAATATTTCAACCATTCATAAAAGTGGATTAAAAAAGAAAGAAAGAAATCTGTAATGATGATAAAGTTTTGCTGCAACAAAAATTGATGCTCCTACACTGTGACTTCTGGTGATAGGAAAGTAGAGGATAAGGAACTTAAGATATACAAACCTCACAATAAGTTAGTTGGACAATTGCCTTTGTTTAATTGTCTTTTACGAGCAAATGAAGGGAGCTTTTTCCTCTTTATTCTTAAATCTATTCCTTTGAAAGTGTCTCACACTATCTGCAGTTTTAAGCCAGTGGTACCCAGGATTTTGAATGCACAGCAAGTCATCCATTTCCAAGGCATTAGCAACACAGGCAGGATTTATTTCAATCTGTGCAGATGATTCTTTGATGCGGGGCTTGCTTAAGTGCATTCCAGTGCAGTTAATTAGAAAAACAGTATAAGGCAGTGGCAACTCCAAGGGATCTTAATTGTAAAAGTGACTGATTAGTAGCTCTGCTTTCTTGAGGATTATATATTTGTTGCTTGACAGCATTTGCTATTCCTGAGGAAGGGAGAGTCAGTTAGTTGAGAAGACAGAGCTTTGGTACTCTTTGTAAGCCACTGATACAGCTATTCTCAAGAAAAGAAGCAGTTTGGGAACCTCTCTCAGCACTAATTTTAAGAAGGAACTGGGTAAATGGTATTGGGACAAGTCACCTACCTCCTGCCATTGGTATGGCAGTATTTAGTTCACATTAAGTTGCTTTGCTGGGCAGTAGTCTTTCCTTTTCATTAGCAGCCCTCCGTGGCTCACAGGCAGCATGCGAAGGAGCTCTTTGGAAACCAGTCCTTGCAACAGCTTGCACCGTGGCTGCTTCCGGGAATGGGTTGCGCTGCTCTTTGTGGTTTTCTTCCTTGGGATGTCTTGTTTCTTGATGTACCCTGGCTGTTTGAAAGTTATAATGTTTACTTGTGCATCCAGGACATGTCAGGCTAGTTTCAAAATTCTGTGCTTCTAGATTCTGTTTCCTGAGTCTTACCACCCTGATCAATAAAGGTAGCCATCCATCAGTTTTTGATTGGAACAAGATTGTTGATCCACAAGCAACTCATGGGTGTCTGTGTTGCAGCTGCAGCTGCCTGACACAAATATTGCATCCCTTTTGGCTGAGGCAGGCAGTTGCCGAGGAATTCAGTCGTTCTGCATAAGCAATCAGTATCTGCTCCTCTGACTACTTGTGCTTCCTTAATCGTCCTGTATGGTTTCTTTATAATTTAATCTTCTTCAAGGAGACATACTTCCCGTCAATCATGCTGTTACACTTTTCTGAATCTTTCTTGAATCTCACTGCCATTGGAGCTCCTGTAATTCAGAAGAGAAGCTGGCTTACAGTTAAAAAAAAAAGGCAAACTCCAGCCTATCTGCTTTGTTTGCAGCTGATTCAGATAAAGTATATTTGCATATTGCATATTACTTCTGCTTTGTCTTTGTACTTTTTCAACTTGCTTCTGGTTTTCTTTTTCTTTGTGGCAATACCATGATTGTTCTTTCTTCTGTGTCCTGAAGTGTGCAGGAATCAAATGCAGAAATCCTGCTTTATTAGGTAATAAGTGAAGGGAGTGAAAAAGTTTATGGAGGATTGCAGTGGTTTTTCATCCTGAAATTTCCTACTTTGATGACAGCAGAGGCAATAATCAAAGCAAAAGAATGCAAAGAATAGGCATGGTTGCAGTCCACATTTCTACCATCTGTCCTCTGCCAGCGCTGATGTAATCCTTCTGGCAGTGCAACTTTCCGCTGCAGTCCGTCAGCATTCAGATGTGCTATTGATTAGTCAGTTTACTAAGGTCACTTAGGAATCACAACAAACCTCCTGAAACTTGGGAAAGGTAATAAATCAAAGGAATTTGATTTGTAACTTGCCATCATTTTCGGTGCCTTGCTTCAGCAGAAGACAGCAGTCAACACTTCCTAAGCGCTTGACATGAGGAAGGTTATGATGGCAAAAGAAAGCACTTGTTTATAAATGGTACAAGTAACATAAGCATTTAATGGGTCCTAGAAGAGTCCAAGGCTCCAGGGGGCTCTGGAATGCCTTCCTCTCCACCCCGTCTGCTCCCCTCACCCTGACCCCCACTTTTTTTTCCCAAGCCTTTGGCCAATTTTCATCACATCTGTCATTTTGAAAAATGAACTGGCAGTTCGCTCCTAAGGTTCATAACATGTCACGTATCTTTTTCTAGATTAACTGGTTTGTAAGAGACAGTGCAACAGGAAATTCTTGTGCTTACACAGCAGCTCAATTTTCTTAAAAAGCAGAGATGTTATTAGAACTCATAGTATGTTTCTACTCTGCTAATTGGATATAAAACAGTCATGAGACATGAGGATGATACAACCATACTTGTTTCCTAAGTAAAAGCCTATTAGTAGTATATTGCTAACAAATCTGAACTGGGGCTGTGTGTGTAACAGTGTATTATGAACACCGCAACTATTGGTACTGCACAACACTTAGATCAAAGGTAAAAGCATACTCTCATTTCATTTATGGAGATAATGATCCGGGAAATGTCCATTTCTGGTGGTTTCAGAGGAATTAATACTCACCCATTACCTATCTTGATGCTGCATTTGATACCAGACATAAAATACTCATCAGTGTAGAATAGTCTGTATCATACTGCCACTCCCAAGGTGCATATCAAGGCTACATGTCCTCCCAGCTTTCTAACAAACTACAGTTTCACCCATCGGCCCTTGGGCAGATGACTTACATCCTTTATACTTCCACTCTAGCTCTGCAGCCTTTGCCAATATAATTCAGAAGGAATACCTATGTAAAAAGAACATATATGTAATAGTATTCCAACTATTGCTTTGTAGACCTACAAAGGTCAACTTTTCAAAGCGACGTCTCACATTGAGCTGTTACTGCGCTGCAGCCACCGTGTGTGCGGAGGCTTGTGCAGAAACGCAGCATCTATCACATAGCAGCTCCTATCACATCCAAAATCAAGGCTAGATTGCTTGCAGGATGTCCTGATCGAGCACACAGTTCCTTGGTTGTATGCCTGCAGGTTTCTTCACCACCACGCTGGAGAAGGCCCTTGCAATTGTGGTTGACTCCATACAGCATTTTTAAAGCTGCGACTCAGAGCCCATGCCTGTCTTGCAAACACCAAAAGGGGAGCTTTTGTTTAAAGTTGTTCTGAGTGGATGGAGGGGTGTTTTTTCCTCTTGTGAAATGCCTGAGCTCTGCTTGCTCTTTTGTCTCGTTCTTCACTGTCAGCTTCTGTTATCTTTTCTACTGCCTTTGCAAGAAAGATGTGTTGTGTTTGGTACACACAGGAACACCCACTCACAAGCTTCATGCTCCCTGGCTGACACTGCTGCATGACCATTCATGGTATGATGAAAGGCTGCATCACCAGGATTGTGAAGCATTCAAAATCCTTCACATTTTATGAAATACACAGGGTCAAAAAAGAGGTGTGTCTTTTCATGCGTGCTTGCTCACAGTTAAATTATTTTTTAAACTCAGAGTTAAATAGTACTGGTATTTTAAAGAGTATATTTAGTGAATATAACACATTTTAATTCCTGCTAAAAGACAGAAATACGTCATAGAGTCTGACTCTACAGCTATTTAAATCCGGAACATCAGACCTAAGTAATCTCAGGATAATTTACACTCTGAAATGTGGTATAGATCTACTTACACCCTCAGCCAGTATTGTTGTAGCTGCTGGAATTAGAATTGACTCTGTCTTCCCATTTTTTAATCTGTTCTTCACAAAGAGGTTTTAGCAATAGAAAGAAATAGAAATAGAAATAGAAATAGAAATAGAAATAGAAATAGAAATAGAAATAGAAATAGAAATAGAAATAGAAATAGAAATAGAAATAGAAATAGAAATAGAAATAGAAATAGAAATAGAAATAGAAATAGAAATAGTTGGGAGGGACTTACAATGATCCTCTAGTCCATCTGCAGTTCTCCTGGGCAGTTACTGTGAACTGGAAGAGCAGCAGGTAAGGCTGCAGCCTCAAAAGCCATATAAATGTTGCCAGCTATGGAAGTGCTCTTTTTCCAGGGGCTGCTGGTGCTCACACCCCATCCTGTGTTTCAGAGGGAGTGAGACATGTCATGTCAGTGAGGATCCGAAGCTCCAAGCACCCAGCAAGCACTCAGAGGCTGAGTTGCTAGGCCAGGGTCTTCCACAGACTCCAGAAACTGCTTTGAAACCCCTTTCTTGGGAATGGAGGAATATATTTTTGAATTAAACTGCATTTAAGCTATTCTGGAAGAACAGCCCTTCTTACTCCCAATTGCCATAACAGGCGCTGGGGGTGCAGATCAATTATTAGTGGTTTGTTGGCGCTGCTGTGACATGTGAGACTCCACTTTGCATATACCTGAGATTAGGATAAGCAGGTGAGTTGTTTCTGGAGCATCCACATACAAACAGGCATTCATATAGCAGCTTTTTCTATAAACGCTCTCAAAAATACAGCCAAATTGTGAAAGGGTGTAGCCTCACCACAACTCTGCTTCCTTTTTAAGAAGGGGGAGGTGGACTGAAACACCCAGTTTTACCTGCTGAAACCCACCCTTGTGTATTTAGAAACCCATGCTTTGGATTGCATCCAGCTGAGAAAGCCTTTGAGAGTTTAATTTTTCCATTTGGAAGAAAAGCATGTCAATTTGTCTGTAGTATGAGAGTATCCTCTTCTGCCTCCAACTCCTGAAGCAGCCTGGGGATTGTTTTTAGGGGTTTGCTCTCAGTGGGCTGTGAGAAGCATGACCCAGGTGTCGTTGCACGAGGAATTGGCCCATGATGAAATTGGACCCTAGGAAGAGTCCCTGAGTGAAGATCTGGAGGGTGAGCAGAGCCTGTGCAATGGTAGGTTATTAAGTTTCAAAACATCCTATCTTTTAATACAGCAGACTCCCAGGAGCAGAGACCATCATGCAAAACAAATACAACTGTGCAAAACAAACCCGGTTACCAAAGCAAGCACTGGCTTGTTGTAAAGACACCCCCCTCATTTACTGGAAAAGAAAAACATGGATGTAGGTGTTTACACAGTCTGAATAGTGGAGGATTGGCCTTGCTATTATGTTTCATGGCTTTCGGTGTTCCATGTGGCAACCTTTATTTAAACATAGGGGACAGAAGAGACTTTTTGTTTGTTTGTTTGGGGCTTTGTTTCTTTTTCTATCACTTTAAAGGGCTGAAGAGTTTATTGTGTGCGAAATGCAGGAAGAGTCTAAATGAACACCAGATGAGAGGAAACAGACTGAGGAAAATTGGGGCTATTTGCTACCAAAGGAAGTAATCATTGTACATGTATTAAATTCCAATCTCTAGCTGAGAGTGTGTTTTGCTATGCAAGAAATCTGACTGTAGAGTAACCCAAAATGGAAATACGTGGAGTCTTCCCAAGTTTGGGCTTTAAAAGTTGTAAGCAGGGGTTTGGTGTACTGGTGGTAAGTAAGGCAGAAGGCAACTTTTACCAAAGCACATGCTGAGGTTGGGTGGAGAGTGTTCTGCACCCCAGCGTTTCCCACCATAGTGGAAGGTCATTTTGTGGCTCTGTGCAGAAGGGTAAAAGAGATTTTACTACATCTGTTATTTGTTGCTAACATTTGGTATGACTTTGTAATCAGAATATAAATTCCTTACAAACTTTCATCTGCCACATTCTCAGCTCTTCCATCATTAGAGATACCGGATTCACCTTTACTTATTATTTATCTCTAAGTCATTGCTGGAATGGCTTCTTTAGAATACAGTGTCCATTTTCAGCAGAGATAATGGTTACCTAATGATCCCCTTAATTGTCTCTGTAAGGTGAGGGTTTAAGGGATCGCAGTAGGGCTGCTGACTGCTCTAGTTCTTCTTCCCTGGATCTCTGCAGACTAACAGCAGGGTAGGTGCACATTTTCATTTCGCTGGTGGGAGGCAAAATCACTGGTTGTTTTAGTGATAAACTATTTACAGTGAGAGCCAGTATGAATTGAATTAGGACCCCCATTAATTATTTGAGGAGTGTGTAATACATGGGCTTAGCTTACAAAGATGCCTTAAATCAGCCACAAATTTGACATTGCTACTTCTTTTAAACAAAACAGAGCGTTTCTCATTCCTGCAAGCCGGCAGACACCCTGTTCAATTCAGTTAATTCAGCAAGGACATAGAAAGATTTTTTTTTTTCTTTAGCAGTAGAAAATTGTAGCCTGGGGGCATGCTGCTTTGACAGATTGGGGTTATATGGTTGAAGCTGACCTATGCAACTTCCTTCCCCTTCCCCCTCCTGGCAGGCGGGATGAAGCATATATGATTGGCAGTGGCTATCCTTAGTTTGCTCTTTATCTGATGGAAGGCCACCACAGTAGCAAAGAAGGACTTGTTATAGATTTTGCTTTTCCTGTGAGGGATGCTTGAAAGCTCAGTGAATAACCTGTAGAAATAATAATTAAAAAAAAAAGATATTTTGGCTGTGTGAGAGGGAAGCATTTAATCACAGCAAAGAATAGGGGATCGCACAGTCAAATAAGTAGTTCTTGGCAGATATTAGAGACCAGCAGTGGGAAGTAAGAAGGGTGTATCAAACAGGAGTGTAGGAAAGAACAAATGGAAATGAACTGAAGAGAGATAATAGCATCATATTTAGAATCTGTCACTTTATCAGATTTATGATGACTGGTTATTGGCAAAAGAAAGGGAATTGTTTTTTCAGAGGAAGAAGGGTTTTATTTCCCCATCATTAGCTGAGGAACCTGCTGACAGGAATTAAGGCAGAACATTACTAAATAGGAGCTTCAGCCAATCCCTCATATCTTCAAGAAAGGGTTATTTTTAACCCAGATCTGCTCAGTAACTGCATTTGCAGCATGGCCCTGCAAAAAAAAAAAAAAAAAAACCCACTCTGCTGGCAAAACTAAGGCTGCTTTGTGCTGCTATGTGAGAATGGGAAGGAGAGGTCCGGGGTGGGAATCTTGTAGGGCAACAGTGCCCCTGACGCCTGTGTCATGAAAATATGCCTCAAGTTAACTATTGCCCTCTGACCTCAATCCATGCTGAAATGGGCTTTGCATAATCATTGAAGGAGGCAGTTCCTGCTCCAAAAGATGTTATGTTTTGAATTGCCAAAACAGACAAAGGAGATACTGTCAGCCCTTCACACATGGGAAACAGAGGCAGAGAAAGGAAGATTTTTCTGGAGCACATAGACTAAATTTGACAGAAGGGGTACTTACACTCATGTTTCCTGAATTCATTTCTGTACTACAACTGCAAAATTGCCCTTCCTTTCTAATATCGGATATTTTTCTCCCTGAAACTTCAGTTCTAATACAGGGTTGTTTATTAGAAACATTATTTCATTTTGCTCTGTGTATTAAACATGCTAGTGATTCCTTCCTCAGCAAAACTATGCAGCTTGCATAAAGATCTGAGTTGCAATGCTGAAGTTACAAATGCCCCAGGGAGCTTCAGGTGCATTTTCACATTCAGACCGACAGGGATAATAATTCAAAGGAAGGCAGAAGTGTGACTCCAGCTTCTGCTTTTTTTTTTTTTTTTGTCCTCCTGGGGATCACGACCCCATGGATATGTAGAAGGGAAGCCTGCAAGAGTAGTAACACTGTTCTGCCCACCTTCACGTGGGAAGAAAAAGAAAAGAAGTATCTTTCTAACTAGAATGTCCATTTTTCTTGCTCAAGCTTGTTAACTCCAGGAAGACCAGTGAGACTTGGCATTGCATGACCAAACTGGGGCTGTTTGGGTTTTTTATGAGGCAGTATTGAGTGGAACCATCTGGGCTAGAAGACCACACTTCTGAAACGAGCCTTTAGGATTACTTAAGTTAAGTAGCTGTCTGGGGCACCATGCTGAAAGGAAGGGCACTCACAGCTGCATGTATTTTATGGGTTTATTTTATCTCTGATGACAAAAGAGAACTTACTAGTCATGTGGTTCCTCATAAATTTCAAGCCACTGCTGACAAGTGGCACTGCTTGTGTTCTCAACTACACTGGTGCAAAGTTTCCATGACTTTCTGGCTCTCTGTGTTAATAACAATGCTGCTAATGGATCATGCTTTGGAGAGATATCTAACTTTTCTCTGAACTTCAAGGCAATCCCCAAATAACAGTTTGACAATGGAAAGTTCAGTACCTTAAGAACCTTGGGTGAATGCTTCCATGGTCATTCATCTGATATCAAAGTGGCTCATCTCTCTGATTCCTGAGGCTCCAGTCTTCCTAAAGGTGTGCTGTTCAGTTTCCTGAGAGCTGAGTGAATCTGCACCTCTGAAACCAACATCCTTCTAGAAAGCTAAATACAGGTTTAGGAGCATGACTTTCAGTATGTCAATGACGCACCTCAGCTTAGACAGTTTTTGCATTTTATTCTTTTGCATTGCAGTCTCTGTTTTGGTTTGGTTTGCTTTTAATTTATGCTCTTGGGGGGGGGCAGCTTCCTAAAGTACCACAAGGGGCCTGGTCCTGTTGTTTCAGTTTCCAAGGATGTATCATGTTTCCATGTTAGGAGGCCAGCTCTCCTCCTTCAAGCACTTTTCTATGTGACAGACCTGGAAGGGGCACATCAAATTCAGTATAATTTAAAAAAATGTAACCTATTTTACTCTGCTTTCTATTCACTGAGATGAATCTTAGAGAGAGGTCACTCATAGTGAAATCTTTACCAGTGCATTGCCTCAACTAAAATAATAGCTCTTATAGTGCAGGCATGAAGAAAGAAATACTTGCTCCTGAACCTTTTTTCAGTCCATGTTCTCTTGAAGCTGTCTCTATTTCAGTGGACCCTAGAAGCTTTGCATGATATTTATTAATCTGATTTACTAATAGACTCCTAAAATTTAAACAGAGGGAGCAAGAAAAGATGAACTGGACTCAGGCTTACAGCAATCAGGTTTATACTAGATCTGCCACAGACACCCATTTGACTTTATGCACATCATTTAATATTTGTGGTTCCGCCGTCTAATGCAGGTACTAATTCTTCTTTGTTTCCCCATCCATACTTGTATAGAGCACAGGTTTGGACAAGAATCAGCTTCTCCTTTACCTCTGAATGCTTCACAAATGAGTCCCTGATCTTAGGTGAAACTTCTAGTTGCTTCTGTAAGCCACATAATAATAATTGGGCTTCAACCTGTTTCAGGAAAAAGTGCAACCTTTGGAACATTGGTGTAAATAAAAAGTCCACTGCAGTACACAAGTCAAAAACTGCTTGTAGTGTTTAGCATCAATGTCTGTTGTTTGAACATCTGGCATTTATCATTGCTCTCATTTTCCTTCCACTGTCATATTTTATCCCCATCTGTTAGAGGTTTCATAGCACTGTCTATATAAATTATAGCTGCATCTCAGTCTGGGTAGTTGAATCATTACAGGCTGCAATGTAAATGAAGAAAAAAGAGGGAAATTTAAGGGAGGTGTTTCTCTTACACACTCGGATCGCCGTCTTTCTCCCCTCTCCCGGTACACAGACAGTACTAGACAGTATTACTAGACAGCACTAGACAGCATGATATCCCTACTATGAAGACAGATCAAAAAGTTTCCAAAAATAGCAAATGTTTTTACCAGCCCTAGTTCAGAAGGCAGAAAGCAGGAGACGAGTTGGACCTGCAGTGGACACCCATTGCCATTGTTGGAAAGAACAAAATTTACTGCTTTGGAACAACCCTTCAGCAAGTTAATAATAAATTGGGAAAGCAAACATTCCTTAAAATCAGACTTCCCGGGCAATGACTTCAATGTATTTTCTTAAAATTAAATTACCTATATTGCAGTAATTTAGGTTTCTGCTTGGAATAATAATATTGAAGGTACTAGGAAAATATGGGTGTTAATATTAGCCAAAGCAGATTTTTTTTTACTTTTTTTTTCCCTCAAAAAATTGTGCAGTGCCCTCATAATGGCCATCATTTTCAGCTCTCCCAAGCCATGTCAGCAGGGCAGTGAGCTATAGCAGCATTTCAAAGATGTGGAAATGAGTGCACCACCACCACTTCCAGTAGCATGCATGCGTTACCCCGCCAAAGCCAGGTAATTCCGTTTGCACTGTCACACAGCCCCATGCACTCAGAGCACATGTGGATTTAATTCCCTGCCAGCTTTAGCAAGTAGAGAGAGTATTTCCTTGTTCTAGAAACACTCAGAGGCACTGTAGTCCCAAGCTACTGGAAGTCAGGGAAAAAGGGCCCATTTCTCTGTGTCTGGGGAGTGTCATTGCAGACTGCCATTGCTATCAATCCCAGAACTTTATCCAGACTCAAGGTGGGCTGAAGCTGGAGGGTCTGTCTGTACAAGACAGCTGTCATGTTTTCGGTTCACAGGACAGCTTGTATTGTTGGGGACTTCATTATTCTTAGAAGAGCAAGAATGCCCTGTGTCTCTATGTGTGTTCCTCCTGATTGTCTTGCTTTTTCATAGAAACATAGTATCATAGAATGTTCTGAGTTGGAAGGGACCTTCAAGAATCATTGAGTCCAACAGGTTGTCCTGTCCTTGCACAGGACAACCCCAAATTCACACCATGTGTCTGACAGTGTTGTCCAAATACTTCTTGAATATTGTGACGCTTGGTGCCGTGACTGCCTCCCTGGGGAGCCTGTTCCAGTGCTCTACCACCCTGTGGGTGAGGAACCTTTTCCTAATATCCAACCTAAACCTCCCCTGGCACATCTTCCTGCCATTCCCTCAGGTCCTATCATTGGTTACCAGAGAGAAGAGATCAGCACCTGCACCCCCTCCTCCCCTTGTGGGGAAGCTGTAGACAGCAATGAGGTCTGCCCTCAGTCTCCTCTTCTCCAGGCTGAACAAACCAAGTGACTTCAGCCGCTCCTCATATGGCTTCCCTTCTAAACCCTTCACCAACTTTGCGGTCCTCCTCTGGACACACTCTAGTAGCTTTATATCCTTAATATACTGTGGCGCCCAAAACTGCACACAATATTCAAGGTTAGGCTGCACCAGCGCAGAGTACAGCGGGACAATCACCTCCCTCAAACAGCTGCAGTGCAGTACTTGATGCACCCCAGGACACGGTTGGCCCTCTTGGCTGCCAGGGCACACTGTTGGTTCATGTTCAACTTGCCGTCAACCAGAACCCCCAGGTCTCTCTCCACGGGGCTGCTCTCCAATCTCTTGTTCCCCAGTCTGTATGTACATCCAGACATTGCTGTGCCCAAGGTGCAAAATCCATCACTTGCCCTTGTTTAACTTCATATGGTTGGTGACTGCCGAGCTCTCTAGTTTGTCTAGACTCTCTGCAGGGCCTCTCTGCCCTCAAGAGTGTCAACATCTCCTCCCAGTTTTGTGTCATCAGCAAACTTAATCAGTATTCCTTCCAGTCCTGCATCCAAGTCATTTATGAAGATATTAAAGAGTACCGGCCCCCAAGAAGGATCCCTGCAGAACCCCGCTAGTGACCGACCACCAGCCCCATGTAACCCCATTTACTATAACCCTTTGAGCCCAACCCCTCAGCCGATTGCTCACCCATTGCATTATGTGTTTATCCAGCTGTACGCTGGACATATTGTCCAGGAGGACACTGTGAGAGACAGTATTGAAAGCTTTACTGAAATGCAAAAAAGATTACATCTACTATCTTTCTTTGGTCAGCTAGGTGGGTAACCTTGTCATAGAAAGAAATTAAGTTTGTTAAGCAGGACTTTCCCCTCGTGAACCTGTTATGGCTGGGACCAATGACTATGTTGTCTTTCAGGTGTTTTTCAGTTACTCCCAGAATAATCTTCTCCATAATTTTGCCAGGCGTGAAAGTCCCTCCTTTCTAGTCTTATGTGTCAAAAGTGTGTATTAAGTTTGTTCGAATTGAGAGCAGATTAGCTGAAATAAGGACTATTGCTACCATTGCTGGTTGTCAACTCTTGCCTTCTCTCTCTACAAAGCATATTGCATTCCTGATTTCCCATTATTTTTCACTTATGTTCCTGTGGTGTTATGCTGCAACTTGGTGCAGGCTCCCAGATTTCAGCTCAGCAGCCAGATCAATCAAGCAGTAGGTGTCCTGGTCAGCATCTGCACAAAGTGAAAATGATAGGCTCAGCTCATAAACAGAGCAGTCCTGGCTGATTCAGGGAGTGCATGGTTGTGTGAAAGGCCAGGCAGTCCCTAAAGTCACAGTTGCTCTCTGAAGTTGGTAGATCGGTTGAATCCTGATTTGTTCTGACATTGCAGTCTGTTTCTGGAAATGGATGTCCTGGTGAAAGCATTACTACTTGGCAAGGCTAAAATGGTGGGCAATGAGAAAGAGAAACATGGGTCTAATGTTGCACAAAGTGCTTTGCATGAGATATTGCAAGAAGAAAATAATCCAAGAGTACAGTGAAATGGATACTGTAATGTTGATTTACTCGTCTTTTAGATATCTGCACTAGATCTCAGCTTCCCAAACATAATTCTTGTTACTAGCAGAATATTTATTTTATTTCTTTTCTTCTTGTAGAAAATTTTACTACATCACACTGCTGAGAGACCCTGTATCTCGTTACCTCAGCGAATGGCGTCATGTCCAACGAGGTGCTACTTGGAAGACCTCTTTGCACATGTGTGATGGCAGGACACCAACTCCTGAAGAGCTGCCATCGTGCTATGAAGGCACGGACTGGTCAGGCTGCACGCTGCAGGAGTTCATGGATTGCCCATATAATTTGGCCAACAACCGTCAAGTGAGGATGTTGGCTGACTTGAGCTTAGTGGGCTGCTACAACATGTCTTTCATCCCAGAAAACAAACGAGCACAGATCCTGCTGGAGAGCGCAAAAAAGAACCTCAAAGACATGGCCTTCTTCGGCCTGACAGAGTTCCAGAGAAAGACTCAGTACCTGTTTGAGAGAACTTTTAATCTGAAATTCATCCGGCCCTTTATGCAGTACAACAGTACTAGGGCAGGAGGGGTGGAGGTGGATAACGACACCATCCGGAGGATCGAGGAGCTCAATGACTTGGACATGCAACTCTATGACTATGCAAAGGACCTCTTCCAACAGCGCTACCAATACAAACGGCAGCTAGAGAGGATGGAGCAGAGGATAAAGAATCGGGAAGAGAGGCTTCTTCACCGGTCCAATGAAGCACTTCCCAAGGAAGAGACCGAAGAACAAGGACGCTTGCCCACTGAGGACTACATGAGCCATATTATAGAGAAGTGGTAGCGTAGGCAGACTTTTATATTAATGATATTCTAGGGTTTCCATATAAAAGATCATGGAAGTAAAATTACAAAACCAACAAAAAGTATTTTATTTAAAAGCAAGTCTGTAAAACAGAAGATAGATTGCTTCCTTAAGCATAGGGTCTTTTTACTGTTTCTTACAAGACCGATGAGATTCTTAAAAAAAATATAAATGCATAAAAATAAAAAAAGGGTCAACATTATAATGCAGAGGTAAAAAAATGCACAAATGCAGTTACCCACTCTTAAGGACAAATACAAAAGAATGTTTCTTATCCTCACAATTCAAACACAAATGGAAGAAGTAGGATTTTTTAAGATCTGTTTATCCCCTGAGCACAATGATACAAAGATATGTAATTAAAAAACAAGGAAACTGAGGTTTTCTTTTGTGGGTGTTTTTGGAGCTGGGGTGGGAATTGCATTGCTTGTAAGTAAATTACAACGGTGACTAAGCTGATAATGTACTATCCTGTCAGGCTGTGATCTGAGCACAAGGGTGGTCACTTTGTTTCAGCTGGCAGCCACTGCCAGAAAGTAGAGCGCCATCAAAATAAAAGAAGAAAAACGTCAGAGGATGAGAAACATTAAAACAAATTGACTACAGCCTAGGATATGTACTTAGCACAGTGGTTTTGATACGTTGCACTGGTGTCACATCTACATATGCAACTTCATCACAAAAATAATAGGGAATTCATGCACTGAGCTCCCAGATTTTTTTTACAGACAGGTCCCAAAACAAGTTAAAAGCCCACCAAATTCCACATAGGCTCAAACATGCACTCACATGCCATCCTGTCACCCTACACAACTGCCGCTCATGCCTTCATCAGTATTATGTGTTAAGAGCACATGAAAAACTTATCCTAAATACTAAAAAAAAGGAAGACGACAAATCTGCACGACAAGTTCCAAGAAGACTCAGCAAATAATCAGTCATTAATGGCAAACTGATCCGGGGGTGATTTTGTTTTGTTTGTTGCTATGTGAAATACCAGACTAGAACAAGCATACAGAGTACCCATATCTGTATTTTTTTCAGTTATTTTTACTTGCTTTTATCAGGAGATAATGGGCATCAGCCTGCTTCCAGTGAAGTCACTAGAACTGATTTAAGTGGGAATAGAATGGGGCTGTCTTCCAGAGCTGTGAAAATTTCTGACTATGGGTCTGAATAAATTATGAGACAGTGTACATTGTCTTTTGGCAGAGTGCCTGTTCTGCAGCTCTTACTTTAAATGAACAAGCTGTGTTCATAAAACTGGAAAGGAGAATCATGGATAATTTTTTTTTAGTCTCAGACCACTTTCAAAGCAGAACTCTTTCAATGCTGTTTTTTAGGGACTCATGTAAGTTTAATCCTCCAGTGTGGTGACAGTCTAACCAGGTTCTGCATACTGACTTTCGAGTCACAGAACAGCAATGACTTCTCTAGTTCCTCTTCCCACTCACCAAATTAAAGTATGGCTTATTTTCTTGCTGTTGCAAGCACTTCTTTGTTTGGCTATAAGCATGGAAATGAAGCAGTTTTTGCCTGTTTCACATTTCACCCTGTTATTACTCAGCCTGTAAGACCTGAACCAGCTTACCCAGTTTAGGGTAAACTACAAACCAAATGGAATATGATTTGATTTTCAAAGGCCATGTTAACTGCAGATCAACTATGGCATTGAAATCACTGGAGGAGAGGCAGAGAGCTGATCCATTCAGCTTTAGCATGTTGTTTTTAGTGTGTTCCTTTCCCATCACATGAATCCACTGAAGTGCTGCTTGTTTTGTATTTTAATTCGCTCTTTCTGCCTCTGTACACAGTTCCCACCAGTTTCAAATTCAGACTAAGTTTTGCAAAAGAGGTAGCTGCCTTAAGCAGAGGAGCTGCCTTGCTTCTTCTGTGTACACCCTGGGGGATACACCTTGCTTTTGGAGATCTTCTCCAGAAGAGTGAAGATGACTAAAACTTAAGAACAGGAAGTAAAAACAGCACTTAGGGCTCAAATACAACCCTGTTACAGCCCCAATCCAAAGTCCACCAAAGTCAAAGGATGTCTTTCCTATTGATTTCAGATTAATTTTGATCGGATCTGCATCCTGGTGCTGCAAAGTCCCCAAGCACACGCTCACCCTTCTACAAGCACAGTGGGATGTTGTTACCCATGCATTTCATACCAATATTTGCTAGTGGTGTCTCTGTCTTTAAGATTCTGCCACAAAATGGCCCCTGTTCCCAGAGATGTGAAGCTTGGCCATAAGCATTTCCTCCTAGCTGAAAAGTGGGAAGCAAAATGAAGCAATTTTGGGGTTTTGGCTTGGGGGCAGAAGGTATTACAAATACATTTGCTCATCTCTGAATTCCAAGACTGGGGGGAGCTATGTCTGCTAGTTCCCAGCGCTTTTATGTGTTGCTGTAACTAAAGAAAACATTTGTATTTTAAAAAAATGCAATTTTACAGGCTGTTTACCCACAAAATCAATACACATGATATAAAAAGCAACTGCACAGTTACCAGCTTTCCCCACAGGCTTTTCACTGTGCATCCTGTGTTATGGATCCATAATGCACAAATGGTTACTGCAGTTAATCCATATTCGAGGTGCACAGTGGCACAGCTCTGGCAGGGCCGTGTGGTGAATGCCCAGGCAGGTCTGCGTGTGCCGGCACTGACTTCTGATAGCCATTCTGTACCGAAGGCCAAATTCTGTTCTCATCTACCAAAGGGTGACAGTAAACAGGATCATGGATGATTAGGACCAGCATAATTTGGCCTGGTCTGCCTGAGTTGTTTCTGTGTTGTGGGCTCTGAGTAACCAGCTGGATTTTAATGGATCTATCTGCAGCATTCTCTAAATCAGAGGCAGCCTCTGACCCTAGAAACATGTCAGTAGAAGACCTTGTTCCATCATTTTCTTTGTACTATATTACAGTAACGAGCAAAAGAAATGGAAGTATCTTGAAAAATGTCTTGGTAACAGTTTCACTTCAACCCACAAAAGGAAGGCTGACCTCAGCTTAGCACTGAGGTGGAAATTTCTAGATTCAAATCCTGCGCCCGGCAAATGCTTCAGTTTCTCCACCTGTACATTGGGACTAACAAATTTATGGACTCTAAAGAGGTACTCCAAGGTATGAGAAGTATAGGGTACTTTGAAACAGATTCTAAGTATAGGACATTAAGAGAATGACCCCAAAGCCATTGCTTA
The DNA here is from genome assembly GCF_963921805.1 of Phalacrocorax carbo. Taxonomy (NCBI): domain Eukaryota; kingdom Metazoa; phylum Chordata; class Aves; order Suliformes; family Phalacrocoracidae; genus Phalacrocorax; species Phalacrocorax carbo. The sequence continues at coordinate 28,467,083 of NC_087519.1, read as the reverse complement.
CCCTGGCTGCTGTGCTGGTGTGTTTACAGCTGTAGGCCATGCTTTAATTTATTCTAAGTGCTGTGTGCCAGAGCACTGGTTGCAGGCCGTACCTGGCACTATTTTCTTCCTTTAGTGGGTTTAAATGAACTTCTTTAACATAATGTGAATGTAGTTTTTTGTGATTTGTATGTACTACAGTTTGAAGTGGTACAACCTCTTTTATTTTTAGGACTGATTATTTGATGCTACAGTAACATGAAAAAATGTATGTGTAGTTTTAAAATGAATGGAGAACAACAGCTTTAAGGCAATCTGGCAGAAGTAGTGGCCAGATAGTACATTCTTGTTCAATACATGCCCCTTTCTTCCAAAATGTTTTTCCTGTGACTTCTAGACAAGCTGAGACCTTCTTCACTTCAGGAGGTGTTTCTTCATAGGGCCCATCAATGCATCATGATCCAGGTCAGGATAGGTGAGTGCTGGGTACAGTGAGGCCAGGTACAAGACTGCGACCTCTCTCTTACTGGAGTTCTTGAAGCAGTTCCCCTGGAATTCAGATTTTACCTGGTTCTCTGACACTCAGATGTGTGTCCATCCCACAGTGTTTCTGCCATGGTTCCAGGGACACCCTGTGAAAAGCCTTACAAAAACTGGGGCTGTGTAAGGTATTTCTAAGGGTTTATACCATCAGCAGTATTAGTGTGAGTATTTTGGACAGGCAGTTACGTGGTACCAGGCCAAAGATGAGGGCTTTTAGCCTCTGCCATCTTACACTCTGCTGACCCTTTTACATTCACAAACAAAGGTGAAGCTCTGGGGACTTCCCAGCAGACTCCATTCCTGCTTTGGGAAGGTGGAAATGCCAAGACGAGCTGCAGTGCTGAGAAGGAGGTGGTCTTTTTTGCTTCTAGTCACCTGAACAGTGTTAACTTCACTAACAAAAAAAAATCTCAATGATCAGTGTGAATTTCTGGCTTGCCTGAATTTTTTCTTTGTGTCCAACATTTTGGAATAAATGGGGAGCACTTCAGTCTGATTTTTCCACCCCATAGTCCCTTACTTGCTTACAAAACTGGGATGGCAATGAAAGCAGCATAAAGAAGATCCCAACAAGCTTTTGAAGCCTCTCCCAGGGCTGTCCCGTAGGAGCAGAAAGGGCAGTGCAGTTGCTGAGAATACAAGCAAGGCAGAAGAACCAGCACGGTGGCAGTACAGACAGATGTCAGTTACAAAGTTTTCACTCTGAGCCCCTTAAATCATAGAGACCACTGAACAGGTACAGAAGGTAATGACCAACACTACAGAACAGGGCCTGACCAAGATCTATATCCTGGGGTTAAAGCTTCTCTAGCTTTGTACTGACATTTAGAGTTAGTCAGACCCTCCACTATCCTGTAGAATTTTCCAGATCTAATAAAAATGGGTAACACTACAGGAATTTGCAACCCAGACTATGCTAAACATTGTATTTCCAAGGCTGTATCTTGGAATGCAACTCTCACTTCCTGCTGGATTTAAATCACAGGGCTGGCTGCATTATCTTTTTGTTCTTGTTTTCACTAATATAAGCGGATCATGTTCCAGCGACAGAAGCGAATGCAGGCTTTGCTGCCTGATCAGCAGCAGAGCCACGCCTTTAAAGGACAGGTTGGTTAGCAGCAGTTCAGGCAGCAAGCAACGGAGCTCATGTCTGCGCACACAGTCTGAGCTGTCTGTGGCTGTTTGTTTTGCCCCACCTACAGGAGTTCTGCCAAGGTGAATACAATCCTGATAAGCATGTGGGTATTAAAGCCTGTATTGTCCCAGCTGCAGGTGGTTTTCTCTGTAATTTTTAGCCATGCAAGCTGAAAAAACCCAAGATTTGCAAATAAGCCTGTCTCATCCCTCAAAGCCCCACAATTCTCCCTCCCTGTTTTCCTCCAGGTGTCAATTCTGCAGACTGGATTGAGAGAGTTGTACTATAATGAATAATTTTATATTCAAATGGTTTACTGAGCATGATTTGTTTTGTACATATTGGAATATGATTTAACTTATTTTTATTGCCCCTTTTCATCTTTTTTTTGTAAGGAGAAGGCAAAAATCTGCACCCTCTCTCAATGTGAAATTCCTCCGTGTTTGCGTGTAGTCTGCCAGGCAAACATGCAACAGCCACAGCATTTCTCACCATCCCTACTGGTATCAGATTTTATTTTTTATTGTCATTTGGTTTTGTCTGAGGCTTTGCTTATATTGTCTCTTCTGTCCTCTCTGCCGCACAATCTGCACAGGGAAGGGAAAGGACAATGCAGGCGGGACTTTCTTCCTCCCCCGTCTTGTGTGCTTTACCTACCAAGGAACTCAGTTCTTATCTTCAAGGAGTTGTGTGACTGAGGGTAAACAAATACAAATGTCCCCCCGCCTGCCTTCCATCCTCCATATTGTAGATCAAACAGATTCAGCTTCTCTGAAAGTGATTGTGGCTGGAGTCATTCCATTGGGCTGAATGTGTATGGTTTGCACTTTTTTTTCCCACTTCAGGAACTTAAAACCAACAAAAAATAAAAGACAACTGTTTAACTTGAGCCGAGTAACACTTAAAGCTTTATATATTTATTTATAGCATCTTACAAAAAGTGTTGAAAGTTTTTTCTTCCACAAGAAAAATTGGATTTAAAAAAATAATCATCTAATTGTTTTTGTCTAGATCAAGAATGAATGTTAGCAGGTGAAATAAACCTTAAAACTGAGCATCTGTCGTGTGTGTTGTCCTTGCATTGGCCTTTGAAAGCTGTTTCAGTGTAATATTGCTTGCCTTCCTATTACAGAGAGATAAAGCTGCCAGTGGAGTTGATGGAGAATATTTGTTTTCTGCTAAAAAACAGACTCCTAACACAGAAATATTCAGGCAGAAACTGCAGTCTGTTTTTTCTTGTTGTTACATTTGAACCAACATTACAAAAAGCCCTTGAGCCTTCTAAAACCCATCATCTTTTAAAAATTAATTACCTTTAATACTGTACAGTCCTCTTAGTTTTCTTTTTCAGTCATTGCAATGAACAGATTTGCAGGCAATAAATGGTGGCTGTTATACCAAATATTACAGAATAATTAACAGAAATGTTTTTATTTCTTGTTCAGAAGTACTTTCACCAAATGTGACCTCTGAAAATGTTCTCCTGTTAACAGAACTGAAATAAGCTCTGCACCTGGTTTTGATACAGTGAGGGTAAGTTAGAGGGTAAGAAAATGTTACAAGCACTGTACAGCATCCTAAGTGAGAACAGCTAGATGTTTATGCAAGTGTAGCAAATACCACTGTTATTTTACCCAAGCATCATCACACCACACTTTGCACCATATATGCTGGAGGAGCTAGAGTGTATGGACCTTCCCAGCTAGGCTGCTTGGGCGTTTTTTCTCTTCCACCTGTGAAAGTAATTCCACTCAAGTTACTGGAGGCCCAACTAAGTAAAATGTACAAACTAGCAGGCACACAATGCTGCATCAATGCATGCTGCTGAGGGGTTCTCATTTTACTTGCTGGGCAGTGCAGGTGCTGGTGGAAGGTCCAGGTGTCAGCGTGAGGCCAATATCACTGGTCTCGAGGAGAAGCGAAGGCACAAGAGCAATGCAGGCACTTGCCCCAGGCTGTGCCAGGGGCCTGTTGCAAAAAGACCCTTCAAATCCCGTTCCTCTGGCTCACTGCCTTTTACCATAACCATGAGGGAGAGGTTCCTCGATTGCATCATCACACTGAGCCTCCCATTGACGCCTCCTCCTAACCATCACTACTGCTGAAAAAGGAGCCACGCTCCAAAGGAACCGGGCTTTTATTATTTCCTACTTTCATTTACTTTTAGAATAACAAGAGCCACTTGCCACCGGCACCGCGCGGTCACACGTGTAGAAATTTCCCATAAGCGGCGGGAGGCACGCAACACCCCGCTGCCCCCTCAGCCCTAAAATGGCGGCAGCGCAACAGCCTCATCTTCCTCCGCGACGGTGCCCGGCTCTGGCGGCCGTCTTCTCACAGGGAGGCCGGGGAGAGGGGAGTGGAGCACTAGCACTTTCGCACCGATGTGCTCCCCCTTAGGGTGCTATTGGAGGGTGGTCCAGCGCCCCCCCCAGGGGCTGCGGTGCGCCAGGCCCGGCGTGAAGGAGCTGAAGCAGGGGCTCTCCACGGACTGCGGGGTGCGGTGCTCTGCAGGCTTCCCTGGGGTTTGTGCACATGGCTGCTCTGTGAGGGCCTCTGAGTGGCTGCTGCTGAAGGGGCTTTGGGTAGCAGCTGAGCCCCCTCCTGCAGTTTGCTTGCATGGGATGTTATCCACTGTCATCACTTTCCCAGTAAGCAGAGTAGGCACCAAAGAGCCTGGCTGCCTGAATTGGGGCAGGCTGGGCAGTGAGTCTGGGCGTTTCAGTTGCTGAAACATGGGTGCTTCTGTCTCCAGATGATCAGTAGCTTGGAGCACCAGGGGCTGGTGGCCTGTGATCCTTCCAGAGCTTTAAGAGGGTGTGGCAGCCTAGGTATGGATACAGCTTGTCCCCCTACTTGTCCTCCAAATGGCAGTGTTCCTGTTTGAAAGTGCTTTTTCTTTTTTTCCTCCTTTACCTTCCTTTCCCAAAAGCTAGAGATACTCTGTCACAAGAAGTCTGTGCAGGCAAAATGTTTTCATTTGCACATGGTCTTCTGTATCATCTTTAATATGGTTTTTCCTCTCGATCGTTGCTAGAAGCTTACAGGAAAAGGAGGGAGGACAGCTAGCAAGCCGGTGGAAGGAAGGCTGCTTCTAGTGCAAGAACTGGTGTAGGAAGGGGAAAAGAGCAGGAAGGATGCTGAAGGAGGGTTAAAAGAAAGGGAGAGCCTCCAGAGGTGTTTTTTTTTTTTTTCTTGGTCACGCTGATGATTGTTTAGTTTCCTTATGCTTAAGTTCAGGATGTTCCTGTTCGTGTTATATTTGGTCATTTTACACTATCCAGCGCTGCCTGTGGGGGATGTGCTGCCTCAGGTTAATTGGAAAGTGCCCTCCTATACATCCTGCTGTTACCCTAACAATAAGCAGCCCCTGGCTGCTCTGCTGCCCCAGATGACAGCCTGCTCTTCCTGAATGGAAAAGCTGATCCTGACAGTATCATATCAGAGGAGGTGGTGCTGAGCTCTTGTCAGAGGGTTGTGTTTTGTTTCTTTGGCTCACAAATTCACACGGAGTTACTTTAACTCTTTAATATCTTTCTTGCTGCTGTCTAAAGGAGGAGGAAAAGCAGAGCAAGTCTGCTTTAACACTATCATGCCAAAGGTTTTCAGTGCCAATCGATTGATCTTTGGGTAGTAGAGGTTCCTTCTCTCCTTGTTCAGGAGTCATGTGAGGCTGAACAGCCTTTTTGTCAAAGAGCAGAAAGAGGAATAGAGGTTCTTGCATAATTAAATTTATATCTAGCAATGACTGCATGTTTCTGTGGATTTTGTAAAACTGGGCAGACTTTAGGAAAGCCCCATGTATTGCAGTTCATAAAACTTTATGATGGCACTTACAGTAGGGACAAAAATAAATTTATATACAGATTAAAATAAAATTCTAGACTTTCTGCAGCTGGAAAGGTTCATGACTGATTTGGGCACATCAGCTCAGACCCTCTCTGCTGCAGCGGGAAACTAAGACACATTCATGCATTATATTAAAAAAAAACCCAACATTGTAGGTGTAACAATAAAGCAGTTTGAGCTTTACTATAGTTATTTCATAAAATTCAAGCTAAAAGGAGTAGTCAATGAAATATTCATGAATTGAACAATATTTAATAGACCATTGCCGTGTATCTGTTAAAGCAATTAGAGGTTGCAAGTGAGGAAGGCTTTACTAGCAAGACCCTGCATGCTTTAATTGACCTGGGAAGTAAGTGGCTTGGAAAAGAAGCCATACATGTTCATATTCTGCAAGCATTGTGTATAAGCCTAAAATGAATAAAATCATCAGTCTCTATTAATATTAATCAGACCATACTGTAGCATATTTGGGTGCTTTGGTATGTGATACTCCTTTTTAAGTTTTAGAAATTCTTTGCCCAGTATGAATTTACTTGTTTCTTTTGTTGGTGATGCTCTTCTCAAAAGGTTTTTTTACTCTTTTCATGTCCCTGCCTTATTCTTCCCCACTCCTAGTCCTGCTGTGCAGAAGGTTTGTCCCCAGTGATGGAGGACATGCAGTATCTCAAGCGGAGATCTCGTGTCCTTTGCACAGGGAGCTACAGAATGGAGATACCAAAACTTTTTAATCAATATCCAGCCAGCAACACAAGGGGAAAGCTGAATACCTGTCCTCCAGGAACTGGGAATGGATGAGTGATAGCAGTGCTTTGCAGATGTTTAATGAACTAGATGTTATTTATGTATTTTTTTGCTCTCTCCACTAATAATATCATTCTGTTAGGCTATGGTTATAGAATCCAGATGTTTGTGCAATAAATGAATAATAGTGATAAATAATAAACATTTAGTCATGCGACTTTAATATATTCTAGTTCTTACTGGATTCTGTTTAAAAGCTCCTTCTTTATATTGACTTAAACCAAATGTTATACTCAGTTGTGCTGTAAATAGTAAAGAAATTCCATGTGGCCTAATCTAGTTAATTCAGGCTGGATACCTGATACTGAAATGAATATGCGGTAATCAGTCATCAATTTTCTGGCATAGGCAGTGACAACATGTATAAATCATATGGCCTTTGTGAGAGAGTAAATAGCTTCCCTGTAGAGCCCTTTCTTGGCAATTGTTTTATTATTGCCAGACACTGTTTTCAGAACAAGAGCTTGCAGCCAAATTAGTGAACGCTCACGTTTTGCGTATTGCAACAACCCCCATCAGTACATGTTTCTACTGATCATGTGTTCTTTTGTTTCCTTAATCTCAAATATTTTGGTGCTAAATGAGAATTTTTAAACTGATGCCAATTAGCCACAACTTCTTGTAGGCTATTAAATTTTGCCAGGTTAATGCATGATCAGACCTTTTTTGTTACTGGAAGTATTTAAGCCATGCTGCTTAGTACTGGGTTCTGGGGTAATTAACGGAGGCTCTGCTTCCAGGCTGGAGAACTTGGGCCTTGGAGAACAGTGCTACTGGGAGAGATGTATGACCTCCTGAACTGTGAGATTTGCTGTGAGTCTGTTAAAGTTTCTTAAGTTTTGTTCAAGATCAGGTGAGGAGTAATTGCAAAGAATGCAAGAGTGTGTGGTCATCTGTTTTGAGGGCAATCAAACCTTCTGAAGCAGCTAAAATGACTGACATTCAGTTGTTTTGGGGGTGGGAGTAGAGGCAATAGTCCTGTTTGAGGAGAAATCTCATGACAGGAACCTAGCTGATGTTATCATAGGACCCTTTATCACAACTGTTTTGCACAGATCTTCATGCATTTATTTCTGAATAGTTTTGTGAGGCAAATGATATTTCTCCCCCACTTGGAAAGCTTGCCAAAGGGAAGTGTGCAAAGCTGGAAGCCCGAGTGCTGGCTGAAGACCTGCCCCTCATGGGCGTGGCCTTATGTCTGGTTCTTTGCGGTCACCCTTGGAGACATTTTGGAAACAGCGTTCGATCTGAGCAAGTAGGCAGGGGTTTTGTTTCTTCTTTGCAACGTCTTAATAATGTAGAGGTCGTTTTAACAGTCCATCTGCCTGTCTGCCTCTGTTCTGGCAAGTGCCACATGCCATGCCATTACTATGCGTGCTGCAGCTGAGGCATTAGCATGGCTGCCTTCTCCAATGCAGGAACAAACCCAAGATGAGCTCTGCCAACATAGCACACTTTTGGCAGGCAAAAAATGTAGGGGGGTCCTAACACTGGCCAAACTGAGCAGCTGTGGTGTGGATTGTTTGTGGTACAGTGGTATTCTCCAGCAAAGACGGCTGTTAGCCTGGCAGCTAGGTTTTGCAGATGTTGTTCATGTGATTCCCTAATAAGTCTGGGCAGGATTCTCCCTTCCCTAGAAGTATTTTATTTTTTCTGGACTGTTGGGCTTTATTTTGTACTCCATTGTTGTACGGGTAAATAATGTCTGTAAATTAATAGTTCATTCTCGATGCATATGAGATGTATGCTTGAAGCTTTTGTTTGGACTTTATTTCACTGTTAACTTTAAGCATTGGTTAAAAATAAGAAATGTTTCTAGTTCTTTGGGATCATAAGCTTTGACTTTTTACATGTACATTTAAGGACATCCACAAGAATATCAAACCATACATCTGCAGGGGCAGTGTGTTGGGAGGAACAATCACAGCAATAAATAAAGCTTTTTGCTCGCATGCCAAAGTAGCAGGCTTTACTGTCTCCTCATCAAGGGATCTGCCATTTGTTAGCAGTTGCTTGTTAGGGTTTTTCTCCTAGGCCCATGCTTGGTTTTGTGTATATTTTAGTCATCTTGACAAGGGAAAAGAACTCTTAAGTAGAAGCACTTATAATTCACAATGTCTGTAACATCTGTTGCAGGACTAGAGTTGCAAACCATATCAGCAGATTTTACTTCTTTGTTTTCTCTCTGTTTGGGAATCTCATTAGCCATCTTACATTTTTGTTTGTGGGTTGTTGATTGTGTTCCCCCAACCCTCCTGTGGCTTCTTTGTGAAAACAAATTGCTTTGTCTTCCCTCATTTGTTGTAAGGGTAACCCTGCAGGTCTGGGTTAGCCAAAACCTACAGTAACTGGCAATGAGAGGACCCAAGGCAGCAGATACCTCTTCTGGTCACTCTCTTGGGTGGGGAGGTGGAAGGTGGTAGGTGGGAAGTGATATGTTTCTTACAGGAGCCCTTGCTGCTATCATTCACTTCTTAGGTGGTCTGGAGCTGCCTTTTCTGTGTTGAAAGTGCTTAGGTGTGTTTTTCCCTCTCCAAAATCTGTTTTCTAGTTGTCCGTAGTGTTTTCCCCTCAGTCCTTCTTCTCATACTGATATTATATTTGTTTTTTATTAGGCATAGATGACTTACAGGCAAAACTATTAGTTCTTCCTATAAGGTGGCTGACGCTTTCTGCACTCCCATATATTCACTCATATACTAGCTTCAATAATTAAAGCAGAAGTTTCTGTGACTGAAATTAGGCTGAAATGTTGGAAAGTTAGAGGATGAGCATAAGGGGATAAAGGCAAACAAGCTGGTGGTCACCAAACCATGTCATCCTTTTTAAGGGTAGGATGGAACCCAAAGTTCTCCCCCTCTTTTGTACTGGCAAAAAAGGCACCATCCCTGAAACCCAGTGTGATGTGCTGCCACTTCCTCACCCTGGTGTCAGACCACATGTGGGAAGTTCCCTGCATCAGAGCCAGGGCAGAAGGCTTTGTGGTAGAACTTGACTTCAAGCATCTTCTTGCAAATGGGGCTCTTAAGACCATAGCTTTAATAACTGTAGTGAGATTGTTGACCTTCCTTTCCTTCACGCTCTTAAAAAGGAGTACATAGATTCTTCCATGCTCTGAACCATATCCAAAAAATGGCTGCCTTGTTCTGGAGTGCGAGGCTGGGGTAAGCATGGGTTCTTCCTTGGTCCTGCCAAGAAAGCTTAAGTGTCCATTTTATTTCCTTCACTTTGTACAAGGAGGGGAGTGATGGAAAGGCAGCACACTATCCAGTCATTGTTATAAAGGACCATTTCTTATACATTAATCCTTTACTTTTCTTCTGTGGATTACCTGACAGTAACACAATGCAAGTTTCAGCATGGAATGGTGGAGAAGGGCAGAAGCCAAGAAGCATCCATGGTGCTGTGCTCTAGACACTCTGCAGCCTTGTTTATAAACAGATAATACAGAGAAGTGTCTGTCTACAGTTAACATGCAAAAGCAGGGTGATACACAGAGTGCTGGAAGAGATGATGTTCTGGGAGAAAATAAATGAAAAGGTCATCTTGATTAATTGCCCATGACTTCTCACCCTAACTCTATCTTGATCTCCCTGCCATCTTGGTAACTGCAGGCATAACTCATCAGCCATGTCAGGTAGTTTCCATTTAAGTGTGAGTACTCTGAGTATAAGCTAAATTATTCTTCTTGTTGTATTTCTTAAGGTGCTTCATGTTGTTAAACAGTGGTGTGTGGCAATAAAGAATTGCAGGAAAACTTGCTTAAAACACGGATGTAGGAGGGGTGTTTTTCTCATCTGTTTAAGAACTTAGTTGTTTCCCCTCTCTGTGGAGCTTCTGGCCTAAAAAAAAAAAAGACCTGTCTTGTCTGGGTTTTTTTGATACATAATAAACACTGCAGGTTTTCACATATCTTACTATTTTGAAATGTTGTAGCATTTGTATGCTAGTTCATCAAGTATGCCCTCACTGTGCCAGAAAAACACAGAACACTAGGAGACCCTGCCTCAGGAAGCTGTAACTTAAATCATGAGAAAGGAGAATTAGTTTTGCTTCACCCCTGGACTATGGCATAATCAGTAATCTTTGCATTAACAGTAAGGTAAGATTAGGAATTTCTCACTGTTAATGGTGTGAGGATCTGCAAACTTGTCTCGTTAAGAATAAATAAAAGCTGGCTCTTGTCAGATCTACTTTTAGTCCCCCAAAAAGTAAATGTTACTAACTTAAGATTTTTCTTAAGTATTTTTAAAAATGGCCTAGTGGAGCATGTAAAAATACAAAATTCCTCCTTAAAATTATTGTCACCCTGTTTAAATACCCAATTAATCTATCATGCTTTCCTGATCTGCAGAGCAGGGAATGAGCCATAATTTTTGAGGGGACAATGGTTTGATGACACTGATGAGGAAAACTGAACTCTCAAACTCCATTAGGGTGCATGAATCATAAGATTTTTCTCTCAAGTTAATTAGTCATTTTTCCTAATATAATGAAGTTCTGTCTTTGATCCTAGAATTTCTGTCTCTTGTCAGATTTATTATTATATCCAGATGGACTGTTCTTTCTCCTCTGCCAAAACCTCTTCATATTACGGGGCTTTTATAAGTGTGCAAAATATTAGTTTCTTTTCTTTGAGTAAAAACTTTCCAAGGTTATACTCTATTTCACAGAAGTACAGAGTTGGAACTACAGCTTGGAGTTTCATAGGCAATTATATGCAGAAAATTATATTAGAACCTGACTAAGTATCAGTTACTGAATTAAAAGCAGGACATAATTTTCAATGCCACTAATTGCCACTCTCTGAGTGGTGCTGCCAAGCGAGTACTGTGGTGCAGGAGCTGTGGAGAGCCAGGACCACGCGTTCTCCTGACATGTCCTTCCAAGCGAGGAGTGCAGGGCTTATCACAGAGGGGAGGGAATCTGGAGGTTTAGTGGAAAGCCCCACTGCTCTCTCCCTCTTGGAGGCACAGTCCCCCGTGTGCCCTGCTGCTTGCTGGAGGTGCTGTACGGTGTCTCTTCTGCTGCTAAGGAGCAACCCCGCTACTAGTACACTTGGGGACTTCCACCTGGGCAAGCCCCGTCATGCTATGAATTCGCTATGGGCACGTGCATGTTGGGTGGGCCAGGTCATGCTCTCTGACTGTGCTGTTAGATCACAGGAAAGTCTGGGGAAGAATGGCCAAGATTTTTCTTGGAAGTTGGTGGGAGAGCTGAGCTGAAGTATTGGAAGTCATTTTTCTCCTTTACTAGCAGATGCGCTGGATCCAAGGTTTCTGTCTGTGGGGACATCCACTGTTCATTCTGGTAGTGTTGGAGGGGAATTTTCATTATTTTGAAGGAGTCTTTTTAAAAATGTGGGATATCTCAGGGAGCTGGAAACCAACTTCTTGTAACAGCTGCTCTCTATGGCATAATATTCCTTCCAAGTCTGCAAAAACTGACCCCATCTCCCTCTCCTTCATCCAGTTGGAAAATACTGACCCACTTAACCACAGGAATTTCTTGGTTTTCATCCCCAGATCTCTTCGCAGTGCTAGAGCAGGCTAGGTTTGAGGAATGAGCACAAGTATGGTGCTTCACGAGCGGTAAGGGGCAACTGTGCCCCTCACAGTGCTGCTGGCTTTATCACAGGAGTTTGTGTCTTTACCCCCCTTACTTCTTAATGTTCAGTATGTGGCAGCATATGATAAAGAAGGAAGTTGAAATAATAACTTACCTAGAGTAGAACAGGGCTTTTTTGGGGAGAGGGTATTTGGTTTTTTGGGATTTTTTTTTTCTTTTTAGGTCCTTAGGTGACAAAGGTTGTCTTACACCCTGAGGATGCAAAACTTGCAAGGGTGGTGGTGGGTTTTAATTTTTTTTTTTTTAGTAATTTTAAAATTCTGGGATTGGAAGTACTGGAGATAGCAGTAGCCAGACTATTACCCAAAATCCAGCTGTCTGCTTTATAAGCATTATGGTGTGATTTTTATTAAGCTACACAGAAATTTCTTGTGGACCAGCTCTAAAAATTTGCATCTGGATTGTTTTTTGCAAGGCAGGAGGCAGCCAAGGTGACTTAAGGAAGGTCCATGTTATTATCTGGGCAGAGGGTGGGATGTGACAGACGACTGTTTGCAGGAAGTAAAATTGTGCTTGGTCCTGGGATTTAGAACAGCATGTTTGAATGTTGTACAGCGCATGAGGAAAAGAGTTGGGGATGGAAAAGGGAGGAGAAATGATCTGATCAGAGCCTAAGGAAGCTGTAGGCAGCAGCTCTCCCTATGGATGGGAGCAGACAGTGTGGGTGTGGGAGAGCCTGGGGAGGGGAGGCTGTGGTAATCGAGCTAGGAAGTCTTGACAGCCCCACCAGCAAGAGTTTTAGTTGTGAAACTGCAGAAAAATAGATTGCTTCCACACTTTTATTCAAGAATTAAAGTCCATGCCCAGACATGGACTATTTTCAGTAATCATGTTCCTTTGTGGCAACTAGTAAAAGGTGTGGGGAGCCAGACCTGTGTAGCTTTTGAACTGCAAATGAAAGTGGTAGAGAGGACATGAATCTGTTCTGATACATGCACGTTCTCTGTGAGGAGTGCAAAGCTTTTGCAGCTATAGCTTGCCATGCATGGTAACCAGAGTATTCAACAGCACGTTATCCTGTTGCAACCTACCTGCTTATTTTGAGTTTCTTATCACAGCAGAGCTTCTTACAAATTAATCCTTCTTACTCCTTTCCAAGTTCAGGTTTCATTGCCTTTCAGTCCAAATTCTCTGCTCCCTTTAATTACCCCATGCTTCACTGTATTAGACTTGGTGCAGTAGGCAGTATTGAAGGAGTTGCCAGTCCAGATTGACTCTCCTGGACAAAACCCATTCAGAAGTCAGGGGAATAAGTACATTTTCTGACAGGTAAAGTGATCCTGTGGGAAAGGAAGGGAGCCAGGGTTTAAGTAAGGATTAGGTAGTACCTGTTCTCAAAGGCAACAGTTCAGTAGGGACTATTCTTTCCATACTCTCTTGGTAGCAGACACTGTTTGATTGCTTCTCCCTTTGGTGCTGCTCTGTGCAATACCTGCCATGTTTGTATCTCATCCCTGACACAGTGATAAAACAAGTAAGTGTGTGAGCGTTTGCTCTTATGGGAGTCTTAATATATTTATGAGGGCATTTCCACTTGCTTCACGCAAGGCTGTTGCTGCTGAGGGTGCTCAGAAGGGTAACCAGTGTTTCAGGGCTTCTCCCTGGGAGCCCTGAGGAAGTATAAGTACCTGCTAGTTGTTTCCACACTTGAAAACAGAGAGGCTTGTTGTGCTGGTTTTGGCTGAGAAGGGCTTAATTTCCTCACTGTAGTGCTTGTGGTGGTCAGGGACCTTTCCAGCTTCCTGCGCTCTGCCAGGTCGGTGGGAGGCTGGGAGGGGCGGGGCCACAGCCGGGGCAGCTGACCCCGACTGGCCAATGGGATGTTCATTCCATACCATGTGACACCATGACCAGTATATTAATGGGGGCAGTTTGTGCTTCAGGAGGTGCAGTGTTGGGTTGGTGGGTGGTGAGTGGCTGTGTTGTGTGTGGTTTGTTTCAGTGGTTCATTCCCCCACCCCGGGTGTCGTGCCTCTTGTTGTTTTCCTTTCCATTGCATATTTGTTGTTGTTTTTTTATTTTAATTATTAAACTGTTCTTATCCCAACCCACGAGTGTTACCCTTCTGATTCTCTCCCCATCCCACCGGTGGGGGAGTGAGCAAGCGACTGTGTGGGCCTGAGTTGCCAGCTAAACCACAGCAGTCTTTTTTTTTTTTTTGTAGCCCAACGTGAGGCCCAAGGGTTGGAGGTAGTAGCAGCTGCTGGTCCCAGCACCATGTTCTCATTTTTGCAGTTTGTGTTAAAGATTGGTGTTGATTTGTTTAGTCTGCTGTGTTCTGCTGTGATTAGTAATGTTTTGCCTAAGAGACTTGTTATGCAAACACTGGATTTCAGCTTTGTCTGGTATTTGGGGTTTTTGCTGAAACTGTTACTGTACTTTGGATACCACCTTGTTGAGGCAATTAGCAATTATACCTCCTCCTCTGAGAGATATTATATGGAGGTGTCCTGGCTTAGCCCCAGTCAGCAATCAAGCACCACGCAGCTGCTTGCTTACTCCCCCCTGGTGGGACGGGGGAGAGAATCAGAAGAGTAAAAGTGAGGCAACTCATGGCTTGAGATAAAGACAGCTTAATAGGTAGAGCAAAAGCTGTGCATGGAAGCAAAGCAAAAGAAGGAATTCATTCACCACTTCCCATGGGAAGGCAGGTGCTTAGCCATCTCCAGGAAAGCAGGGCTCTATTACGAGTAACAGTTACTTGGGAAGACAAATGCCATCACTCCAAACATCCCCCCCCCCTTCCTTCTTCCCCCAGCTTTACATACCGAGCATGACATTATATGGTATGGAATATCCTGTTGGTCAGTTTGGGTCAGCTGTCCTGGCTGTGCCCCCTCCCAGCTTCTTGTGCACCCATCAGAGCACAGGGAGCTGAAAAAGTCCTTGACCAGTGTAAGCGCTACTTAGCAACAACTAAAACATCACATTATCACCACTGTTTCCAGCAAAAATCCAAAACACAGCCCCATACTAGCTACTGTGAATAAATTTAACTCTATCCCAGCTGAAACTGAAACAGGAGGAAATACAGAATGGTATCTTTGCAACTTTTTTCTATGATGTCTCCACCTTTATAACAACAACCTTTTTGTATTTTGAACATCCTTGGGTAGTTAAGATATACTTATTGTTAGTTTTGGGGCATGTTGTTTTGGTTTTGACTAAGCAACTTAAGAATATCACCCAGAAATCTGCCCCAAGGCTTGATAGTTACGAGTGGCAGGGCATGTGGGATATCATGGGTAAATACCTAGGGCAGTGGGCACCCCCAGTGTTTTGGAGTTTCACCCCCGAACAAGTGCAGAATCCTAAAAAACTAGTAGAATATTTGGAGAAAGTATGTTGTTAAGCTGGGAACTCCAGAGAGACACAGATAACTGCAACGTGCTGGGGCCTGGCCCATGTGTACCAATCCCTGCTCAACAGTATTCAGTGCTCCCAAGTGGAAGAGGTGGTCTCTGGATTGAAAGGCAAAGTGACTGGCACTGCGGCCACTCAAACCCCCAGGACAAGCACTGTGGCTACTCAAACCCCCGTGACAAGTACTGGAGCTGACTCAGAGAATCAACCCGTGCCAGTATCAGTTCCCCCCATATACAAGACGAAATATTGGAAGCAGACGTCAACTTGTTTAGAGCAGGATGATGAAGAAGCAGGGCCGTCACAAGGAGAGGAGGAAGAAGTCATAAATGAAATAGAGACCGCCTGATCCCTGTCCTTGAGTGAGTTGCGAGATATGCGAAAAGATTATAGCCATCGTTCAGGTGAGCACATTGTCACCTGGCTGCTCTGATGCTGGGATAATGGTGCCAGTAGCCTGGAACTAGAGGGAAAAGAAGCCAAACAACTGGGATCCCTTTTTGGGGAAGGGGGCGTTGACAAAGCAATTGGAAAAAGAAGACAAGCCCTCAGCCTCTGGAGGCGACTCCTGTCTGGAGTGAAGGAAAGGTATCCCTTTAAAGAAGGTGCTACATATCGCCTAGGGAAATGGACAACTATGGAGAAAGGCATCCAGTATCTAAGGAAATTAGCTGTGCTTGAGGTGATTTATGGTGACCTGGACGATCAGCAGTCATCCACAGATCTAGATGAAGCCGAGTGCACATGACCCATGTGGTGGAAGTTTGTACGGAGTGTACCATCCTCGTATACAAACTCATTGGCAGTGATGTCCTGGAAAGATGACGAGGCACCAACAGTGGCAGAGTTGATTGATAGACTCTAGGACTACAAAGCAAATATCTCTTCCTCGCTTGTCTCTGCTGTGGAGAAACTATCCCAAGAGGTCCAGCAACTCAAAGAAGATATGTCCTACTCCCCACCTATATGGAGTAGTGTCTCAGCTGTTAGGAATAAGCATACTTCTGTTCAAAGGAGAGGATACACACCACGGGCCACCCTATGGTTCTACCTGCGTGACCCTGGAGAGGACATGATGAGGTGGGATGGTAAGCCTACCTCAACCCTAGAGGCACAGGTTTGTGAGCTGCAAGGAAGAACAGTCACCTAGGGAGGTTCTTCCAGGACAGCTGCTGCTCCAGTTTCCAGTGAGCAGGTCCCCAGACAGAGGAGTAGAAGCACTGATTTTATTTCTGAGCTTAATAGAGACACTCTTGATTCACATTTACAGGAAGTGAGTTGTGACTGCCATGATCAGGACTAGAGGGGCCCTGCCTCCAGCCAGGTGGAGGAAAGGGATAAGCGGGTTTACTGGACTGTGTGAGTCCAATGGCCTGGCACATCCGATCCGCAGGAATATAAAGCTTTAGTGGACACCGGTGCACAGTGCACCTTAATGCCATCAAACTATACAGGGGCAGAACCCATCAGTATTGCTGGAGTGACAGGGGGATCCCAAGAGCTAACTGTATTGGAGGCCGAAGTGAGCCTAACCGGGAATGAGTGGCAGAAGCACCCCATTGTGACTGGCCCAGAGGCTCCGTGCATCCTTGGCATAGACTACCTCAGGAGAGGGTATTTCAAGGACCCAAAAGGGTACAGGTAGGCTTTTAGTGTAGCTGCCTTGGAGACGGAGGAAATTAAACAGCTGTCTACCTTGCTGGGTCTCTGGAAGGACCCTGCTGTTGTGCGGTTGCTGAAGGTCAAAGAACAACAGGTGCCGATCACCACCACAACAGTGCACCAGGGGCAATATCGCACCAACTGAGACTCTCTGATTCCCATCCATGAGCTCATTCACCAACTGAGGAGCCAAGGAGTCATCAGTAAGACCCACTCACCCTTTAACAGTCCCATA
Source organism: Phalacrocorax carbo (assembly GCF_963921805.1). Taxonomy (NCBI): domain Eukaryota; kingdom Metazoa; phylum Chordata; class Aves; order Suliformes; family Phalacrocoracidae; genus Phalacrocorax; species Phalacrocorax carbo. The sequence continues at coordinate 28,449,888 of NC_087519.1, read as the reverse complement.
TGGCCAGTGCGGAAGTCTAATGGAGAGTGGAGGCTGACAGTAGACTATCGTGGCCTGAATGAAGTCACTCCACCGTTGAGTGCTGCTGTGCCAGACATGCCAGAACTTCAATACGAACGGGAGTCAAAGGCGGCCAAGTGGTGTGCCACAATTGATATCGCTAATGCATTCTTCTCAATCCCTCTGGCAGCAGAGTGCAGGCCACAGTTTGCTTTCGCTTGGAGGGGTGTCCAGTACACCTGGAATCGACTGCCCCAGGGTGGAAACACAGTCCTACCATTTGCCATGGACTGATTCAGACTGTACTGGAACAGGGAGAAGCTCCAGAACACCTTCAGTACATTGATGACATCATCGCGTGGGGCAACCCAGCGGAAGAAGTTTTTGAGAAAGGAGAGAAAATAGTCCAAATCCTTCTGAAAGCTGGTTTTGCCATAAAACAAAGTAAGGTGGAGGGACCTGCACGAGAAATCCAGTTCTTAGGAATCAAATGGCAAGATGGTCGTCGTCAGATCCCCATGGATGTGATCAACAAAATAGCAGCCATGTCTCCACCAACTAGCAAAAAGGAGACACAAGCTTTCTTGGGCGTTGTGGGTTTTTGGAGAATGCATATTCCAGATTACAGTCTGATCGTAAGCCCTCTCTATCAAGTGACCCGGAAGAAGAATGATTTCAACTGGGGCCCTGAGCAACGACAAGCCTTTGAACAAATTAAACAGGAAATAGTTCATGCAGTAGCCCTTGGGCCAGTCCGGTCAGGACAAGATGTAAAGAATGTGCTCTACACTGCAGCCGGGGAGAATGGCCCTACCTGGAGCCTCTGGCAGAAAGCGCCAGGGGAGACCCGAGGTCGACCCCTAGGGTTTTGGAGTCGGGGATACAGAGGGTCCAAAGCCCACTATACGCCAACTGAAAAAGAGATGTTGGCAGTATATGAAGGGGTTTGAGCTGCTTCAGAAGTAGTTGGTACTGAAGCACAGTTGCTCCTGGTGCCCCAACTGCCAGTGCTGGGCTGGATGTTCAAAGGGAAGTTCCCCTCTACACACCACGCAACTGATGCTACGTGGAGTAAATGGGTTGCACTGATCACCCAGTGGGCTTGGGTAGGAAACCCCAGTTGCCCAGGAATCTTGGAATTGATCATGGACTGGCCAGAAGGCAAAGACTTTGGAATATCTCCAGAGGAGGAGGTGACACGTGCTGAAGAAACCCCACTGTATAACAAACTGCCAGAGGATGAAAAGCAGTATGCCCTGTTCACTGATGGGTCCTGTCGCCTTGTGGGGAAGCACCAGAGGTGGAAGGCTGCTGTATGGAGTCCTATATGACAAGTCACAGAAACGGCTGAAGGAGAAGGTGAATCGAGCCGGTTTGCAGAGGTAAAGGCCATCCAGCTGGCCTTAGACATTGCTGAATGGGACAAGTGGCCAGTGCTCTATCTCTATACTGACTTGTGGACGGTGGCAAATGCCCTGTGGGGCTGGCTGCAGCAGTGGAAGCAGAACAACTGGTAGCACAGAGGGAAACCCATCTGGGCTGTCACACTGTGGCAAAATATTGCTGCCTGGGTAGAGAACCTGGTTGTGAAAGTACGTCATGTGGATGCTCACGACCCCAAGAGTCAGGCCACTGAAGAACATCGAAACAACCAGCAGGTAGATTAGGCTGCCAAGATTGAAGTGGCTGAGGTGAATCTGGACCGGCAACGTAAGGGTGAACTATTTCTAGCTCGGTGGGCCCATGACACCTCAGGTCATCAAGGGAGAGATGCAACATACAGGTGGGCTTTTGATTGAGGGGTGGACTTGACCATGGATGCTATTGCACAGGCTATCCACAAATGTGAAACGTGTGCTGCAGTCAAGCAAGCGAAGCGGGTAAAGCCTCTGTGGCATGGGGGACGATGGCTGAAATATAAATATGGGGAGGCCTGGCAAATTGACTATATCACACTCCCACAAACCCACCAAGGCAAGCACTGTGTGCTTACAATGGTAGAAACAACAACTGGCTGGCTGGAAACATATCCTGTCCCCCACGCCACTGCCCGGAACACTATCCTGGGTCTCAAAAAAACAAATCCTGTGGCGACGTGGCACCCCAGAGAGAATTGAGTCAGACAATGGGACTCATTTCTAAAATAACCTCATAGACACCTGGGCCAAAGAGCATGGTATTGAGTGGGTGTATCACATCCCCTATCACATACCAGCCTCTGGAAAAATTGAACAGTACAATGGACTGTTAAAAACTACACTGAGAGCAATGGGGGGTGGGACATTCAAGCACTGGGATACACATTTAGCAAAAGCCAGAGGGGATCTGCCATTTGAGCTGGCCCTGCTCAGTCAGAAATCCTACATACTGTGGAAGGGGACAGAGTCCCTATAGTGCACGCAAAAAGTATGCTGGGCAAAACAGTCTGGGTTATTCCTGCCTCAGGCAAAGGCAGACCCATTTGTGGGACTGCTTTTGCTCAAGGACCTGGGTGCACTTGGTGGGTGATACGGGAGGATGGAGAAATCCGATGCGTGCCTCAAGGGGATTTGATTTTGGGGAAAAACAGCCAATGAACTGAATGGCACAATGCGAACTGCAATATAATATTGTGTGTCATCTCTGTGTTGTATCAATGATATCATAGTACAAACCTCTCAATCCATGGAAGATAAACTTTGATGAAACAAGCAAAGTGCAGCAGTGATGGAACGATGACTAACTTGGCATGCAGCAAGCCAAGGCCACACACACCCTCTCTCCCACCCTGAAAGACTGATATGACAGATGGAGCCCAGAGTCATGGACTGGGTGAACCCAACAGGCATTTTTATGGACATTTTACAGCGAAGGTCCATAAACTAAGGGAATGATGTCTGTGTATTATGTTAAAGGATGGGAAGGGGAGGGGTGGTGGTTGGTGAGGTTTTGTTAGATCATATGGGACCTGGGCATGGTCTAAATGGTATGGAATAAGGGGTGGAGAATGTGCTGGTTTTGGCTGAGAAGGGCTTAATTTCTTCACTGTAGTGCTTGTGGTGGTCAGGGACCTTTCCAGCTTCCTGCGCTCTGCCAGGTCGGTGGGAGGCTGGGAGGGGCGGGGCCACGGCCGGGACCCCGACTGGCCAATGGGATGTTCATTCCATACCATGTGACACCATGACCAGTATATTAATGGGGGCAGTTTGTGCTTCGGGAGGTGCAGTGTTGGGTCGGTGGGTGGTGAGTGGCTGTGTTGTGTGTGGTTTGTTTCAGTGGTTCATTCCCCCACCCCACCCCGGGTGTCGTGCCTCTTGTTGTTTTCCTTTCCATTGCATATTTGTTGTTGTTTTTTTATTTTAATTATTAAACTGTTCTTATCCCAACCCACGAGTGTTACCCTTCTGATTCTCTCCCCATCCCACCGGTGGGGGAGTGAGCAAGCGACTGTGTGGGCCTGAGTTGCCAGCTAAACCACAACAGTTGTGTTCAGTTCTCAAAACATTTTGCCCAACTGGGACACTAGTAAGTACACTTAAAAAGGAGAAGACAGCTGAGAAATTACTCGTGCTTCCCTGTTTAGAAGTGTGCTGGTGAGAAGGAAAGTAACCTGCTCTGGTTGAAGCTCCAAGGAGTAATGACCTTTCCAAATCAGGGAATTTCCCACAATAATGCTAAGGAGGGTTTGTGCTGCTCCACTGCAGCTGGAGAGAGCTTGCTGTTAAACTGTGTGGTTCCTGCAGCCAGGGAGAGGAGATGCCCTTTGATGCAGGACTTGAAATTCTGTCCCCCCACACCCCCCTGCCCTCAAGAAATCAGCATGTGATCTTGTGGAAGATCAGGCCCAACTGTTATGTTGGTCTCCTCTCAAAGAACACCCAGCCAAGGAATGAGAATTGAAAAGAAAAGGCTTTTGATTTGTAATGACTATTTCTTGGTTTTTAATTTTGAAGGGGCTCAGTACAGGTGTAAAAACCTTTCCCAGAGTAACATCTCATACATAAAAATGCTGAGGTCCTGACAGGGCTGCCAGAGGGAATCACGCACAGTTAGCTGCTAGATGTGTGCATGCATGGCTGCCTCCCTGCCCTTCGCTCTGAGAGGGAGAAAAACAACTCTGCTCTGAAAAAGGAGGGAGGGGGAAGGAGGAAAAGAATATTTAAAAGTAGATTAACTAACCTGTCCAGAAGCCTGAATGCCTAGCCGTAAGCTGCTGAGCAACTGTGATGCTGCTCTTGAAGTACCGAAGTGCCCAGAGCCACGTGAACTTGGCCCATCAGTGAGGGCATAAAGTGCATGTCCAATACTGAAAATTGGATCCTAAATCCATCTATATGTTGAGAGTGTCTAAAAAACATTATCAGTGTAGTCTGGTGCTTAGGTATAGAGCAAAGTACCTGGCATAAAGCCTGAGTAAACCCTTTGGTTTTCATGCTCTGCATATTAAAATACAGTTCAGCTTTGAGTCACTTAAGAAAAGGGGCCTTAGATACTGTGTACAGTATAGTGCAGAATTGGGTGGTTTCCTCTGTAGCTCTGTTGGAAAAGTTACTGTCTCAGTCTACCGCATAAGCATTGTGTCAGGTATTGCGGACTAGGTTTTAGGAAGCTCTTCTTTCCCATTCACTGAATCTTGGGTTCTGCTCTCCTAAATAGTCTGAGACAAGCGTTTGTCTTTCTTGGAAACTAAGGTCCAGATCCAAAAGCCATTTAAATTGTCAGGAATTATTTCACTCCGTGCAAAACCTGCCTCTCCATACTGGTGGGGTGGAATGGAACAATTCACAAACATGCCTAACTAGGCTGGCAAGAGCAGCTGTCAGAGCATCACCGAGGGCACAGGGGGTGCAGATCTCCTGGCCCTTCCATGTGTCTGAAAGCTTGGCTGTTACATTCACCTTTTCTGCCCCAGAGCCAAATCCCATGCCATGCTGTGGACATGATAGCATTTGCAAGAAAGTGGGTGAGGGGCCCCAAAATAGCCATCTTTGGTGGGTGGGAAGGGGCTGAAGTTAACAAAGCCTCTCTCTTAGCTTGAGCCTGGGGTTTTCTCTGATGCCCAGAATGCCCCAACTTCTCTCCCTGTCCTTGAAGTTGATGTCTGTAGGAGTCTGACCAAACATGAGCCTTTAGACTTGCTGCAACAGATTTTAAGAGGTAATAGAGTGTCAGTGTTAGAGGCAATGTAGAACTACAGCTGGTTTTCAGGGAATTTACTCTGCATCTTTTTTTCTGGATATTCCGTACTGGCTTTGGATACAAATGTAAGGAAAACACAATTTGGCTGCTACCTTTGGTATGGAAAAGATGTAGAGCAGTAGTATTCAATTTTTATTTTTACAGGCTAGTGATTGTTATTTTCCAATATAGTTTTGTACCACTGTATGGTATGCTTTAACTGTACAAGGAACAGGCTTGTGTTTTGTTCATTAACTTTGAGAACCTCAGAGCCTATGGATTCTGCTTATACTGCAGGCTTTCAGATCAGAATAACCAGAGTAGGATATTTTGATTTCATGATAAGCTGTTCATGTGGTGGTACATGCTGAATGGCTTTACCATGACTGAGCCGCACATGCAGCTCCTTGCAGGATTGAACTTTTTGTAATTTGCAGCTTTTTTATTCCAGAAGCTTATTATCTGTTACAGGTTCAACTCCACCCATGGTCAGTTTAAATGTTTCCGGTTTAAATGTAAACAAAAATATTTTTTTAAAAAAGTCCCAGCTGAGAGCTGTAGGGATCATGGAGGTGTAATAATTTTATTGAGGGCTGTGGCTAACTTAATGGTTTTCAGATCAGACCATGCTTCCCCATGCTGTTTGCCAAGGGAGGGGTTGCAGGAGTTAGCATCCCTACAGGTGAGAGAGGTTTGCGTGGAGTTTCCTAACCTGCCGTGCCATAGTGGAGTGATTCAAACCTCCTAACCAGGCAGGCTTTGCCTGAAGTGTTTTATGTGAGCATCTTATACTGGTTGACCTGCAGAAAAAATAAACACAGGATGGGAACATTTTCAGGTAGCACATCTGTTAGCAAGGTGTCTCTGTGCCTGCAGTGTGAGATACAGACTGTCAAAGGTAACCTGGGCTTTTTATTTGCTGTGTTACAACTGAGCTCATGCTGCATTTATTATGCACATACCATATATATGTCCTGTTTAATAACATACATACACAGGCTGTTACACATATGACGTATTTTAGTATCTTGCAGAGCACTGATAAGTGAAAGTGAGAATTCATAGTCACTGGTCAGTGTGAGTGTTGAGCTTTGTGATTAAATCCTTTCCTGTGCATGGCCTCTGCACTAGGCAGGCCTCCATTAAAACCTGATGGCACAGGTTTTGCTGGTATCTTCACTAGAGGAACAGAAACTCATTTAGGACAAAAATCATTTTTCCACTTGCGAACTGATGAGCTGTGAAGTTCTGCTTCAGCTGAGCAGTGTGAAATTATTACCTTGAAACTGTGGATTAGACTGAGCTCTGTTTTTCATTACAGGATTTTTGATAACAGAGAAAATGGACACCTCTTCTGGATCTAGTCTCAGAAAATGCATGGGAGCTGATGCCTGTTGATGTAGTGCTCTTCCTGCAAGTAAGCAACATTCAGCTCAGTCACAAATTGTTTCTCTGTTGACCTTAAATCAGCAGCAGGACCCTGGATCTCTGTTGAGTTACTTTCCTTTGCTTTTTAACAGTGCAAATAAATATTGGTTCTGCACACTCATGCAGCTGTGTCGTAATTGTTAAGTTCAAAATTTGTTGGCAGATTTGTGCTTGATCTTATCATTTGCTCATCTCCTCATTAATTAACTAACAGTTCAATGACAATTTGCTTAGGAGTCTTTCTCTCTGCATTTTATAGCAGGGAGTTGACACAGTTCTGGAATGTGATCATACTTTGCTGTACTGTATTCAAATGTGTTTAAATAATAGGTGGGGACTGCTTAGTAAATACTTAAAGTGTTAATATATCACACAGCACTAGGGGAATACATAGGGAGTTTTTCTAAACTGCTTATTTACAGCTTTAATGGAACAGTTATTTATGCAGTGATTTGGCTCAGACATGAAGAAGTTCATTTGTCTTCTCAATAACTACTACAGGCTTGCTTCATTTAAATCCTTACTCTTACTTTAAAGGTTTGCTTCTGCATTGCATCTAATTTTGTGTCATTTTCAGCAGCTATGGAAAATAAGCTTAGTCCCATCCCACCGCCCACTCTCTGCCCTTCCAATATAGATAGGTATTTTTAAGTCGTGTGGTCCCGCTGCTTTTCTTTCTGTTGTATGTAGTGATGACCTGGCCTTAAAATCAGCCTGTTTAGAAAGTTGGCCTGGCAAAAAACAACCCCACCAAAAAACCCCAAACATTTATTCTCATCTGATCAGCTTGCTGAATCTATTTGCTTTCAAGGTATGTAGTTAATTCTGTGGGTGAAAAGAAGGGGGCTGGGAGCAGCCCTCTCTGGGACTACACTTAAACTAGATATAGGTCAGACTGTACCTGTGTTACTCCATCCTGCAGTTTGCTCACAATGAGATGTTCAGAAGGGACTGGTTTACAACTTTGCTAGTAATAATAAAAAGCATTGGTACAGTGACGGGTTGGTAACTTTTTTAAAAATCCAAATTTCACCTTCTGAAGCTAGGATGTCTCTATTTTGTGTTCTTATTGTATAACTAACTTATTTTTTCGTTCTGGACGTGTAAGTATGGTCACATGATGTTGTTTTTATATGAATGACAATGGTATTCTCCATGTTGGATTTTATCTTCTATACAAATGCTTAGGTATCCTGAGCTGCTCAGGAGTTAACTGTGTGCTGTTAAGGGCCACTCTCTAGCATGACCTTGGGCTATGTTTTCAGGGGTTCTTTTCCCCCAGGCTTCACAAGGAAGCTGGATGGTATTGTGTGGAACAAGCCTTTAAATGAATGGCACTTTTTGCATTCTTGAGAAGCTCTTTTGCTGTCATGAAACTCCATTTCAAGTGCAGGAGAAGAGGGGAGTTGATGGATTGTATGGTTTATGTGGGTGTTCATTTTTTGTAATAAATTCAAACAGTTGAAAATGTTCTTGCAAGTTGTGGCTCCAAAAGACTGTTTGAATGACAGAGGAGGTATTCTGTATGGGACTTTCTAACCGAAGCTCTGGTGCCTTGATTCATGTCTCCTGGTAGCTGTCTGAACTAAAATTGACAACTGACTACTTCCATGTTTGCTACCTCTCCAGAAATGACTTCAAAATATTTTTATTGTTGTATAGGTTTGAACTAGTCTATGTATACAGGCCTTAGCTACCATTCAGAAAAAGCCCCAAGTATAATTCATTTACAAATACTCAGTGGGCCATACAGACAGACAAAATTCAGTTGTTGTGACTGTGGATACATTATTCATTGCTATGCGTTATTAATAACCTTGTAACTTGCCAGTGACAGCAAATCAGAGCCAAAAGGGAATCAAAAAGGACATAAATAGTAGAAAGAAATAATGTATCTGCTTTCAGGTCATGAGTCCATCATTTAAACAATAGTGGGTTTCTTTGCATCATTTTTATAGCTTAGCTATTCAGTACTGCGTGTTTTTATTTGATCGCTTTGCCTCCTGCCATTAGGTTAGTTAGAAAAGGCTGTGTGTTGTTTTCTAATTAGATGATGAATTAATTCTTTCCTTTCCCTTCTGGTTCTGCTTTGGATTTCTGTTATCAGAGTAGCCTGGCTACTGATTTCAGTAAGACTTTAATTATTTACTGGTAGTTCTCCTGTGACATATAAACTGGGAGCATGTAGAGTACTTGTTTTGGAGTGAATGTGACATCTCTGAACTCTTCCTGGAGAAAGCATAGGAGAGAGTCTGTGAAACCGCTCTCTTCTCTGCGGGCATGCCTGAGTATGTTGTAGTGGGTCGAGCAAACAGTGTCTTGGAAAGACACTGAATTGTAGGTTCCTGCTGTGTTCCAGGCATGTGACTTCTTACTCCCCTCCCACCCAATCTGAGGAAACTGTAGCCCAAAACAGAAGGGAGTTTGGGTCTGAGTTTGAATGCGATGGTCATGCTGGGATTACATGAAAAGGCTGTAGCTCAGATTCATCTCTATCATGCTCAGATATGAAGAATATAAGAAAATAAAAGGAAATAAAAAGGAAGTCAGAAAAGCATTTATTTTTAGGGCCTGACTTTCTGTGGCTGTTCTAGGGTAGTGGCTGTTTCTTGCTCTTCAATTTTTTTGTGGATAATCATCTCGTTTTAAGAGAAAAATGGGTGTTCATGATTACTACATTAATTAGCAGTCCTGGGTGCAATTTTTTTAGAAGCCCCTCCCCTTTCCCATCCCCAAGAGCCTGCAGGTGTGCAGCCACAATTCCAGAGTTCATCTGGATCAATCACGGTGCTATGTTTGGATATACGCACCTGCAGCAGTTCTCCAGTCCCTGCAGGCGTGTCGTCTCCTGTTACTCTCTTGGTGCTGCAGACCTGTGCATCCTCTGGGGTTGGATGCTGTAGAGGGGCACTGTGTACCTCTCCCTTTTCCTTCACCCCTTCTGCTGCTCACAGGACTCTGTTTAGAGACCCTCCTAAACCCCAGGAAGATATCTTCTCTAGCCCCACGCCTGGCTTCCTGGGACTATTCCTTCCTTCCTCCCCCAGGGTAGGGCTGTACAAAGGTGGGAAGTGTGCATATATTGGGCTTGTTAGTTCTGTGCTGAGAAGTGGCAAGGGAAAGTGTGCATGTTGCAGACAGAAGGATGGTGTGATGAGTTACTTTGGTAGAGTTGCCCATCTGAGGGACATCTTTGTTAAAGGGGCTGGAAAATTTTCTCCTACCTAGAAATGGCCTTTTCTCAGTTATATCAATGCCATTTAAATAGCAGAAGCTGATGAGTCTTGCCTATAATAAGGTTGGTAAGTGGAGGGGGGGCTTTCCTCACGTTTCCCGGTGTAACTTGGGATAAGAAAGGGATAACAAACAAAAAGTGTGCCTATAATGAGGATTTTTCAAACCAGATAGTGATAGTTTAGGATACTGAGCAGTATCTAAAGCAACCACTTAATTTCTTCCTCAAATTCTGTGCTGTTTGCTGGCAGCAGAGGGATTTCTTGTAGCATCTTGGTTCCATGTGCACTGGTGCTTTAGTTAATGTGCTTAGCAGCTACTGACTTGTCAGAGCAGTTTCTCTCTTGTTTTCTGCTGCATAGGCGTTAAGCTTTACAGCCTTAAGTAAATGAATGAATGAGTAAACAAGTTGGACAGCTTTTAGGTGGTTGCAAGGTTGAATCCCTTGAGTGAGAGATTTCTAATATCTCATTCCTTGACACCTTCATCCCTGAAATACCTGGGCTTTGCTGAAGAGCTTTTAAAATTGAATTCCAGCTGTTAAAATATTCAGCTTATGCTTGATGGGGCTAACACTGTCTTCAGATTACATTTCTGCTTTTAGAATCCAGTTCTTGTTTTCATCAGAAACACAGAGTGATCAGGTACATTTATTATTCCATGGATATGAGCTGGCAATAGGTTTCTCATGCATCAGCTATCTGGCGGAGGGAAAGTAAAGCAAGGCAGGAACTTTGACGATGAGGAAGAGGAGTGCCTCTTGTTCCTCAATGGGTTTGTCCGAAAGAAGTAAGCAGAAAGACCCTTGGAAACTCGGAAAAATAAACTTGCTTCAAAGGGTAAACAGAGCATAGGTTTAGTTCTCCTGTTCCACTCACACAACAGCATGTACTTTTATGAGGGAGCTCAATCACTGTATGCTTTTGGTTGCTTTACCAAAAAAAAAAAGGCGGGGGGGGGCAGTCACAACACACACTGTATTTCCAGTGCTTACCCTTCAGAAAGAAAGTAAGTTTATCAGTTATATCAGGGAACAGAATGAAAATTAAAGTCTTGAAAATGTCTATTTGATGTAGAGCCTTATATGAGTCTTTGGGTGTTAATGTTACCCAGGCAAAAGTGTTTCTCTGAGCAGAATGTGAGATGACAACTTCCCTTGGAAATATGATCTCCATGTAAGTAATACAGACTTCTGCCCTTATGTCTGAGTCCTTTCTGCCACTGTGGGAGGTAGGAAGATGATTCTCAAACTATGCAGCATTTCTATATTACTTCAGGGTTTTCTTACCCGGTCTCGCCAAAGAGCTTCTGATAGTTGTCAGATACAAGACAGTGGATCAAATAAACGTGGTTCAATGTAGCATGAAGATTTCTGTGTTTCCAGCCCATTTCTCCTAGAACCAATCCATTTTTGTAAAAGCAGTGTCCTAATTCTAGTGTAGTACTAAAAGGGGATGATAGTCTTCATTTGAATGAATAAATTGGCTCTTGATTTGCACTGGAAAGCTGATGGTAAGTGGAATAAAAGCAGTTCCAAAGGATTTTATTATTAACAAATAGTTTAAAAAAAACCAAACAAACAAGAAAACCAACCAACCAACCAAACTCCAAACTCGCACAAACCACACACAAAACAAAAACCCCAGCCAAACAAACAAGTGAACAAAAACCCACCCACAGTAGATCCAGAAGTGATCTGTGTGGCTGCTGCTTTTCCTGGAAGAATTTGGACCTTTTCAGGGTAACTGTATTTGAACTTCACTGAAAAGCCTATGGCTTAATAGCAGCAAGTCTAGCAAATGTATTGGTGCTTCACAAAGATGGTACTCATTGCATGTCTTAACATGCATGCAGTGAAGCCAGCGTGCAGCTGCAGGGCATGAGAATGTGCTTCCTACTTGGGCTGCTTCGAGTAGAGCTTGCCAAGCTCCAGTCTTCTGTCTTCAGGCTTGGGCTTTTTTTTTTTCCCCTCCATTTTTTTTAACAGAATGCCACAGTAGACCATATGTCATTAAGAGTTGGTTGATTATTTTTTATATTGATTAGTTCACCGTACACCCATAGATTTATATGACGCATTCAGACAGTGACTAATAACAGTACTGATAATCAAGAAAAAAATCTTAAATAAGAATTAGTAATCAATAACTTAATAATGCATAGTGAACAATTTATTAATGTTTATTAATAACTTATTACCGTTACTTTTAATGTAGTGTTTATTTATTCCTTCTCAGGCTATTAATACATTTATATTATGTAATGACTTATGGATAGCAATAGATCAATAAATAAATAGGTAATAAGCTGTAAACAATGCAAACGAAGTGTATTTGTTAACCATTAATAAATTAACAATAATGAATCACCTGTTAATTTTGTACTCATTTGTTGATGACATGCCAATAGCTTTATAGTACCCTGGTGGCCCCTAAATAGTACAGGATGATTAATTCATGAATTACTTTTTAAAAATATCAATGATGAATAATAAAGCTGATAAAATAATGACTTCTTTTATTAAATTTTCATTAATTCCTTTAGGGTATGCAAGGAGGTAACCAATAACAAATAAATAAAACCAAAATAGAGTTGATTAATAGCTATTAATAATTATAATCCAATCATTTAATAATTATACATAATCATTAATCTAATTAATATCTGATTAATAGTAAATTCAGTGAAGATAAATTAACAAGTTAGTTATTCCTTTTTATTACTAACTTCTTACCAGGGTATCAATCAATGATTGATTAATTAATTAATTAAAAAAACCCAAAACAAACCCCCGCAACAAAACAAAAAACCACCACCATGAGCACCCCCCAGTGCCCCCACTCCACCACACAACTCCAGACACTTGGGCAGGGCAGGGAGGCCATGTCTACCTTGGCACCACAGAGGGAGTCTGCCCGTCCGCAGCACCTGGCAGCAAGAAAATAATAAAGAAAAGGAAATAAGGGTTAAAAAAAAAACCACAAAAAAAACCCCACAAAAACAAACACCGAAATAAATAGACAAATAAATTAAAATAAATGAATATATAAATAAAAAAGAAATGGGGGTGTAGAGGCAGGGTGTGTGTGTTTTGCTTTACCCAAACCTCTCCGGGATGGGTCAGTTTGTGCAGAGACAGGGTAGGGAGGGTGGATTTAGGATGTATCTTAATCTATCTCTCTCTATTAGTTGTTGATAGAATTAACATACACCAACTGATGGTTAATGAACATAATGAATAATTCATCAGTGGGTAATTAATATATAAATTAATAATCAGTGATAGAGCAATATGGATTACTTTTTACTAGAATTAATTAACATCTACTGGATTAAGATCACATTAATAATGAACTATTGTATTGATAACAAGTTCTAGATCAGGACCAGAGCTGTTCTATTGAGAGTGCGTGCACATCATTAATGATGATTAACTCATAATTAACTATCAATCGATAATAAATAGTAAATAACAGTAATGATAAATAACAATAGTAAATAATAATACATGCTAATTAATAGAGTATTGTAAAAAACTAATAAAATAATTGAACTTTATTAATCGATAATTAATATTAGTTTTTCACATAGTTTATTATTGATGTTAACTGATATTAACTCTATTAATAAAAATGATTGATTCGTTAATTTTGATTCCTTTCTTTATTGTACACCGATAGATAATAACCAACTCAAATAGCATTGCTCGATAGTGGCGGCTAACGAATAAGAAATTCAATTTATTAATATTTCCCAATTTAAAAACGCTGGGTATTGCCAGGATGGGGTCGGCAGGCACTTGTGGATCTTTTTCAGCAGTGCAAGTGCTCCATCTACAGGTCAAAATGTCTGCTGTCATCGTTGGTCAGCATGGTCAGAGTGCATTCCTTCAATTATATTAATGAAACCATAATGTAGCTAAAAAGCTACCTCACAGGGTCCACCAGCTGTGACTCTGAGCAACCAGCTTTTAACAGAAGATTGTGAACCATAAGTTCACCTTCCAAAGGGTAGTTTCTTTGGGAGAAAAAACTTGGATTTTTTGTTCAGTGAGAAAGGATGAGGTCGGTACATGTGAAGTGGGGTGGTAGCAGGGAGTTAAAAAAAACTACCAACAAACCGGTAGAAGTCAAAAGTAAATGTTTAAACGTTGGCGTGAGGGGAGAAATGAGTGTGAGGTTGCCATATGCAAGTTTAGGTGGGCAACTGGAAGATTATTTCCATCACTGTCAGTGTGGTGAGATTTGAACTGTTTCCCAGCAGCAAGCTGGAAGAGTAAGAAACCCAAATCCTTTAAAGTGATCTGGATAAATCTGGGAGCGGGATCATGCAATAGTAGCTGTGGTATCAAGGTAATGGATTTGGTGACTCAGATGGCACCTTTCAAGCCATCAGTCAGCAGTGTTGTTGGGACAGTTAAGATGTTCAAGAAGGCAAAAGCCCCTTGTAAGACTTATTAGTAAGTCGCTTACTTATTTTCGACGGTTTTTTGAAAGACCTGAGTTAAATGGCTTATGAAAACAAAGCAATGTGTTCTTAGAGAGATCTGCACAGATCAACAGCAGCAAGGAGTTTTCCCATATAAGCCTGCCAACATACCTCCATTCAGAGTTAAAGATGTTCCTGGGTAGGAGCCTAATTCGGTCAGCGTGCCTGCTAATTGGCCTCTGTGGCTGCCAGTATAGTGACAGATAAGGCCTTGTTTACCCGAGAAACACAATCTTGGACACATCTTAAATACAGTTCAATTTAAGGACAAGAAGTAGAACATTAGGAAAAATGTTCTTAACTCATTTAGCTTTGTTCCTAGGTGAAGACTGCAAAATTGTTTAATAAAAAGTGGGATGATTACTAGGTGTCTGTGTAACGTACGTAGAAAGAATCAGAATGGTGTGCTCTTGTTCATTGACAGTACTGGGATAGCTTCATCAGCCTGATGCAATATGCGTTAAGCAGCTGATATTTTAAGATTTTTCTAAAGGGACAGCTCAATAGCTAGTATTTAGGAAGAGTCTGAAGAGGTGACTGGGGAAATCACTGACCCAATGATGTTAGGTTTCAATAAACTGTGAAAGATAAAGCACATGTTCCAGAAAAGTGCGGCAAGGAGTTACTTGTCCAGGTATCTGTCTGAAACAAAACAGAGGGGAAAGGTCCTGGGACATCAGTGGTGCCTTGAGAGCTGAAAGGACTCTTGAGAGAGGTTTATGGGATGTATTTCTTGTCAAACAAGTGTGACTTTGAGGAATTACAGGTTTGGATTTAATAGCAACGCTGAACGTATACGTAAATGCTTCACAAAAGCCTACCTTGTTGCTCCAAGATAATGTAACTCTGTAGTATATCCTTAAAGCATGCGTTAAAAGGATTAAGAACCAGTTAGCAAGCTTTTAGTAGTAATAGTAGAAATCCTTATCAAATAGGTGTTTGAGATTCTTTTGCTCTGCAGTGATCTGTTGTTTTCAGTGCACTCTCATAGGTCTGGAAGCAATCGCAGTGACAGCTGTTGAGCAGCAGTGAATCATAAACAGCAATGCAAATTTCTTGGGGCCTCTTTCTGGAGGGGAACAATAAAAGCATTTCAGTAAGGCAAATTTGAAATTGGATGTCTAGGAATAAGTAGCACAAGGACTTCCAACAAATAAGGGACTATATTCCTGAGTCAAAAAAAGGGGTGTTTATTGATTGTAGTGAACAAGCAGTTCAAAAGAAATTCTCAGTGGGATGTGGTTGCTGATGGTATAAAGGGCAAATACTCAGTAGGATGAGTGTGGATGTACAGAAATATACATGAACGCAAACATTTTTTCTTTATGCACTGTTGATGAAATTGATCCTGGAATACTTGGAATAATGTATCCAGTTTTGGTGCCAAGATTTTCTTTATTTAAAACACACTCAACCAAGCAAACGAGAAAATATCAAGAAAACAGTCTAAAGGCTGAAGGAAATACTTTGAGCTCTGGAAGTCCTTACTGTATGTTGGTTGTGGTAAATAAACACCTACAAGGAGAGAAAAGTTTGAAGAATAAGAGTCTAAGATCTGCAACCGATCATTTTCAGCGAAGAAAGAAGATATAGTAAGTATGAATGGCAGAAACTTTCCCCAGAAAAGGGGAAGAGGAAGTTTAAAATGAAAAAAACCAACAGCATGGCTTTAGGGTTAGGAATTAATTTTAATCAAACAAAGCAGTTGGTTCTCTGTTCTGTGATATCTTTTAGGAGGAAGCCGAGAGGGTGTGCTGTACATGAGGTGACTGTGCTTAGTAGAGGGTGAATGGTGAGAAATATAACAGCCTCTGAAGAACAGGCAGTGACCAGTGAGGTCTGGAACTGGTAATACAGTGCATGATAGGCAGCGCTCCCCCCACCCACCCCCAGGTCAGCTAAGTTACCAGCTGCTCTCTCTTAAAGATGCGTGTATGTCTTAGTCCTTCCCCTCCCATCTCTCAGAGTTGGAAAAGGTCAGTCATGAGAATTTTTGCTTTCTAAGTGGGACTGTCACGGGGTGCCATGTGCTTCCTGCACACCTGCATGCTCAGCAGCTCAGCAAATTGATATCCCCCAGTTGCTGTGCTGTAGTCAGGCAGGTCCTGCATCTCCAGGTGTGTCTGTGCTCAGGTATAGTAACAGCATTAGCTAAAGAAACAGAATGCTTGATTGCTTAGCATTTGTTTCCTGGACTGCCTAGGAGCAGAAGAGGGGACCCTGCTGTGCCATCATCGAGCATATTTCACAGTTCTTCATTCCAGATTTTCACACAAGAACAAACACTGTTCTCATTCCTCAGGAAGCCCCAAGCTGGCTAATAGGGAACAAATTCAATGTATTCCAAGCACAAGGCAATCTGTTTTAGCTATTACCTTTAAAAAGTCTAGTCAGCAATAAACCCTGGTAGTCAGAAGTGATTTTCCTTGAGTTTCCTGATTAGGGAATGCTGTTCAATTATCTGGATTCCAGCGAGCAGCTGGCATACATGCTGCAGACAGAAAGGGAGAGTGGGGGAGAGGTCTTTAATTATCTTCAAGTCAGAAAAGATCAGTGTGTTGAATCAAAACAGATGGAGTGTATAATCCACTAGCAATACTCGTGATTGGGTAAATATAGTTACATGGCAAAAAGGAGGAAGTCAAAGCAAATGGAGAGGAATTTCCTTGTGGGTAAGCTTTGAATGTTGATATATTTACACTGTCACTGCTAGCCAAGGTGGAAGCATGAAGTGTAAATACAGCATCAGAGTGAACCTTTCTGTGGTGACTTGCAAGGCTGCTTTGGGGAAGTGGCAGGATTTGGGAGAGTCAGTTCCTTGAGGAACCTTGTGCTTTGTGTTCAGCTGGCAGTGGCTGTGTTACACAGATGGTAGACTGGTGAGTCTCTGTTCCAGAAGGCACAGGTTTAATTCTTTTCCTGGGGTGCACTTCAGGCATTTCTGCAGTAACTACAAATCAGGCTGGACTTGTCAGACAGAGTAATTGAAGACATGTTCTGGGCAGCTACGAGCTGGTAAGATGTGTGACAGAGGCACCGTACAGCTGGTAGGAGCTCAGTGTTCTTTCTGGTTCTCAGTTGTGAGGTTTGCGGTTACACTCCCAGCTTCTCCACTCACCACCTGGTGGTAGTGGGAGGATTGACCTGACAAGCTTGTCAAAACCCAGCAAGAACTTCCAACTAGAAGCCCCTGTGATTGCTTTTACTGATTTATGGGGTTTTATGTTGTGATGCAGACTGCAGGTGTCTGCTAGGGACAGGATTAAATCCAGTGGCCCTTTCTGCAGAGGGTGCTAGCTGGTTGTTGGAACGACAGAGAGCTGTGTGCGGGCAAGGAGTCCTGATAGGACAGGAAAGCCTGTTTTACCCAGAGCGCTGCTGAGGGTGCTGGTCTGTGCTGCGTACTAAATTGCAGGGATGTTTTTGTGTGCACAGGCACTGCCACGTGTGTCTTGGACAGGGACCCGGGCCAAACCAGTAACCTAGAGAGGATCTCGTCAGGCTTAGCAAAGTGTACATGAAAGACTGGCATGGGGTATCTCTGCCACTACTTCTAAGCCCTGATGGTAAGGGCACCCTGATTATTGTAATTTGTCTAACTCTGAAGTGCATTTTAGTGATTGATTTTTCATCTTCTGTTGGTGCAAGTATTTGATCAATAGATGGAAAAGGGCAGCAAGAGCAGCATCTGGAAAAGTGATTTGTTTACCTGGACACAAAGCACTGCTTACTGTCATATGGCTGTGTATTTGTTCCCCAGTTATAGCCTAAATGTTGTACAAGGCAAACAAGAAATTAATTGAGTGCCTGTGATGTGTAGAGGCTTCTCCTCCCTTTCATCTCTCCTGTGTGGATAGGAGTTGGATTTGAGCTGCTGTGCCAAATATACCACTAGCAGCACTGAACACAGCTTTGGGTAAAGTACTGCCTTAATTTTGTGGGAACCTTCCATAAAGGCACCGTGCTTCCTTACTGAAGGGTGACACTCAATACCAAAACCAAATGCTACACATGGAGGAGTGCAGAGGTGAGGGAGTTTTGCGGTACTGTATTTTAGGGAGATTAGCTAGTGCGCCAGCGAAGCTGTGATCACAGGTTCGCACAGTCTAGATCTGATATACCAGAGGTGAGGGACTGCCACTGGTGTGTGTTTCTGGTTCTGCAGGTATCTTTGCACCTCATAGCGCTCTCAGTTAATCTTGGATGACTGCTTTTCAACTGCCTGTTTTCCTTTAAACAGGACCATGAGAGAAAATGAGCATCGTGCAGTGCTTGCCTCCTCTGAATTGAAACAAGCTAGAAACAAACTGGGTTTTCCTCAACTGCAATGCTGTTCCTTGTTGTAACCTACCTGTATCAGTCCCCCATCCATGTCATGGTCCACCGCCCAAGATCTTCTGAATTCCATTAACTAGTACATAGAATGACTGAGCAGAAATTTAGGTGTAACTTTCACTGTCACCGTTTGCAGTGAAAGACATCCCAGGCTGAAGGAAAGGCTGAATGGCAGGAACCTGTTGTGCCTGTGTTCCTGCTGAATGGCAGGAACCTGTAAGAGCACATCCATAGGTGACATGCAACAGATGGTGATACCCATTGGTATGGGGCTGCACTGGGGACATGCTGTCATCTGCCTGAAGTGCAGGCAACAGCTGCAGCCTCAGCATAGGCTTGTGTGGAGTCCCCATGTGAGCCTCAGTGTTACAGTGCACTATGATGACTGTCTCCCCAGGCTATTAATTCAGAGCAGGGCAGTAAGCCCTGCACTGGAAAAGCTGGCTCTGCCTATTGATGAGCGCTAGACCCAGGTGCTGGGAATTACTTTCAAGACTGCTGTTCAGAAAGTGAAGGGGCAGGTTGGACACCCTCAGTAACGCCTTGCACATGTGGCAAGGAGTCTAGCAACACGCCAGAAAAGGGTGGGCTTCTACAGCAGCTGCCCTTGGCATGTTACAGCACTGAAGGAGTCATCCTGCACCATGTGGCATGGCAGTCCCAGCTGGAGGAATTTGCTTCCTTGACATGTTTACATTGGGCTATATAGTGTATGGCTGACATTACAGGCATGTATTGATAGGGCTGGCAGGGTAAGGGGGAGGCAAACACTGGGCAGTTTCCCCATTAAAAAAAAAAATCTGTTGTATTCAGGCTACTGCAATTTTTAAAAATGGGTCAAAAAGAGTCAAAACCTACTACTTCAATTTCCCCTGCAGCCATCAGCATTGTTCTCATTTGAGCTAGTTCTTTTGGGGTGGAGGGAGATTAGTCTCAGGCATAAAACCATGTATCATTGTACAGTCACACGCTTAACTCTGTGCTTGGAAAATTAAAAGTGGGTGTGGTGCAAAACTGTTATTGGCTGAGAAGGCCAAAGACATATGGCATGTATTTATTCTTCCGGGCTGCTTCCTTTTCCCCTTTTGTTGGTCTCCCAGGGTTTGTTCTGATTTTCCAAACCTGGGCAAGTTCAAACAGCCAACCGTAGGAAACCAAATACACAGAAAGCTCAGTTGCATGCCATAGAAATATGTAAAACTGTCTATTTCATAGCTCTTAGAATAACAAAGATGCTCTGGTTGAGAGGCTTTTCTCAGAGTCCCACGGACACAACATTGTAGTTGCAAGCATTATTTGAGAAAAACTAACTTTTCTGAGTGCTTACTATGAATGTAACAGTGTAAAACTTAATCAAATCAAGAAGCACCTTGGGTTTTTTATTAGTAGTAGGTAGAGTTGAAAAAAAATATACATCTACCTTAAATGTAAAATATTTGTATAATTTCTCGAACAGAAGCATCTCAGTTTAGGGGTTACTTTACTATCATAATTAACAAGACCAGCTTGGAGGAGGAACTCTACTTTTTTCCCTTCTAGAAGCTTTCCAACAATATCCCAACACTTGAATACAAGAGTAAGTGAAAAAAATGTACTCTAAGCAATTTCATTAAAACATCAGTTATCAGACCCAAAGTAATTGACATGAGAGGCATGGGAAAAGAACAGAAAATGCTTTATTGTATTTGACAGGTCTTATTGTTGCCACTGTACTGGGAAAATCACTGTAATCTTATTTCAGGTAACATTCAGTAGAGAATAACTCCCACTGTCGGGTATTCAGGTATCAGTGCCACACTGAGTTATGGTATACTCTTGAACAGATTACAGAAGATTTGGATATTCAAAACAGCTTATATTAAAAGAAGTTTTGGTTCCTCAGATTGCGACTGGCTATTTACTGCTTTGTACATGTCCCACCCCTTTCATTTCCTTTACAACCCTACCCCCCAATAGCTCAACTGAAGAGAAATCTTAAAAACATATTTCTCTGCTATTTGTTTTCTAGTAAGGCAATTAACTCTTCTTTTTTTTAAATCAAGTGCTGGATATTTTTCACTGTCAACTCTTCATCAAGAGGAGAGGCTGCTTGTATCCAGAGATTGCGAACAGCGTCATCACTTTGCCACAGAAGTGGCCTTTCTAGTCTGAGGGATGCAAAATTATGTTGTGACCTCTGTAATCCCCATTTTCTATCTTTTTTTCTTATCCATTTTACTAAGTTTACAGGAACAGGCCATCAGTGGTATGATCAGAAGCAGCATCATGCTCTGAGTCTTTCTATATGGAGCCGTCAAAAGATTTTTTCTTTTAAGGCCCAGTTGAGCACTACAAGCAAGTATATGCACAGATCCAAAGTCAGTGACTGTTCACCTCTATGATTGTTATTCTTGTGTGCAAACAAGGAAAAACTGGAGTAGTTCACATTCAGAATGATTAGTACCATGTGCATTTTTATAATGTACTTGAGAACAGGTGCAGGATTTGAGTACTGCAAATGGTACAAAATCTCACAATACATGTTTCTGGTTTCTTTCTATATCAATTGTCAGTTTTGTTTTTTTTCTTAATATGAGCTGAACAGAAGACTATAGCCTCTGTTAACCAGAGGGAACAAAAATATTCTCTGTAGCTTGCTAGATCTTATAATTAAAAAGAAAAAAAATGTACGCAGTGGGGGTGTTTAAGTGTATACATTAACTATTAGAATGGAGAAGCATAATTTTAAAAAATGCTGAATGGACATTTAATTTAAAAATATTTTTCTCTTTATTCTCCAAGTCCAAACACGGCATTGTAAATATTGTCCTGAATTTAAAGGCTACTTTATTCTCTATCCTCTGGCTTCTAATAATATTTGAAGGAAAAAAAAGCAGCCAAACATGGTTCTAAATACGAGAGAGTCTTGTGTCACAGAAAACTTGCACTTTTCTTGTTCTGAGAGCTTGGGCAGATTCTCTCCCTACCCACATGTCATCTGTCCTAAGTGATCCTCTTCTACTGCCTCCATCCATCCCTGGATGAAACTTTGGTGTACAGCTCCTGCCCACCTCATCCTGTACCATCCCATGTGCTCCAGAGAGGCATTAAGTAGTTGGTAGCTGAACACAGAAGGGGTAATCTTACATGTGCTGTATTATCGGTTTAAAATAGGCTCAATAACATAGTATGTAATTAGTTTAATTTGTTGGCAGGCACAGTATTGGTTTAGAAAAAAAAAAATCCTTCTAGTGTAAGTCTGCTTATCCTTAACTGGAACAGTTTTGATAGGAAGCATAAGCCACTTGTAATTTACAGAGCATCAGGGAACCTATCTGAATTTAAAAACCCACACAGTAGAAAATACCCACGCTGATAACTCGTGCTCTGTAAGTTCATGGTTTGATGTCCAGGGCCCCATGCTTGCATAGCTTTCCCTCTGGAGAGGAGATTATAAACTGCCCTTTTTCCCATACTTTCCTAGAATTACTTACTTTTGATACCCACCAGAAGTGTATGTGCAGTGTTACTGGTTAGTTTACTGACCTTGTCAACAGTGCCAGCAATGTGCCTTTAAGGGACCCCAGCTCTTTCTTTTAACGTTTTTTTTAAGAGTTTGGGTTAGTGATTTGGGCTGTTTCTTGAGCTGGCTGGAGAACAGCTGCTTTTCTGGTCAGTTGCCCTATTGAACAGTTTAAATCCTACAACTGCAGTCTTCCAGATTCCTACAAAACATTTATAGAATGTATAATACAATAATTTTAGTAGCATATCTTAAGTCAGGATTATCTTTAGCGTGCAGCTCTTACAGCACACAACGTTTACCTGTTAAAAACATGGGAGGCAGAAATGATCCCAGTTTGGATTTCTAAAGTAGTGCATAGGGAGCTATATTTTACTACTAGAAATACTGTTTTGGTTCTTACACTTCAACTTTTCAGTGTTCCAGGGAGCAGACAATAATCCTACAGAACGTGGGAAAGAGGGTATGAGGATTTTTTTTTTATTTGGTATGTTCAGAACACAGAACTATGGCAGTATCATCTTTAAAAATTAAGACATGAATATGAAAGATAAAACTAGCCCAGGGTGATCAATCCTTGCAGGAAAATGTTTTCTTGTCTGTGCCCAGAATGAAACCAAATGCAGGTGACATTCAGACACACCAATATCAAATTAGGACTATAATATGTGCAAGCAAAAAGGATGATCAAAGTATTGAGTATGAGCTACCACTTAAGACCTAAGAACTCCAAAGTTTTTATTGACATGACAACATCTCTTAAGAATAATAAACTTAATGAAATTTACATGACTAAAAACTTCCCAGCTTCCACAGATTTTCCATAAACAAAAAACATTCATGAATCAGTGAACCACAGCAATAGTAAGGCCCTACCAATTTTGTAGACTGATTTGAACTTTGAGCAGGAAGGAAGGAGGGCACTTTGATTCAAGTCAGATGGGCTAGGATGAACTGAGCTGTCAAATTCAATGTTCTGCTCACTTTTTAAGCTTAGGCATTTGTATTTGGGAGGGCATTTAAATATTGTGGTAGCTTTACATTAGACAAACCTTCAAAAGTTGGGCAATAAATGAAGGCAGGAAATAGAAAATCTAAGTAACGCTGAATTTGTTAGAAAATCAAGGGCATACTGAACAAATCTGAGAAGCATTTCCAACCGCTTGAAAACCTGCAGATAAAACAGTATCCCAAATTCGAGGCATGACACTGAGCCTTTTAATGTACCTGGAAAAATTACCCCCATCAGTTGAGGTTAGGACTTATGATCTAGCCAACGGCTCAATGCATCTGTGATATCCAGGCTCTCAGGATAGATCTGAGGCTAACAGGATCTTCATCAGTGATGAAGGTAGCAACAGCTGAAGGAACAGGCTGTGGCTTTTCCAGTGGATTTTGAAGTTTTGTGTTTCTGAAATGCCAAATTCCATCATGGGCTCTTTCTTCTTCACCACAGGTGCAAAAAACCAGTAACGCTAATTCCACCAATCCAGATCCTATTTCATATGCAGAAATTAACCCAAAGGCAAGTAATAAAAATGCATACATCATCCCATTCAATTATTCAGCAGTTTTGCAGACATACCAGAAAAAACTAGCTTCAATATAAAAATTGTCTAAGAAACAGTCTAACTTGAATTTTTCTCCATGGATCATAATTCCACATGCGCTGCTGGATCTGTAGAAGAGGAGAGGAAAATAAGCACTTTGCTTCCAGCTGCCTCAATTGGCAGATTGGTTTGAAAATTAATATATAAAACCCAAAGACTTGTTCTTTGCAAGGTTACCACTGAAGAACAGTTCATACCCATTGTCTATAGTGGCACTTTAATCAAAGGTTAAGATAAGGCCAGCTCATAAAACTGCAGGAATAGTGAGGGTCTTTAACAGAACTGCAACAAGTGTGCAATACAGCTCTCTGTTCTCTAAGTTTCACAATCAGGTAAAGTTACACCAGCCCTGCTCAGCAAGGCCTTTCTGTCCCATTAAAATATACACATTATTTAACAGATCCTCCATGCAAGCCTTTGCGTGGTGCAAGCTTACGGGGAACTTAATGCAACTGAACCCCAGTCCAAACTGGTAGGAAGAAAGTCACAAAAGTAGGGAAATAGTCAGAAAGATTACCGTGTGTCTGTTGTCCTGGCATCTTAGCTGGTGTTCCCGATTCTTTTTCTTTCTGGAAAAGACTATGGAGCAGTTTGATTTCTTGATCATAGTCCTGCCATTCTGGAACTATACGCATCGCTGCTTGCAGCTTGGGCTCTTTGGTCATTGGGTTATTACACTGCAAATAAAACACATGAACTGTTCAGACACCTAATGTGTACAAAAGGTTTATTTACCGAATACGCTGTACTCTAGCTAAAATACAGGCATGTGGTGTTCACCAACAACAGATTAATTCCACCGGGGGGAAGCATAAAGTCTCTTTCCAAATTCATGATAATGCCACTGCTCCAGGTAAGAGAAATATATAAGCTAAAGGGGAAAAAAAAAAAAAAAAAGAAAAGGTGCTGAAAATATTTAAGTAACAGTGCAGGATGTGGTGTCTATATCTGAGGTAGGGAAGTGCCTCTAAAATTGGTCACTGTATTTTATTGTTACCTAAGAATGAGGAAGCCATACTGCACTTACCAGATCAATGGTTTTTGCTCTCTTCTTTGAGGAATCATCACACCATGTTTCACACCACAGCCACTCTTGTGGGAGTGATTTAATTGGCACCTGGTGGATCATGTTGTTAGGCAAATCCTGTTGTGAAGAATAAGGGTTAGTAGCAATTTCCACAGGGTCCAGGGTGGGAGGAACAACCTCCCAGCCAGATAGTATTGAGAAGTTTAGCTTTTGTAAACAGTTTTTTTTTCCAGTGCAAATAGGCTGATTCCTCACTTTTTCATTCCATTCCAAAAAAGCATTTTGGGAAAAAAAACTATCACGCTACAACTGTTAATCTTACTTTGTTGACAATTAGTTAGCAAACAGTATTAATTCAGTATCAAACCTGTACTCGTCCAGTTTGGAAGACTATTCTTAACTGATTAAAACCATTGTGTTATTTTTTCCACCCACCACAGTACAAGCCTTATTTCCATGTTATTAAGTCAGTGCACAGTAGAGCACTCAGAGCTGGATAGCTCAAGAAACAAGTACCCAGTTGTGTTATGTATTTGTCTTGGAGTATACTGGAAAATTTGATCGTCTTCAGATATTTAAGGGGAAGGTATTGTGTCCACCCCCCCAGCTATATTTGATGCTATCAATACCTGCATCACTTAAAGGTAGGGTGTAATAAGATTGCCACTGGCACCTGGCTGTAATTGAAGTCTGGCCAGGAAAGGAGAGGTCCCAACCTGCCATCACGCCCCAGTAAAACAAAACAAACACAACAAAAACACACCTGATCAAGGTTGGACAGACTGTTAGGATCCTGACTAAGACCCTGATATTGTCCTCTGAGTCGATCTCCAGCTGCTATCTTTCTGAACTTCTTCAGATCCACAACATACAGAGCACTACATGGAGATGATGCAATTAGTAGTGACATTTGACTGATGGGTAACTTACTGTAGCCCCAGTAGACCCCAAGATACAATATGCTAAAACAGTCTCGTGGTGGCAGTACATCAAATTATCCAATACAAGGCAGAAAAGCAGTTCTAACAAGATCATGAAATGTATGAAAAAAAGGTTTCAACAAATCTATCTTAGCTTTTACTGTCATGCAGTCCCTTCTTCCAATATTTGTTATTAACAAATGAAGATGTCTGGTTAGTTAACATTTCAGTTCTTTTAACGCTCTAGTTCTTCATCTGTAAAAGTTGTAGCATACTGAAAGTAACTTCAGTGTCCCTAGTGCTTCAAATGGACCATAGGCAATGGAACCTTAAAGAGGCAACATTAAGCAAAATGTGGTTCACTGCAGCACTGTATACCTCAGCTAGTTTTCTGCTAATTCGAAGTAGCAGCAAAAGCTTTCCCCCTCTATTTTGAAAAAAACTGAATTCTTCAGTACCTGATGTGGTATTTTCTTCCAGCTAAGTGACTTGCCCAGTATCCTGATTTCCAGAACCTGTAGCCATCCATTTCTCTTCGACTGTCACAGAATGGAGTATATCCATAAGGAGCACCATCTAGATTGAAATCTCTTAATTCCTTTAGATCTGTGCGCACAATCTGAAGGGAAAGGACATTTTATTTTTATTTGTAGAAGCCTGCCATGGGTTTTTTAGAAATGCTGGTCAGGATTTAATTCAAGCTGAGCAAGCAGTTAACTGAAGAATTGTCTGTTATACTCTGCAGTCTTTTGCATTATGTATATCTAGTACAAAAACACAGCACAAAAGGTGTTGTCTCCCCTGCCCTTAGAGCTGGAGCAACGAAAATAAAGGTTAAAATAATCTGATAGGGGTTGGTTTGACAGCTAAAGTACCAAATTGTTGCTTAGTAAGCAGCAAGAATTCTCACTATACATGAACTCTACTGTGATCCTTTGTATCCTTTCCTCTTGAAAGTTTGCAAACCCTCCAGGGATGACACTGACACAGATGTT
The DNA here is from genome assembly GCF_963921805.1 of Phalacrocorax carbo. Lineage (NCBI taxonomy): Eukaryota > Metazoa > Chordata > Aves > Suliformes > Phalacrocoracidae > Phalacrocorax > Phalacrocorax carbo. Next base: position 28,423,192 of record NC_087519.1, on the reverse strand, counting down.
GTGGCAGTAATACTATAAAAGTACCACTCTGGTGGGAAATGCATTAATATCTCCTTCATAAACAGAGCAAAAACTGTCTAAAATGAGAACAGTGTAGCTGCAAAATTATCCTAGGTGATACTTCAGCGTAAGCTGTAGTGGTTTTAACTGACATGGGATCATACGGTACATATGCCAAAACACCCAAGGCAGTTTCTAATTACATGTTGATAATCTGTACTACTTAGTTTCATATACGTTTCTGAAGGAGTATTTTTGGCAGTTCTCACTGCACATGTGTCCTGTACTTTCAAACCGTTCAGAAGGCAGTAAGCACATACAAAGCCTTTCATTTGCTTTCCAGCAGGACGTGGCTTTGTGCACAAGGGATTTGCCTTCTCGCTTCTCTGCAAACCACTCAGATCTGGCCAAGTTAAAAGCAGGGGGATGGGAGGGGGAGGGTGTTTGGTGACTTAGAGAAATACCGTATGCGGTAAGTGATCTCAGGCTGGGAGATCAGACGGAACTGGAAAAATGGAAGGGTGAAACAAGAATCTATTTGGCAAACTAGCTGGAATCAGTGAGTGAATGAAGAACCAAACAAAAGTAAAAGACACGCCAACAAAACCAATCTTGTAGGAACAGGCAGAAAAAAACCAGCACTCACTGAAGCATACGTGCTATAGTTACAGAATCAACCTTCAGTCATGCCTGTGAAGGGCTCCAGCTTGCAACCTTTCCAATAATACAGAAATTGTATTCAAGAACATACTATTGTAGAGAAAAGAAAAACAGAAAAAGAAAAAAGGAATAGATTAAGTAATTCCAACCTCTCTCTCACCTGATCAGCATCCACAAATAGGATCTTATCAACAGCTAGTGGGAAGAGCACATCTAGAAAGAGGATCTTGTAACCCCAGATGATGCGCTGTTTCTCCGTTTGCTGATGAAGCCAGCGTGGCCATTTATACTGGACAAGCTCATACTGGAAATTATACTTCTCTGCCATGTATGGAATGAACTCCTGCAGAGGGAGGGGGAAAAAAGTAGCTTATCTCAGTTCTTTGTTCCTCTGCAGGTAAAAGAAAAGTGCGTTACAAGAGATAGACTTCAGTCCTATAATAAAGCACAGAACATTAGAAAGCTAAATACCACAAAGAATAACTACAGTTTCATTGTTACTTCAAACAAAGACATAACCCCAAACTGAACAATCAGTACAAATTGTAAAGCCAACTATCATAAGACAACTAAACATTTTTACATTTTTCCCCACAGAATTACTTATGAGTCATTTTATAGTGATCCACAGATCAGTTTAAAAGAATGCATTACTCAGATCGTAAAATTTTGCAGATGGGAGAATTATTATTTAGGGCTGTACAGTGCAGTGTAAATGGGAATAATAACATGAGAATAAAGAACTGGGAGAGATTTTTTACTAGAACAACTTGGCCCACTGTCAAATCAGTGGACAGTCTCAGCTGTGAGCCTTTCTCTGACACTGGGAGAGTACAGATTTAGCCAAGGGATGCTGGTACAATACAGCCATTAGGAAGGGAGGGGGGAAGCATATTGTTGCACCACCCCAGGAGGTGACTGACACCAGCCATGTTTGCAGCAGTGGGGCACTGCGAATTATTTCCCTTGAGTCCATGCTGAACAGGCAAGATTCTCTAAGAAATGCTACTTCCTAATATTAAATGTCAAAAGTTGCAAATTCCTGAACATTTTGACATCCATTTACCCTGAACCATCCATCCATTTACCAACAGAACCTCTGGGTTGTTTTGAATCTTGCTGTTTGTTTCACGATGTATCACACACAATTGATAAGTTTTTCCAGGTATACTCATCTAGAGCCCCTGTCACACTCTACCATGCACCGCTCATGTACTCTAGTCAGTCTGAAACATGGTTTTAATGTCTTAAGATCTTAAGATCTCTCCATACTTAGTCACAGGCGCTGTTTCTCTGGTAGTTTTTTTCCTATAATCTTTCAACCCTTATGTATTAAATGTAAGGTTATAGCCCTGAATTTCATCTTAAAATCTACACCTTTATCAGGCAAACCACAAAAAAAAATGTTTCGATTCTTTCAAGTATGATTCTCCTAGTATGTGACGTTCTCTTAAGTATTTACCTTCAGCATGAGTCCACTGTCAACCTGTCTGTTATTTCTCAAAGCTTTCTAGGCAGAACCACCAGCGTATACCAACTTGATGCTTTGTCAAAATAGAAGGCACACAGACAAGTAACTGTACATATGTTTACAAAATAGTATGATGCAACCTTTTTTTTCCCCTAAAACTTTTCCCCACAATAGAATAAATTTCTAATTAGTAACAAACCTTGAACGTAGGTGATAAGTAGTTCTTCAGAAACCAAAACTTTAAAGGAGTCTTAGTATGTTTCAGCACAGACAACATCATTATGCTATTAAAAAAAAAAAAAAAGGCATTTACATGAACTGCTGCCACTCACTAGAGATCAGCTGCGTGACAGGTTACAAGTTGCTGTTTTACATTATTAGACTAACTGCAGTTTTGTGTCAGGTAACTGATCTTCACGCATGAAGAACAAGTGGGTAGCCTCAGCCTATTGCTAATTGCTTAATTTTATCTACAAAATTAGTAAACCCCCAAATATCTATGTACTTTAACTAGTCAGAGAATATACAACCTGTTGGCTTTCACAGTCCTTTATGAACAGAGGTTCAGATTATTTTCCAAAGCAACTATGACTTATTCTACAACTTCTTAACGCTACATTTGCGTGTGGTTATATAGTAGTAAGAAAATTCTAGGACAGCAACATACTGTCTATTAAACTAAATCTATTTTGAACATATGAATGTTATGCAGACAAAAGTTCCTATAGCCCAGTAGATGCAAAATCTAGGGGATTTCTAAGGTGTTGAGATTTTTTTTTTCTTTTATATTGTTGCAAAGTCTAACCTTCTTCCTTGTGGAAAGCAGGGCATCTCTACCATTTGAGAGAGACTCCCAGATTATAAATTCTGAACTAACCGTAAGAATCTTTCATAAAGGTGTCCTGAAGCCACAGAGAATATATTTAGCACATCGTCTTTATCCTGTTTCACATCTTCATTCTTTTGTCCTCCTGTGAATCCCCTGAAAGGACAAATGTGTTTATATAATGAACAGACGGTAAGGCCCAGCTATATAAGTAAGAGTCCAACAGATTAGAAATTGCTGCAGTGTTGGTTTAATATAGTACAACTGTGGGATTTGGTGTCGTCCACCCCACGCTGGTCAGGGTACCCTTCACAAGGCACAGTGCTGCAGACACAGACATGGCAGACCCAATAGCTCATATATGAACATCTATTCAACTGAAAGGTTGTGGACTGAGATGCAGCTCCTGGAACGTTTTCAGGCTCCCAAGTAGCACTAGGGGCAAGGGAACATAAGCAGGTGCAAAGCAGTAGCTCAGTTCTCTAGAAACAGAGGCATCCTATGAAAGATAAGGAGTTAGCAAGACCTAAATTCAAGCAGTGTTAATAGATGACTGTGGAATATCACAGACCTAACTGTATCATGAAATAGTTTTCCAGCTTCAAGAGATGTGCAGGTTATTATTGAATTAGCTTTACCATTTGAGAGATTCCCAAAATCCAGATTCATTCTCACTGGTACCATCACTTAGTAGATCTTCATTCATCATATCTAGTTTTTTCTGAACCTGTAAAACATAACATTGCTTTAGTGAGTGCAGCCACATATTGGACAAACAGCTGTGGAGTGTTATTTTGACACTGGCTCTGTTTGTATACATTTGAGTTATGTCCAGTGAGCTGAGAGGTAACATAAGCTGTCTGGAGAAACAGCTCAGTAGTAAACTGACATTTTCAGAACAGATTCCAAAGCTATTTTCAGAACCAAAGGCATGTTAGTCTAGATGGTTAAAATGCTTTGCTAAGAGGTGTTTAGTGACCACCCTTGATGATGGAGAGTGGCAAAGAAAAACCCTCAAACCCACCAACGCCCCCCCGCCCCAAACCCAACCCAACACCTCAACACCATTTTCTGTTTCTGAAAGGTATCATTGGCCACCGAAACTCCAAAGCAGATACATAGACAAAGCAGCAAATCAGGAGAATGTCCCAGAATTAACTCTAGTACAAGTAAATCCTGTGAGGAAGCGCGAACAGCATGTGTTAGAACCATGACTTATCTATCAGTTGTCCTCCTTAAGCTTTTCGGCTATGTCATTATCTGATAGGCACCCCTAAGAGACAGTAGATTACTAATTTACCTTTTTTTTAACATATTCTCACCTACTCTCTATCAGATTGATAAAAAATTTATTATCAGATGAGTCAAATCTGCCTGTAATAGATAAAATACGGACTCAATGGATATGCTGGATGTTTATTACTAGACACATACAGGACATACAGAACTGACTAGTTTTTTTCTTAAGTCATAAGCACAACTGAGTCAGTAAAATGTGAGTATAATTGTTTCTCATGGGCATACAAAAGGAACAGCAGTTTCATGTCATTCTCGCCTGGGTGAAAAAACCTAAACCAAGCCTACAGATAATTCTCTCCATTATAGACACTGTTATGTGAACTTTGTGCAAACTGCCTGTTGCGGTTTAACCCCAACTGGCAACTAAGCACCACGCAGCTGCTTGCTCAGTCCCTGCCCTAGTGGGATGGGGAAACAATTGGAAGAGTAAAAGTGAAAAAAACCCATGGGTTGAGATAAGAACAGTTTAATAATTGAAGTAAAATAAGACAGTAATAATAATTAAAGAATATACAAAGGAAGTAATGCATGATGCAACTGCTCACCACCCGCCAACTGATGCTCAGCCACTCCCTGAACAGCGGCCCCCCGGCCACCTTTTCCCTATTTTATATCCTGAGCGTGATGGCCAAAGGGATATTCTATACCACATGACAGTTTGGGTCAGCTGTCCTGGCTGTGCCCCCTTCCAGCTTCTTGTTCATCTCCAGCCTTCTCAGTCGGTAGACCATGAGAAGCTGAAAAGTCCTTGATTTAGTGTAAGCACTATTTAACAACAACTAAATCATCAGTGTGTTGTCAACTTTATTCTCATACTAAATCCAAAACACAGCTCTACACCAGCTAGTAGGAAGAAAATTAACTCTAACCCAGCCAAAACCAGGACAGTGCCTCAAACGTATGCTAGTAGGAAGGGATCATCAGGCCTTTAGTCAAAGTTTCTTCCCCACTATTGGTCAGTCTTTTTTAAGAGCAACTCTATTTTCAAACTCACCTTTACTTTAATAATTTTGCTCTTGAAGTTGCTGAGAACAACAATAACTTCGCTAGCTTCAGGTGGAGAGTCTGTGCCATCATGGCTGAAAATACAGTAAAATACTGACCATTACTAAAAAGCAGAAAGATGTTCTTTAGTTCTTCTACACAGTATTAAGCCATAGCACTCTAAAACAGGTTTGAAACATGCAACAAAGTAACAAATACCTATATCTGAACACACACTGACTGGGTTTTTTAAATTAAATAATTTATTTAATCTCATATAACTTCAGAACAAAATGTAATTTGCTGTTCGGTTCTCTACATTTTGCCAAGGGAATTGTTAGCTTCACATATTACAATGCCTACCTACTTCAAAAGTTTCATAAGGACAAAATTAAAATTTCTTATACTGTCCTACCTGTAGATTCTGTAGATATCCTCAGATCTGCCCTTTCTGAGTCTTAGAGTCCATGCACCAGGATTGGCTTTTAACTGGAAGTAACCCTGTAAAGCAAGAAGAATATTTGTCAGCTTCCAGAAAGTGCAAATGCAGAAAATCAAGTTTTTAAGTCATGTATTTGACTCACTGTTTTATGTTGGAAAATAGTTATTTGAAAGCCAGCTGATTAACGTAACCATAAAGCCTTAAGAAACCCAGAGAACAGGAGAAAAATCCCAGAAGTTCTGTTCAAAAATTGCTGAGTTTTGGTTTGGTTCCTGCCCTCCCATAGAGACAGGACTATGGAAGGGTCCAGCATTATTTATTAGATGACAGAAAGTCTTCAGGGTGTCCTGATGGGAACAGTGCAATCCCAAAGTTTTTTCTGCAAAAGTTTGCCTTCGTGAAGGGGTGAGTGAATTTCAAAACACTAGTGGGTAACTACAGAGCAGTTCACCAAAGGCCTGCCTACAAAATCAAATTTAAATCAATTTTGAAGCTCTACAGACTGGTACTTCAGCTACAGCAGGAAACAGTAACATACTTTGTATGTTACAAGGTATCTCTCCCAGAAAACTTAAAAAATTACAATGTAAAATTCAAATATTGTGTATGAGTCGTGTTGAAGTTTCACATTCCAGATCTGAATATTTTCTTCTGTGATTTAGATTATGACACCTATAGGAGATATAAACATTTGTAGTGATGTTTCAGTGTCCCATCCAGTTTTGTACAGTAACCCCAAATGCACGCAATTCCATATGTGACCAGTCTGCTTTTTTAAAAAACAAAACAAAAAACCGCAAAGCACAGGGCATGTTCCTGGTGTCTTCGTACCCCTTCAGAACATAGACACTGAGCTGAGGAGGAGGGTTCCCAGATATGGCATTGGGTACTGTGGTACATACACTTTGGTTTAACCAATTGGGGGAAAAAAAACCAAAACTCCAAGCCATTAAGCTTGACTCCCCAACATACACACACAATGAGATCACACATAAAATAAGGGTCATTGTCTTTTCTACAATAAGAAGCATTACATCATTACAGGCTAAGCTTTGGCTAAGAAAAGGCACAGAAAAACAGAAAATGAATGTAAGAATTTTAAAATAAATAGCATCTGTGAACATTTTTGCTTGCATTTTCTTTAATACATTTAAAGATTCCACAAACCACAACAGGCAGTTTATTCCAGTTTTTCACTAACATTGCATATCAAGAAAATATTCCAGTGGCTAACTTCTCTTGCCATAAATTCATTCCATTACCTCTCTCATTGCCCAGTGTGAACACTGAAAACAGATCAATCCCTTAGGCAGCTACTTTGTAAAGGCAGCTGCAGGGAACAATCATATGCTTGGATTTCTGTCACGTTTTCTGAACTAAATTAAGCAATTCCCATTCTTTCACACTTCCTTTGTTTTCTAGAGTGCCAGTTATTCCTGCTAACTCTCTCCATTTCTTCCACAGATCTCCTGAAGAAATGAGTCCCAAAACAAGACAACTTTCTGCCTAGGCTTACAGTACCAGAGTGGATGGTCTAAGGAGTACCCTGTCTAGAAAAAAACAGAATTGTCTGACCTTCCCTCAGAAGATGTTGCTTAAGAGTATTGGCATCATTTTAAGATATTCCAGAAGACCCTTCTCAGCAAGCTGAAGGGAAAGGAGTGTATCTTGAAAAAGGTAAGAGACAAATAAGTACACAGCAAGGGTTTAGACATCAGTGTTAGGAATGATGTGGTTCCGATACATTTGCAAGCAACTTGGAGTGTAAGTAACACCACATATCCATAGCGCACATATCAGAAAATACTCAGTGGTTTATGCAAGGGATTGTGCGGACTGTAGGACCAGTAATTTGTTGCCAATTTCAGTCAAATGCTTACCAAGTTGGCCATAACAATGGTATCAACGATGACAGGACTGGTTGAAGTTCCCAGGGTAAACTGGAGTCCCCGAGGTGGCTGTCCAGTAGTAATATCATAGCAGTGTCCTTCCAGAAGCAGATACTCCAGTTCATATTCTGCAGCTACAACATTATCCACCTGGAAGGAGAAGATACTGCTGAATTCAGCACTAGCTCTAAAGTGCAAATTTTTAGCGTTTCAGTTACTCTCCAAAATAGCCAGATTAATTAAATAACACTTACTTTATTTTACCAGAGTAATTTTATTAAATAATTACCTAGAAAGCTTCAAAGAGCTCAGCTCTTTTGAGCAATGAAATTCACACAATATTGTTAAGAGTATCCCTACGCAAAAAGATTTGAATCTCAACTAGTAAGATGCTAGGGTAAGAAAAGGGAAGGACTGTTGCTCTAGTTCACAATTCATTTATTTTTTTAACATGTATTGGAGAATGTAGTCAAGTAAGTGATCGGGCTGGCATCTCAAACGAGATACATGGTGGGCTCCAGAACTTTGAATTTAAACCTGTTAAAGCTAATCTCATCTAATATTTATCATCTGAAACAAACATTTTGTTTTGATCTGCATTACTCTTACAGTGTGGTGGTGTACTGTCAGAAAGACCAAATCCTTTTTTCTACACCGAACAAAAGTGCCAAGGAAATAAAAGAAAAAACAAAAAAAACCCCACAAACCCAAAAGAACTTGTGTCTTTTATTTGGAAGCTCAGGATGGTACTTTGAATGCCTGAAGCATTTAATCCCCATGTCTCTCAGGCTTTCAGTTAATCTAAGGAGGGGCGTGGGAATCAGGGTCTTGAAATGCATAGTAGTATCAGCCATGTGGTGGTTCATTTATGACTTTACAGTTAGGTTAAGAGATGAAAAGCAAAAAAACCCCAAACCTAAACAAAACAACAAAACCCACCCAAATTCCTAGATTTCTGAATAACTAGTACAGCATTAGCAATATCAGACTCTACCACTATACTGCATCATATTCCCAAACAATATCAGAGAGACGCAAAAGAGGCGATTACTAACACAACGTTCAGTGAGAAAAATAACCCACGTTTGTAATGACCACAAGGTTGTACAGACTGCTGCTTTTCAAGAAGCCTATTTGTAAAGAGTTTGACAATGTTGTTACACATTCAACAGACAGGTTTCTGTACTGCAGGAGTCACCTGCAGGGCTGGGGCTGCTGTGGCCTGTCTTGGCAGACGAGGCCCAGGGCTGGCTGATTTTGGAGCCTGAGCTTCCTTCTCACCTCTAGAGGCGGTTCCAGGTCAGGGTTGAGGCGTATCAGTGGGGAAGCTTGTCCTGCCACTGCCCATGCCATACCCATTCTGCAGATAGAGAGTTTCAGCCTCCAGAGCTGTCAGTCCAGCATCTTTTGCATGTGCTGGATTATACTCATTAAATTACTGGGTTTAATATATATCTGCAGTTCTTCAAGGCCAACTAAATAATAGCTTATTTCAAGGGAAAAGACTATTTGACCACCTCATTTAACTTTTATTATTTAGCATCCTACCCTGAAGTCAAAATTTGCACCACACATGGATTTTCAAACTTTTAATATATGTGGGTTTAGTGCCCATCATAACATGTTAGTGTAGCGCATTTTGTAACCCCTTACTAGCACACTATTTCTAGATCTTCTGAAAACTGTTCAAGTTCACAGCTAACAGCAAGAGGTTACTAATTAGCCACAGGAGTGTCCGGCGGTAACAAAAGCTGTGAAGATGCACAGGTAGCTAAAACTGGCTTGGTGGCTTCTCGGAGCAAGGGAAAGTAAGTAGAATTTACTTACTGGAACAGGATTCAGATCTGACTTCAAACTTTCTAAACAGAGTTTAAAAAATAAAACATTTACTTTTAGTTGTGACATTAGCTGAAGGGAGCTCTACTCTGAATGAACTTTTCAACTAATAAATTGAAAAAGTTATTTAATGACCAACAAAGTTTCTTTGTTTCTAGCTCCGGACACTCTGAAATGTTATATATAAACACTCAAAGCATCTGTAGGATCTGCTTCAAGCCTACAGTATTTTTCAACCTGTGGTTCAGGCATTCATGAGTAACTGAGAACAGCAATCTCACTGTCCGTGAGCTTAGCTTTACCTGCATTCCTCCTGGAGAACGTTTAGGGGTCTGCAAACATAAAAGGTGTTAATATCCACAGTTCTATGTTTATTAGCATTTTAAAATTCTACATTTCTTTCCCATTACAAAAATAAGCCCCGGAAAACCAACACCATTTAAATGCAGTAACATATTGATTTCTCTTACCTCCTCTAAGTAAATATTATCAAGGTCATATGGGGTTCTGACAGATTCCACCATCCAGCTCTCAGGAGTATTTAGGTTCAAAGTGAACAGTGGAGACTGGGGCATATCCAAAAACTTGGCAATTGGTCCTGGAGCAAAGTTATTATCTGCTGTGAAAGAAATCTCTGGCTCCAAAACATAGCGATAAAAGCTGAAATTTCAGAAAAAAAGTGTTAGAACATATTTCTGCCAAACTTTGCAAATATTTCACTCTTGTTGAACTTGCTGATAGCATCAGCTTTCCCCAACCCCCAACGTCCCCAAGCAGCCCGATACAAAATTTTTATTCCCTCTTGCATATGAGAGGCTTTGTCCAAAGCAACACAGGTCATGTTGACCTTAGAACAGATCACAATTTTAATCTTGAAGGACCAACCAGAATGTGCAAGGCTCAACTATTAAGATTAGTAAGTTATTTCAATTATACAAATAAAAATACACCAACTTGTAAACCAGCAGAAATATCTCATGCTATACACAAATTCCCAGATTCTCTGTGGGTAATCATGCTATTATATAAATGAGGTCAAAGCAGGTATTGAGACTTCCTATAGGACATCTGACCATGTTTATGTGTTTGCATATTACAACAGGTTTTTCATTCTTTCCCTCTCTCTTTTTAACCCTGGCATGGTATTGCTTACCTTTTCAGTGGCATGTCAGAAAGTTTGGATTGGCAGTTCATAAACACTCTTAGGTTCATGTTTATTAATTGGTTCAAAACCTGAAGTAATGAGAAAAAGACATTCCTTAAAATGCTAACTAGGAAAGATGACCACCGTTTTTATAAGCAGGACCTCAAGAAGGCATGTTACTGGCTCATGCTGAATCCTCCCTTCTCATTATTTGCTTTACCACACCCACCTTTTAATTGGTGGTTTTAAGAACAGTTACCTGCTCCCTCACATTGCAGGCATTTTTTTTGGGATGTAGAGACTTTCTTCCTCAAGAAGAGGGTCATTGCAAACTAATTCTTTAAAATGGTGAAACTAAAATCTATCTAGACGATATATAAGTGTGATCTTGTTAGTGTGTAGTATAGTGTAATTAGTTTTTCCACTGGTAAACGTATTGTGCAACTCAGATGCACTATTAGAAGGCTATTGGTCACCACCCAGTCAAGGAGGAAGAGAAACGTTCCGAAATTACAGAACTGAGACAACTTTTCGAAATGCCTGTGAAATGCATTACAACATTGTGTACATACCAAAAGTAACGGAGCAAGTCTTTGGGCATCTCTAGTGACAGGATCAACAATAGCCACAACATCAAAGTATGTCTCCCCCTCTTTTGGTCTCAGTTTAACTGCACTAAACAGAAGAAAAAACAATTTTAAAGTATCAACCGTATGGATAAACATAGAAGATACACTATCCATCTTGTTCCGAAGTCAAATTACTTCCTAAATGCTATGCACCTTCTGAAACTAGATAGAGAAAAAAAACTGTATGTATACATGTATAGACACAGGCAGACAAAATTAACTTCTGGAATCTCACTGCACCTTGAAAACTGTTGGGGACTTCCCTATTGCTACTTGGATTTTTTTTTTTTTAAGTGAAATGCAACTTAAAACCATGGGATACCTGTATCGTTCTTCAAAAAAATGATATTCAATCCTTGCCTCTCCTTTTGGTTGAGCAGAAAGAAGAGCATCCACTTTCATTACCAGGTCACTTGCACTGAAAAGAAAAAAAAAAAAGAAAAAAGTTTACAGATACTCAAGAAAATGCGTGTACTTACCACATTTCTGCCAGTTAGCAGCAAAAGAGAAGACAGACCAAATTCAGATATGCAAACTAACATTTTTACTACCTCTCTACACAAGCTCTGAAAAATTAAACATATTTAAGGGTTAAACTGCCATTAATATAAACAGGTTGCAGCCTTATTACTGAGGATACCAAAGAGTTTAACTCTGTAACGAATACAGAACAGCTAGTATTTTAGGGGTCAAACCATGGTACAGGCACTGCATTCCTGAACTTCACCAACCTCTCTTAGACCTCTAAGCAATTCAGATCAAACCCTTGTTTCACAGCAGTCTTCCCATTTTACACTGCAACTCTAAGAACTAGGAAGAAATCCTCTATGTGGAAAAACTTTTGAGAAAGGGGTCCTATCATTAAAAGATAATTACTTCTGACAACTTCTTCCTCTTTTATTCCCATACATTTTCAGTCTAGTATTTTAAGAATATATTTCATCTTAAAAATGTAAAACCTCTTGAAAGTTCAATGAAAATTGATTTGTACATCATAGCTTTGTCGAGAAGCAATACTGTAACTTAAAGGTCTGTCAGCTTTTCCTGAATTAAATAAGTCTCATTGATTTATCGCAACAGCTTTTTAAATTGTTCATACCAAAACCAGAAGCCTGGTGAAGTCTGGCAAGTTCTACAGTGTTTTCCAACGCAGCAGACAATTTCAAAAGCTTTTGAAAAAAACTTTGGCAGCATTCAAATTGAAAAACCACTGCTCCATCCAAAACTAGCCCATGTTCAAACTATGCCCTCTTCCTTCACCCTATCACCCTTATTTCTTTTCTGATTCCCAACATGGCAATGGATGCAAAAGCATTTGGAATGCTTTTAAAACCTGTTCTCCTAGGACTCAGAATCGCACAAAAACCCTCACGCTTAACTTGACCAGCCTTTAACAATGAAGCACCATTATGGAAAAATGTAATGCTAAATACAAGAGAAACTATCTTCTTAGCTATGAGTTCCAACACACAAATGCACATCTATGGACTTCAGTCTTTTGAACCTGAAGATGACTTTGTTTTGATTAGCTCACCTCTGTGCTTTTTACAATAATTATCTAGAACTATGATTTTCATTTTCTTAACTCTACCTCTCTTCCTATTGTTTCTTTTTAAGAAGTTAAAAGAAGTTTACATGATTCCATAGTAGAGAGTGAAATATATTACTAAAATAATTTTTATATTGATAGGCCAAGCAGCACTTAGTTGAACTGTAGATTCAGAAAGCATACTCCCATGTGTCATTTCCTTCCCTTCTTTCTGCGTTTAAATCAATACCATAGTAATCCTACATATGAGTTATGAAACCCTGACATATTGGAGGTAAATTGTTTAAAACTGCCTGTATGTTAAGATTTAGCTGGGGGAAAATCCCACAAGAAGTCTGAAAGCCTTAATATTAATAAAAAGTTAGGTTTCTCTTCTATTTAGAGGAAGAGAAAGGTAATGCAGTGCAGAAAGCATTTTTCAAGAATATATTAATGTGCAGCAATTTATACCATTTTGTAACACATCCCAAGCAGCAAACAACTATTTTTTGCATATAGACATCTCTGTTGGCAAAGCTGTCACCAGACTCCACTAAACCTTGAATGAAACTTCAAGCTCAGCACAATAACGAATTTAGCCAGCCCCTGTAGAATGCATCACCACCCCCATTCTTTTTTTTTTTTTTTTTCGGTTGACCTGCATCCCTCCCTGAATCAACAGTTTAAGAAACCACTTCCTGAACTCTTCAGATACCACAGCAGGCTGTTGCCATCCATCCTGCTGTGATCTCAGTGAGTACCAGTACATTTACTGTTTCATGTTCACTTGAACAGTTCTACAGTAAATTCCTACAGACTTGGGCACTTTCCTAGTTTCTTGCTGCTTGTCAGCGAGGCTCCAGCCAACACAACTCCTCCAACTTCCATTACTAGGTAACAGACTGGCCATGGCAGGTTGCTCCTAGATACAGATAATGAATCAAGAACGATGAACTCTGACCACAGTACCACCGAAGGGGTTGCCAGTACTCTCAGTACTGCCTCCTGAATCTGGGGGATACAGTTACAGCTCCATACCTCCAGAAGATTGTGAACTACAAAAAAAAGTCACTAAAGCACTTCAAATCCAATAAAGATATTTTACATCTTTTTCCTTTCTCACTTGCTCCTCTGAACAGCTGACCTTTGACCATACAAACACATGCACATTTGTTTATAGCACCTATTCAGAGTGTACTTGATAAAGCTTTCTCCAGGACACAGAAAGTCACATTATCAAGAGTACCACAGCTTTTTTTGTAAGCCTCTTCAGATTTACTTACAGATCTTCTTCAAATCCCAGCTGCTGTATCTGAGATTTGATTTTCTGTCCTGATGTCTTTAGTATGATGTTCTCCAGGAGATGGAAATCATCCTGATTGAACATCTCACCATCCTCTAATGGGCCAATAATCTACAAAGGAAGTGGGATCAGCATTATTAGGTAAGGCTACAATGAAACAAAATTCAAAGCTGTATTAAATAAATACTCCAGCCCAGTCTCAGTGGATATCAACTGTTTAGGCTGATATTAATGTCAATGGCAGCAGAGTTTAAGAGATAATTCTGGATATTTAGAGCAAAAGTCCCAGACTACAGCATAAAACAAATGCTTAGAATTTTCACTGAATGCTTAGTTTGCAAAAATCAGGCATATTAAATTACACATGCAATGCTACATCTTGAAGGGACAATAGAACACTAGGCCAATTCTTGTAGTGCAGCAAAACTCCAGCAAATCTCACTCCTCTAGCCTTCAGAAGCCTAAAAGCCACCTAGATAGTTCTTGCTATTTCGCTAATGAAAGAAATAGAATGCAGCAACTCATTGCTTGAAATCTTTAACCCATTAAAGTATATAGTAGCCACTGGAACTTGCTTTTTTTTTCCTTAACTAGCAAGCAGATGACAAAAGAAACCTGAATGCTGTACACAGCTGGGTTTCATTACATGCAGTGAATTACTATTGTAACATAATTTGCTTAACCTAAGTGGCTATCGTTAAAGGAGCTGGTGGAAGAGAGCAAGGCACCTTAATCAGGGCCACATACAGCAGCATTTTTCCCAATGAACTGAAGCAGCACAATCATTCAAATTTATCATCCCTTTCTGCCCCTGGACTCAATACGCCGCCAACATGAAAACACCTCTGTTATTGAGAGATCTGAATTTGTACAGAACACCAACAACTAACTGCACACAGTACAAAGAAAAGGTCGCTGCAGGTCTGAACAAATCAAACTGGAAGCAGGTGCTAAGGACTGCTGAGACTCTGCATCTGATGCCTAGACTCTGCTGCTCAAGGTCTGCTTCCTTCCCACATGTGGAATATCTCTTCTACTGTCTTCTTATTGATCTTACCCTTCCATTACTGATGACAGCCCTCTGCCCCTTCTTCAGCTTTAGAATGTCTCTGCAATATATAGCATGGGACAGAATAAAATCCACATTGGGAGATTCAAAGGCTTCTTTGAAAATATTGATATCCATACCCTGAAAGAAAAGAATACATGGCATTGAAATGTGAAGAAAAGTACACCTCTGCACACTTTGTTTCCATTCAAGAACATCTTTGTACCTTGCTAAAATTTATCCCCACATCCCTTTTCTTTGTGGTCTTAAGCCTAGTTCTTGCCTGTCCCCTTCACATCCTAACTTGTCATAATGTTTGAAGAGCCACAGCCCTAGTAATTGTTGCTACTTAGACCAGTTGTTCCATCCTTCTGTTCTTAAGTGATCCTTACGTAACTTTTTTAAACATAGTTTGAGATAGATAATAAAGAGATTATAGTTCTCTCTTAACCCCCCAAAAACCAACTGACTCACTTAAATATATCCCTGAACCTTTTGACTTTTCAAAAGTGTGTAGCTTTGATGTGTATGAGGATTTACTTATATATATTTGCTTATATAACAGATGGACTGTTATATTTAGGTAAGTTGACCTTTCAGAGCAAAAACCAAAACCAACACCAAAACCAGTGTTACTTTCCACTGTTACAGCATCTTTTGCATATGAACATACTACACTTAAAAAATTCATTAGAAGAACAAGCAAAGTACCCTACCTTTGTAAATACCTACAAACATGCTTACCCCAACAGCAAATTCTAAGATGTCAGCTCCTGCCTCTACCGCCTTTGCAATTTCTTCTTTTGCCATTTTGGTGATGAAGTTCTTGGCATTATTTGACGTTTGCGTCTGCAGAGCTGCCCATATGGCTTTAGCAACACGTGTATTCTGGCTATTTGGATCTTCACTGGGATTATTAATCATGCTAATTCGAACATTATTGCTGGATTTCTGTGTTTAACGAAACATGCATTAGGAAGGTTTTAGATTTCAGATGTGTTTTAAATGAGAAGAGTAAGTCTATTATAATAAACTCTATAGCAAAAGCTTTGTATTCCTTAACCAGAAAACTAGACTCCAAATTAGGTAAATAACAGCACAAGGTTAAAAGGATGAACGAACTAATTTAATATCAAGTACTCAGTTTACATACAGACACCACTGTGACAGGAATCTTCTAGATAAATACTGTGCTACATAAGAGATGCGGTGGCCATGGCCACTGCTTAGAGGCCTGGCAAAAGTGTTTTTGGAGTAAGCTATTTTTATGAATCAGTTATTTTTCTGGAACAAATGAGACAGAGCACAGAGCAATGCCCATGTTCATCTCCAAAACAAAACACAGACATCTTCAGTTTAGAACCATGGGCTTAAAAGAACACCTTTTCTTTATTATATTGCACAGCACTAAGAGGGGATTCTGTTCTAGTACAAGAAGGTCAGCAATGTTCCAGCCCCTACAAGTAAGATGAGGCTGGAAATTAGAGACCCTGCAGGAAGAACCAATCTGCCCAGGTCATATAACAGGAAGAAGCACAACCTCTGTTTTTCAAGCCTCTACCTACTGCCTTATTAGCACTTCTAACCCATTCAAATATAAAGATTACCTACCTGATGTTTAATTGCATCATACAACAATTGCCTCCCTGAAGGTTTATCAAAATCACCAACAATCCAAAAAGTCACAGGTCTAACAAAGGAATCATCTGCAATTAACACAACAAAACAAAAAAGAGAGAGTGGGAGAAATTTGATGGCGAAGGGAAAGAAAGCTTCATTTTTTTCCTCATTTGGAGGAGACACATATGCACATGCAACGGTTTCAAAAAAACATCAAAATTACATAGGGAAGATATGGATGAAGCTAAGCTATGAAGTCTGGCAAGACAAGAATAATAGTATTAGTATATTAGGTTTCATTTACCTCATTTTTAAAAGCCACATGGGACAGCATGCATCACTCTTTATAAGATGGATTTTTTTAAAGAATTCTTCTTTGCTTGCTTTTTAGTTTTTTTTTGTTTGTTTGTCTACTACCTTTTTAATTTAGAAATTATAAAGGAACCTATAAATAACTTACAGATTCCAATTAGGGTACAGACATAGCACTTCTTTGTACTGAAGCTGTTAGCTCACAAAATCAGTTTTGTATAGACAAAAAAGTGCTGAAGCAAACATGCATTTAAAGAGCTTTCTTAATTTCTTGCTGGTTCAAAAGCCAATGTTATAAAGGAACCAGAAAATTCCCAGAACAACAACATATGAAATGCTTAAGCGTGAGTTACCATATATCTCCTTGGAAGACATTCCTGGTCAAAAAGCAGAAAGGAAAGGGGGAGAGACACATTAATAATTCAATAGTAATCCCAATGTGTATCAAGAAGCTGCAGCACCGTACTGGGCATAAATTAATAACTAAAGTTCAAGTGCAACAAGTTTGTGATAATTTTATTAGAATAAGCTTTGACCTTTTCTTCCCTTCAAATAGATGGATGCTTTATTTTCACACTACAGCATTAATTGTACTATGTATTACCAATTTAATACCATACCATGAAGGCATCATTCTGAAGACCGTTTGCAAAATCTGCCATGCCATTACGACTTGGATGTTAACCATCTCTGTTGTCTTCCCTCTTTAAAAACTGGCATGACACTGTTGCTGAGCCAGAAATATGTGTAACTTTCCTGTTATTTTAGAAAATAAGTGTGCTACAGCATCACTGTAATCAGATACCAGTTATTAAGTGACAGAAGGAGCAGTGACCCAAAACTGTCAAGTCATGGGATTGCAAATTAATGCACCCTTTCAAATAAGCATACAGAGATGTAGGTTTAATTAATACTCTACAAAGGGAAAGTAAGAAACCTGTTCAGATCTAAGTGACTGAACATGAACCAAGGGCAAATATAGACAGAAGGAGCAATGGGAACATTTAAGGCAGTGCATGCGGGTGGCAGTGGCTGGACATAGTATTGGGGAAACTGTGAGAGTCTAGTAAAGAAGACAGACAGGAACAAGAGGAATTGGTTCAAATGACAGCAGCTTATTTACGATTCCTAACTGAACTGGATATAGGGAAGGCCTGATTAAGCTCTGTATTATGTCTGTGCATGCACTTCTTGCATTGAAAAATACAGATGAGTTTTAACACTGACAGGAGACTTAATGTATAAGTGTAATAAAATTATACTATAATTGAAAAAGCAGTACATGCACTGGAGCAATAAAAACAGCACAGACCACATTAGGTATTGTCTTATATAATGGGCAATAACAATTTCTTCTGAATCCATGTAACGTTTAATAATTTTGAATTATGAGAGAGAGCGAGCGCTAGAACGCCTTTTGTATTTTTCTAGTGAGTATCACTGCAGGATCAGAGCTTGCACTGCTGCATTTCTGGTGGTCATTTGCAATACAGCAAGACCAGGTTGGCTGGGACTTCATTATTCATTGAAGGTTGGGTTTAAAGAGGGGAACATTCTTGTTCCATGTAGATGGCATGCCTTATATATAACAAAAAAAAAAGATATTTCTTTTTAACACTTAGATTGCGCCATTACCCACAAGCCTGAAGAAGGCTCAGTGCATGTGCTGAGTACTGTATATACACTTGGAAACACACATCAGATTAGATTTGGATTTGTAACCCACTGAAGATATTACCTTTCTTTGTTAAGTAGGTCATGCTGTTTGCAACAGCAGCTGTCTTATCTTTAGAATCCAGCGTGGTAAATCTAGCAAAATCATCTATGTAAAAGTTATCTGAGGAAGAAAAAAAGCATTAGATGGCAAAGCAAACTGTTCCATGTAAAACGAAAGAAAAATCACTACTATTACCAGAACATTAAGAACACATCCCATTTTGTTCCTCATGATACTACTTTTTATATACTAACAGTGGAAATGAGACATAATAAGCTGAGGAATGTATTTGTGTTGTCTCATAAGTTACGTTAATAACTACATTGCATATTTGATATGCCAAAGACAGTTGAAAGAATTGTTCAAGTCTCACCTAGCTGAAGTTAGTTTATTGAAATAATACATATTTAAAAATCCACTGTGTTGCTGTTTTTCAAGCAACTCAAAAAAGGTAGTTTCTGCAATGCTGTCATTACAGCAAAGTCACTGCATTGGGTGTTAATAAATTTAGCCGTGAAAAGTTCTCGAATATATGGCACAGCAAATCTTAAGTAATTCCAGAGATGACTGTCAATCTCTGCTCAAAAGCTCAGAAATAAGAAACAAGCTGTTACTTTATACATTATATGACTGTTCTTGGCTTTTGTACCATTGCTGATTTCTCAGCTTCATGAGTCATATTTCCCTAAAGGTTTGTATAAAATCAAAACAAATTCATGTTCTGAAAAATCTATAGACATTAATGTTGTTATTGTACATAACGTCTTCCCCAGCACCAGGGCTAGAACATCCCTTGGGGTGATGTTAATACTTTTCCACGAGAGCTTTCCATCAGAACAGCAAAAGACACTGACTCAGATACTTCAGGTTTAATGCAATTAAAAGCATCCCTTACTCATTCCTGTCAGATCTAGGTACTCTCTGTCAGACATTAAGATTCTTGAGTTAATTCTTGGAACAACATTAGGCTGGTTCATGATATACTCAACCACATCTTGGTCATTAGATAATTCACCCTGAAGGGAAGAAGAAAGAAGCAGCAATATTTGTTATTTCACATGTATATTTGCCTTAGATAACTTTAAAAAAAAAAAGAACAAAAACACAAAACCAAACACCAGACAAACAAAACAGTAACAGCAGCAAAAAACCAAACCAAGTAATTACACAAGTTAAGTTGTCTTGTGTATTACATATTCAGGGACTTCCGAGTCAGTTTTTCCAAATCTTATTTCTTTCTAAAGTCACAGCTGAACTCAGCACCTACCAGGTACACAGCTCGCTGGAATATGCTTGTGGTTTCCAGGATTTTGTGCATTGTCACAGTTTCTAGGTCATCAGGATCCAGCTGATCTTTTTGAAAAGGCATTCCATTGAACAGCACAACAGGAAGAGGACCTACACCCGTTTGCTCGTAGTAACTTCTTGCTGCCTAAATACAGGAAAAGTAGCTTTACCACGTCAGCCCATTACCACCAGGGTTCATAACGTTTCCATGTCCTTCCAGCTTTTATATGATAGAGAGAATATTTCACAGTGCATAAGACACTTCCCGTATCTTACATGCAGAAGATGTCCTGTCTTTCAGAGCTTCAAAACAAAAAAGTTGCTTCATAATACAGAAGTGTTAACTCCATTAAGTTCATACTGTAAATAAACTAATTCTAATGCGTACTTTCTGGTAATAGCAAAAAACACACAACAGGAAATCTGACTTTGCATATGGAAGCAAATACAATGCAAGCATTAATAGCATTGTAAGACAGGGCAGAGGTTTCTTCTTTTTATTTTTTAACACCACGTTTCTTAAACTTGTGGGGGAGGGGATTATTATGTCAAGACAGATTTCCCCATTTCATGTAACCACTGAAAAATGCACCATCATTATTGATACTCTGTTATGGACTGAGGTTAATCAGGTTCTTACTGTTCAGAGATTCTTATGGAGGGCTTTCATAACCTTTCAAAGACACAAATAGGACAAAGCTCAGACCACATGAAAGAGTGCTCAGTGTTATTTTAACTTGTGTCCTTCATATGGAGACAAGCTCTTTCTAAAGGCTTCCTTCCTTATCGGAAGGCTTTGCAATGTTTTAAGATGTGGTTGTGCTGAATGGTGTCAGCTACACCAGTTGCAGCAAGGACTCCAGAATGGCCTCTCAAGCCTTGTGGAGAGCACTTCACATGTGTTAGGAGTTTCTTGGCAGGGGCATTGCTTCTGTTTTGTCTGGGTTTGATTTGGTGTCTAGAATGTAAACTAAAAAGGCCTCTCCTGTCATACAAAAATGTCTGCCTTATTTTTATTAGGTTTCATTTCCCTTCACTACATCAGAAGGTGGAAAGCAAGTGTGCATATTTACACAACCCTGACTGCATTTCTTATATTTACAGATGTAGGCTGTTATCATATGTGTTACAGAGCTTTTCTAGCTGGTATTTTCATTCTTTTAGAATATTCAACAAAAATACCAAACCATCCCTCTATAGAATCCCAGATAAAATCTGCTTCATCTCACATGTAAGTGATCCAATAGTGATTTGCTGTCCCTGTTTTCTCCTAAAAATAACTTAAGGAATTATTTGAGGAAGATTGCTGAATGCATTGCTATAGGAAAGGCATTCTGAATTCATCATCATTACTTCACCTCACACAACATGCAAATACCAACAGAGAAAACCCACACCAATCCCTCCCAGATATTAAGCATCTTGTTTTTCTTATGAACCATTCCATCATCTTGATTTTTTTCAAGCAATTTTAAACTCTACTGAAGTCCGCATACCAGAATGAAAGCGTGACTTGAGTCACAATAAAGTTATCTTGATTCAGGTACTATACATATAGATTTTTAAAAATGAGACAGAGTCACAGAGAGTCACAGAGAGTCACAGAGAGTCACAGAGAGTCACAGAGAGTCACAGAGAGTCACAGAGAGTCACAGAGAGTCACAGAGAGTCACAGAGAGTCACAGAGAGTCACAGAGAGTCACAGAGAGTCACAGAGAGTCACAGAGAGTCACAGAGAGTCACAGGTTGGAAGGGACCTCAGGGATCATCCAGTCCAACCTTTCTAGGAAGAGCACAGTCTAGACAAGATGGCCCAGCACCCTGTCCAGACGACTCTTGAAGGTGTCCAACGTGGCCGAGTCAACCACTGCCCTGGGGAGATTATTCCAATGGTTGACTGTTCTCACTGTGAAAAATTTCCCTCTCGTGTCCAATCAGAATCTCCCCAAGAGCAACTTGTGTCCATTCCCCCTTGTCCTCTCCATGTGACTCCATGAAAAGGGAGTCTCCATCTTCTTTGTAGCTTCCCCTTAAGTACTGGTACATGGTGATGAGATCCCCTCTGAGCCTCCTTTTCTCAAGGCTGAACAAACCCAGCTCTCCCAGCCTATCCTCATATGGCAGGCTTCCCAGTCCTTTCATTGTCTTGGTGGCCCTTCTCTGGACCCCTTCCAGCCTGTCCACATCCTTTTTGTATAGCGGGGACCAGAACTGTACACAGTACTCCAGGTGTGGCCTGACAAGCGCTGAGTAGAGCGGGATAATGCCTTCTTTATCTCTGCTGTTGATGCCCTTTTTGATGCAACCCAGCATCCTGTTGGCCTTCTTGGCTGCAGCAGCCACTGTTTGCTCATGTTGAGCTTCCTGCCCACCAGGACCCCCAGGTCCCTTTCCACAGAGCTGCTCTCCAGCCAGGTGGATCCCAGTCTGTGCTGCACTCCCAGATTATGTTTTCCCAGGTGCATGACCTTACACTTCTCCTTGTTGACTTCATAAGGTTCTTGCTGGCCCACTCTTCCAGCCTATCCAGATCTCCCTGCAGAGCAGCTCTCCCTTCTGCAGTGTCTGCTTCCCCATTCAACTTGGTGTCATCCGCAAACTTCATCAGGCTACACTTGATCCTGTTATCCAGATCACTTATAAAGATATTGAATAACATTGGGCCCAATATTGATCCCTGGGGGACTCCACTATTTACAGGTTGCCACTTGGAAAAGGAGCTATTTTTTCCTTTGGGTGCATCTTTGGGTGCAGCCTGTCAGCCAGTTCCCCACCCACTGCACAGACCACTTGTCTAGGCCATAATGCATCAATTTCTCCAGGAGGAGGTTGTGGGAGACCATATCAAAGGCCTTAGAGAAGTCCAGGTAGACAGTGTCCACCGCCTGCCCCATGTCAACCAGGCAAGTCACTTTGTCAAAGAAGGCCATCAGGTTTGTCAAGCACGATCTTCCTTTAGTGAAGCCATGTTGGCTTTTCCTAATCATGTGCTTTGTTTGACTTGTGATGGCCCCAGGAGGATTCGTTCCATAACTTTCCCAGGAATTGAAGTAAGGCTGATGGGCCTATAGTTACACAGATCCTCCCTGGAGCCTTTCTTGTAGACAGGGGTAACATTTGCCTTTCTCCCGTCCTCTGGGACATCCCCTGTTCTCCACGACTTCTCAAAGATTATGGAGAGTGGCCTTGCGATGATGTCAGCTCTCTCAACACCCTCGGATGGATGGTGTCAGGGCCCATCGATTTGTAGGGGTCAAGCTCCTGTAGCAATTCATATACTAACTCTTCCTTCACTGATGGTGGGTTGGTGTTTGGATCAACCAGCAATTTTGTTCCCAAAGCCTGGGATCCAACAGTGTTGGTAAAGACAGAGGTGAAGAAGGTGTTGAGGACCTCTGCCTTTTCTGCATCGTTGGTGATTGACTCTCCTTTTTCTGTTTAACAGTGGGCCTATGTTTTCCTTCTTTTTCTGCTTATGGCTGACAAGCCTGAAGAAACCTTTCTTGTTATTTTTCATGTCTACAGCCAGTTTCAATTCGAGTTGGGCTTTTGCTTTTCTAACTGCATCTCTGCATGCTCTGGCAATGCCCTTGTAGTTCTCAGCGGATAATCCTCCACTTCTCCATCTCTGGTATGCTTCCCTTTTGAATTTGAGTAGACCCAGGAGGTCATGGTTGAGCCATGGGGGCCTCTTGCTCCACTTATTTCCCCTTCCTTTGTAGGGGATAAACTGGCTTTGTGCTTCCAATAGAGAGTTCTTGAAGAATTCCCAGCACTCACTAGCTCCTTTGTCTTCCAAGGAAGCTTCCCATCAAATCCCTCCCAACTGAGCCCTGAGCAAACTGAAGTTTGCTTTTCTAAAATCCAGAACCCTTGTCTTAGACCTGACCTTCCGCCTGCTCAGCAGGATCCTGAACTCCACAATATTGTGGTCACTGCAGCCAAGGCTATCACTAACAGATATTACAAAGCAGGCTTTCTCGGTTTGTGAATAGCAAGTCCAGCAGCGCCTCCTTCCTGGTTGGCACATCTAACGTTTGTGTCAGGAAACAGTCCTCTATACATTCCAGGAACTTGGTGGATGACATCCGAGCTGCCATATTGTTCTTCCAGCAGATGTCTGGGTAGTTGAAGTCACCCATCAGGACCAGGTTCTGTTGGCCAGAAGCTTGCTTTAGTGCCCCAAATATCGCTTTGTCAACTTTGTCATCGTGGTTAGGTGGTCAATAGCAGATGCTCACTGTGAGGTCCTGCTTGGAGACGACCCCTTTGACTTTAACCCAGAGGCATTCAGTAGAGCAGTTGCAATCACCATAGTTGACTTCGATACATTCAAGGTGTTCCTTAATGTAGAGTGCAACTCCTCCACCTCTTCTACCCTGCCTGTCCTTACAAAAGGGCCTGCAACCGCCCATTACAATCCCCCAGTCATTTGAGTTGTCCCACCATGTTTCAGTTACTCCTATGATGTCATACCCTTCTGAGTGGGCACAGAGCTCCAGTTCCTCCTGTTTGTTACCTAGACTGCGTGCATTTGTATACATACACTTGAGGTGATTACTCTTCTGTTTCACCTCTTGGGAGACAATATAGTCTATTTACATTACATAAAGCTTTGTGCTGAACATAAATATTCATAAAAGTATTACTAAAAGTCACCCAATGTGATAACAAAATAGCTGTCTGGTTGGTAAGAGAATTAGATCAGGAAACTGTACTTAAGTATATTTTCAAAATAGTGTTGAAACAACAAAAGAGAAAAAAAGCTCTATTTAATGAATTCTTACCTTTCTGTTTTGATCATAGGCAGAATCAATTCCCAGAATGCTGTTGACTTCCACGTAAGGATACTGTTTCTCAAGGACACTAACCACATGCTCCACTTTCAGCTGATCTCCTGTTTTTACTTTGTTATATATCTGAAAGGGGGATACAAATACAAATTTATAGCTGCAACCGTAAAGCTTCTGTCCTTACCAAAGTCAAGTTGACCTGCCACCTGTACTCCAGTAATAAGGCATTATTAGACAGACTGCAAAAATATTTATTGCTAATAAATATTTTCATATTTATTAGCTGCAGTAACAGGTCCTAAGCACCTGTAGCTCATATAATTGTATTGCTTTACCTCGTAGTCATTCCATTGACTGGAAGGAGGTAAATATATATTCCTTTAAATAATAGCTTGCCTCTTTAATTAGAAAAGGTATTTGAGGGGAAAAAGTAGTGCTTAGGGGAAAAAAAACTCAAGTAAAGCATATCCAAAGAGCTACCCTTCCCTTCTCAAGATATGTTTAAAAACAATACACCAGACCTCACATGTAAAGTAGGTAACTGCTCACCTCTTGAAGGCACAAGATTTTATTTTGACTTACAAATACATTAAAAAAAAAGAGAATAAAAGTCATCAGTAGTTTAATGTTACAGTATGTCCCAGCTTGTAGATTTGTGTGACAATGTCAAACCAGAAGTGAAAATGCATTTACTAGCACCTATATTATCCTTTGATGTTGCAAAAGTATGCAGCAGGAACTGGTCAAAACAGATTATAATATTGAAGGGATACAGCAGTTTAGAATTCATTGGCAGAACAAGCAGAGGCAGGACCAGAAAAATGTGCAAAAGTGTTAAGTGTCACATTTATATCTAGTCTCACTTGCTAAAGTTAGGTCAGAAGCACTTCACAAAGAATCACAGAATCACAGGTTGGAAGGGACCTCAGGGATCAAAGAAACATGTATTGCGCGGTACTAGTATTGGGAGATAATCTGAATACTCACCAAATCAAAGAAAAAATTATTATATTATCTGCATATTTGCACATTAATGTAATCTTACATGAAAAATATTAAAACATTAATTTCCCTTTAAAATTAATACTTACAGACATGACAGTCTGGAAAGCGTAATTATTGTCCATTTCTTGTGCCACATAGTTGTATGCCCTAAGGAGGGCAACACCGGGATCCAGAAGTCCATCAACATCCTCCAAGTCATTAACCACAAAGACTAGTCCTATCCTGCAACCAAACAAATCTCCAGGTCACAAATCAATTATACAAATAAATAATCAACTCTTCATACAACTGTCAGCTGTCATCACCATCACAGACAACGGCTTTTTCTGGAACAGACTGATAAGATTTTGAGCAGAGCAACCAGGAATCAAACTTAGGACATATAAGCTCTTATGGTGAGTCTGTCAGAATCTTGCTTTTCATCTCTCTTTCATTCAAAGCACTTGCTTTTAAGTTTCTTTTCGACTGTTAAAGAAACTGAACTCTTGTTTTGCTAGTAGCAAAGGTTATATTAAAAAGATTTTAAATAAGAGACAGTATTTAGTAAATGCCTTTCCCAACCACCAATATAAGATATCTGACATTTCCACAGTCTCCTAGCAATGAGAATTTTACAGTTGCAAAACTCTCAGAAATAAAACTGATGTAAAAAAACTCCCATTAAAACACAGCAATTACCTCAGTGGGATGTGGTTACTGAAGAACATCTCCGCCACGTTCAGTAATTCTGCTGTGGTCTCATGAGCAGGATCTACTATCAGCACCTGCATATAAATTGCAAATGAAAAGTTTCTCTTCCCTTAAAAAGTCAAGATACGGGTTTTGGAGAGAGAGCTTCAGTCACATCTCAGTGCAGAATTATCATCAGTCCTATTTTATACACTGCCAGGGAGATGAGGCCCGCTAAATAAAGACTTCAGAAGAAACTATTAAGTCTATTGTCTAAAACACCCTGTCTAAACCACTCCTTTAACCAGAAGAGACCAGACTCCATGTACTTCATTTTTACCTCAGTATCCCCTAGCATCTAGGCTTCTGCCTCTGCATGTACACAAATCCAATCATTAAGATGTACGTGGGTGATAGGCATTTGCCAGAGCTGAGGAACACAGTATTGCTCTGCTTAACCCTGTGCAGAGCCAATGCTGCTAAGACATTCTCAGAGCAAGCCCAAACCCAGACAGAACTGGGCCATTCAGAATTAATTCAGGGCCCTTTATTCATGCCAAGTATTGCCTTTTCAATTAATAATTTCAGTGTTAGAAGTGCTGAACTCCAGAGGAAAAGATAACACATGAATGCTCCCACAGCTTGAGGTGGTTCAAGTCCCTGTTTGCCACTAATCAGAGGAGTCCTTTTTCCTATGGGGCCACTCTGCCTCAAGAGAAGAGTTACAGTACAGAATTTACAAACTGCTTATGAGATCTACCTTTAAGTAGTTTACCTAGGGACTAAAAGGACACCTGGGATTAAGCTGAGGGCTGACTATCATCTTTTGAAGTCTTGGTGCAAGAATGCTTTCTAACTGAAAAAACTGAGGTTGGTCTTAACCCTGTTAAGAAGATAGTAATTAATAAATTTGAGGGATTTCCTTAACCAACTTGAAATGCACCAAATTCTCACTTGTCAGATGATAATTTTTTTCTGTTGATGAAGCAATTTTTGGCATCTGATAGATGCCAGAGAATCATGCTCAGTAATGTCTGAATCTCAGCCATACCCTACTAGTATGTGTAGAACAAAACTTTTTAGAAAAGCAACCTCTCTGAAGATATTTAAGCAACAGGGAATCCAGCATATACGTAGGTAAATTGCAAAAGCTCATGTCCCTGCTGTTGAAAAAAATGCACATTTCATTTCTAGTCAGATCACTACTTACAAAATTATGGAAGTTTTTTCTAATTTGTCTGATCACGCCTGGAAACGTGGGACGCAGCAGTTCTTGCACGTTGGAAGGCCAGGAATTATACCGACTGTCAACTTCAAGATTGTTGATCCACTAAGAAAAAATAAAGGCATTTAAATGATTGACAGTCCTCCTGCTCAAGTCTGAGACTGTGAAATATTTTAAAAATCAGACACTATTGAGAACTGCATGAATAAAAAGTTAAGCTTTTTTAGAAGAGCTAATTATATTTATAATTTTACTTTTCTTCTTTTCTTCACTGCATTTCAGAGCTGACTGTGAGATAAGAACAAAAGTTCACCTGACAGCTTAAGAATGCACTGCCCAATGGCAAATAAGGTATTCCTTACATAAACCCATACGCACTGAAATAGCAGGGCTTCTGATGTCCACAGCGTAGTCAGAATCTGATGGCTGGATGTTCAACTTCAGAACATTGTGCAAGGAAAGGCCCTCAATTCCTAAGCTGTGCAGGCCTTCCATAACGTGGGCTTCATTGCGTAGCACATCAATCAAGCTGGAAGGAGAAGAAAAAAATTCTGTTGAATTTTAAAAACACAGCAAATAACTTGCTTTTGTCCTAAGGGTTAACCAATGAAAGGTACAAATAAGTCTGCCATGTCTGCAGATTACTTCTTATTTAGCACCTATTTCTAACTGTCCTAAGAAACATGAGATAACTTAAACCTTTCTAGGAAAAACTACGTTAAATCAAGATAAATAAAGCATGATATACATATGTAATTTCAATTCCACATTATTGAAACAAATCTTGACAAAAATATAGGGTAGTTTTCAGAGGGAAAACTTCACAGTGGTTTATCCTTTGAGAATCAGTATACTGCCTTCAGAATAAGATCTCCATCTTGACAGTCTCGGAGACCAAAATCTTGCTAGTCACAGCGCAGATCAAAAGAACAGTCCAAAGGTGACTTCCCATTCCAATATTCAAGGGTATTCCAATATTCACATCAGCTTTTTTGTTAGAAATGCACTTGCATAAGAGAGGGAAACATGATTTTCTTTTTCCAGTACTTAACAATTAAACCTAGTTTAGACATAGACTTTGTGAAGAAAGTTCAAAACTATCTAAATTACTTTATTATCTATGCACAAGCAGGACGCGAGCTCCTAAATAGGATACAATTATTCTGAAAAATAAAACATTCATACCTGAATATGTCCTGAGTGTCTAAATCAATAAGTAGTCCATTGATAAACAGGGCAGAATCTCCTGGTTGTAACCCTAACGTTCCTTTGAAATACTGAAAGAAAGTAGAAGGTCATTAGACAAATGCCCTGCACGGAAAAAAAATTACTAGTTTGATGTGTCAAAATTGTAGATTTTATCTCCCTTATTGCATTACATTTCTTCTCAACTACAGTCTTTGCTGACTTTGTGCGCACATCCATACCAGAGGGAAAAACAACTGAAGCCATTTAGTGCACAGATACGTGAACAGGACTTCTGTTTCTTTCTACGTGATTCGGTAGTGCACTGGAAAGTCCCTGAGTAGGCTTTTTCAATATATTCAGATTAAATAATTAGAAATGCTTGCGAGAAGTAATTCAATTTTTAGCTGACAGTCCACTAAGTAGATGGACAAATAGCATCCAGTTACCTGTCTTAGCTTTTAACACAAGGTTTTAGGCAGAACAGACTTAAACTGCTGGATATTGCATGGCACTCACTAGTGGAGCTAACTACTGTGTTTAAGGTACCAGTGAAGTCCTGACCTAGTGGATGTGTCATCAATGAAAAGCAGATGGGCTGCCATTGTAGTCTGATCTCCCCAAAATCGGGAAACACACAAATGGAAAAAAAGCTTACCAATATTTTGGAATTTCTTCCAGGTACCTCTAAGCAGCACCCCATTTGAGTGGATACTTGCCCCTGAATTGAGGCAGCACCCCAGAGAACAATTTTGAATCAGGAGAGGTGAATAAAACAGTCCTCCTCAAGCAAATTTCCCAACTGTTGCATGAAAAATTCTGTTTAGAAACTTAGAGATATTGGAAGAAAGCAATGTCATTTTTGCCTTGCAGTACCAGTTACAAAACTCTGTTAAGAGGCATGATGAACACTGAAGGAGAAACATAGTATTTGGATATTTAAAAACACTACTATCATGGAGAATGGGAGCAAAGCAAACAGAGGAATGGCAAAGTACCATGTGAAGTACCAAGAACAGGAAAGCGGCATCAGGAAGAATTTATATATTTCATTAACTAAAAAAGCTCCCAGAGAAGAGCTGAGTACATGCAGTGTTAAATTGTATCTTTGTGTG
This sequence comes from Phalacrocorax carbo, assembly GCF_963921805.1. Classification (NCBI taxonomy): domain Eukaryota; kingdom Metazoa; phylum Chordata; class Aves; order Suliformes; family Phalacrocoracidae; genus Phalacrocorax; species Phalacrocorax carbo. Next base: position 28,393,205 of record NC_087519.1, on the reverse strand, counting down.
GATAATTACTTAGTAAACTATAACTTAGGAATAGCAGTGAACTTCACTATCAAATAATATCCACACAAACTGCATCATGCAAAGAATAGCTTTAAGGGGCAGGGTTAGATCTAGCCAGCTCTGGATCTAGTAGCCTAGACATACTTTGAATAAAAATGAATCCACAAAATCATGGATTTACCTGTGGACCAGTCTGATCTAACACATAACAGAAAAGCCACCAGGTAGCTTTAGCTTGCACTTACATTCTATACTTTGTCCCTTCCAGAACCACACCGGACGACAGTGTCAAACCGCATCCCTTCTTTTCTGATTTTATCGCTATTGAACAACAAGGGATTTCTCTTTCAGAACAGGAATCTCAGGGGACTTGTAAGTAGATTTCAGGTAACTTTGCATTTACTACTAGACTAGCCAAATATCATCAATTAGATTTTAAACAGACATAAGCGTGTACTCAACATACTTTTTATTTTTTCCTACTAATACCAAGTGAGACTGAAATGTAGGAATAGATCAGCATAGATCACATAACAAAAGCTGTTGCTTGGCTTTGTTTTTATTACCATCATACACTTCTATTTCGCACTCTATCCAGACTGCACTACCAGGTGCGTTGTAATCCAACAAAGTTCTGTACAAAGCCTGTACAAAATTCCCAAGTGGCTACTGTTTTTTCCAGTACTTTGCTGATGCCAAGTACACAACAGAGCAGTTGAAACGTTTTTCTGCAAACACCAGAGCCTACTCAGTGACCTCCAGAGGCTCCTCATAACCTCGGGGGTTTTTTTATTATTGTTTCGAAGCATACATGTAGGCTTCCTTGGACAGCTGTTAAATGTTATTCCTTCACTAGTTTCACTCTCAAAGCACCAACATTGGAACCTTTTCCTCCACAGAGTATGAATCATTCTAAGCCACAGCAGGTTTCAAGTTTATTCCATGACTTCCTCGTAAACACTGATGAATTCAGGTATCTAAGCACAATCTCAAATTGGGTAATGAGAATTAAATTTCTTCTGCATCTTTAAACCTGTAAGAAGGTGCTTAATATATTTGCTCTTCAAGCAATAGCTTTCAAACAAGCTACATTTCTTCTAGCTCAGACATTTTAAAACAATCTAAAAATGTAACTAGATTTTCACTCTAATAATTTCTGCTAAAAAGTACTCACACTTTCTATATCTAGTTGCTTTTGAGAAGTTCAGAATACAATCAAAAGCTAGTATCAGTAACTAGAAGTCAGCCTCTTTTTAACTATTACCCAGGACAAGTAGTGCTATGACATTCAGGCTTTACACATCTGCTATACCACTCAAGAACTAGGTCAGAGACTGAAGGAGGGCCACCCGGCAGGCACTGCCCTACAAGAAACATATTAACCATCTCTATACAACTTTAGCTGCTAAGTCATCACTACAAATGTGTAATTCAGAAACTAAGTAAAGACTGATGTGACATAGACATGAAAATTTCTACTGCTTAATTTTTGACACAGTCCTGTCCTGCAGATCAGATTAAGACAGTCTGCATGGAAATCCTAAGAACACCTATGCTGTATGTTTTCTGTAAATATTTTCCCCTGGGGTTAACACCACGGTACTTTCATTGTACTTGATTTTGTAAAGGTAAATAAGTGCAGTTACCAGATTCTGAGTTCAGACACCAAACAGAAGGTCACTTTCATATACATTACCAAGTGATTGCCAAATAACTATCAGAACACTAGACTACTGTCAACAATCACTGTAGGGGCAGCTCTGTGAACAAAACCCCGTATCATCATTCCCCAACACAGTGATCTCAGAAAATTTATTATCTATATTTTCATATTTTAGCAAACAAGCTAAATTATTCCTAATCCATGTTTGAAATCCATGTTTGAAAATCCACCACTTCTTTACTTCCCAGCTGCACACTACAACAAAGTTGTGTGTGAAAATACCAAGTCATTATTTTGAGCAAAATGTAAACTTTTAAATAGAATCATTCTTTCCAAAGCTTGAATTTATATTAAAACGTAACTACAAAAAGCAGTATGTTACTTTCTGGAAGCATTACCTTTTGGTTCTCTTCAATTTCTGCTCTGAGTTCCGAAGAAACAACTGTTTTTGTTATGGCTCTACAGAAATAAAAACATGCTGTCAATCATCTTTCTGTTTACCTAATGGATAGATTAGATATCTACTTATCCTACATTTTGTGCCTTATATATAAATATATTTTGTATCCTAGTATAAAGAGGGGCAATCAGAAGCACTTGCACTTTGTGGTACCATTAAACAGTAGGATGCACTATTTTTTCTTATACGTAATTCAACAGAACATAAAAGTGTTAACCACATGCCAGCTCTCACTGTCTAATTTCACATTAACCGTAATAAAAGTGGGCAGCTGCCAGGAAGGTAGAGGTGGAGGCTGGTGGCAGAAAATACAGGGATTTCACTCCTCATTGTGGGTTCTCATTCCTTTCCTCACACCGGATCTAGTGACTGCATCATCACAGAACAGGCAAGTACAGCTTAGTCAGATCTGACAAAAAATGCAATCGGAGTGCAATGCCTACCTTAAGAAGCTATAAATAGTACCATCTTAACATCAGCTAATGGGAAATAAGGCCAGAATTCAGTTTCTCTTTACTCTCAGGTATATCTCCACCTATTCAAAAAGGAGGAGCTCCTATAATACCATCTTCATGACCCATGTGATGGAATTTATCAAAAGAAATATGTCTAGACTGGTTGGGCAGGCCAGATGACTGAATTTCTTGAAATTAATTTGAATATGCTCAAGACAGTCATTGACAAAGTACAAAACACACTGGAATTGTACATCAGTCTCTGACATGAGACTGACTGGCCCGTTTGGCAAAGTGGATCCCAGAAGAGTGGGATCCAGTGAATAGATAAGCCTTAAAGTTACCAAACAGAAAACCTGTCCAATAAATTCTTGGGGACTTGATGCAAAAGGTTCAGAAGTGTTTCACGTCAAAACAGCACGGATAATTCCATCAAATTTTCCACCAGTCCACATCAACTGCCATCAAGAAAAACACTGTAAGATCCGCTTTGTAACCATAGGCTGAAGAACTTCTCTGCATAAACATTCCCCAGTGTTAGATTCCAGCGAAATGGAGAATTGGACATTAACCCAACCAACACTGCCTGTCTCAGTTTCTACTCAGAAAAAAGATAGTAAGAAAACTTCCTAGAACTCAAAGTTACCTGGCCTTTGTAGGAAAGTTCTGACTGAGATCTTTCATGACCATCAAAGCATCCACAGGGGGAGCAGTCAAAATGCGAGCAGCAGTTTGAAAACTTAAATCTAGAAGTGGAAAAAAACAGAAGTCAAGAACTCTAAACTGAAAACAAGCCAACGCAGAGTCATTGTAACTTTAGCTTTCAACTTCTTTGCTTATTTGCTACCTATGAAAATTCATTTTTTATCTGCACCTTTAGATATTTTCAGCCTTATTCCTTGTATTCAACTTCTATTTGTTGCTTTGAAGTTAAGTAACCCTTTCAAAATGAACCAGTGTCTACAGGTTGCTTCAATTAGTCCAGATCATCACCTTTTATTTTGGCTGAGGTGGGAGGATCTGCCCTTCAGAAGGGGACTGGGTACTTGTTTCACAAGCTAGAAATATAAACAGCCATCTGTTGGATGTAAGTATATTCTCCGTGGCTACAACATATGGTCAGTGTTTCCAATTACTCTTTTTTTCACAGGATGAAAAGCCTTTCCACAGGCCTCTACATATGATTTCCAGGGAAACAGGCCATAGTTGCATACAGATGCTTTTGAAATACAGTATTCCTTTGGTCTTGAGAAATCTCAGGTTTCCACACACGGAATGTGACCATGGAAAGAAAATTAACATTTCCTTTGCTTTTCTGCAGTTAGCAGATCATAGAACTGGTCAGTTTAAGAGCAAGTGGCTTACTGTAGTTCACAGTATAGAAAGCAAACTTCACGTCAGAAGTCCTGTGCAACAATCTTTCTAAAAGCAATTTCAACAGGACTCTACAAAGGCGCTTTAGGAAATCCAGTATTTGCCAATGCAAGAATTTAAAGTCAAACACTCTCAGCTGTATGCAGCCACTAGCAATCTCATTTGCTTAGAACACAAGGAGATATGTTTACATTGAGTTTTTACAGTACAAACTGGAAGTCTTCATAAAGATTACCTTGTAACTGCCACACTTTCAAAGGTGCCATTTCATTGGTACTTTCCACGAGGTGTTTTCTAAGCTCTTTCAGCTCTTCTGTCAAGTCAGGATACAACTGCCTAAAAGGGTATGAGGGTAAAAAAACTTCTGTGGTTTCCCGTAAGCAAGTCTGCTTCTAATTCGAAGAAACTAACATATGAAAAAGTATGCCGCTAACACATACGGATAACTTAAGACATTTTAAAAATAACATCGAAGCAAAACATCAGCATCTGTGCACTAAGTTTTTTGATATGACCAAGACCAAAAACTTAAAACTGAGTTTTACCTTAGTTTTCCAAACAGAAATCCTTGCACTTCATCAATAGGGTCATTTTCATCTATTACTGTAGCATTCACATCTGTGCCTATAAACACACAGAGAAAACGACTATTACCAAGCTACTCAGAAATAGCCCTCACACTCATTTTGCTTAGTTTAACAAAACTACGCTGCAGTAAAAGAAGAAACAAAGGACAAGTTGCAGGTTTACTTTTAAACCTGTATCCAAGAGGCATTACTTTTATAAATGAACACAGTAACAGCTGAAATAAAACCAAGTCAGGTTATTGAGAAGGAAAACTTAAGGTGAGTGGAAATCTCAGAGACCTAGGCATTGCAGAGGAATTCACTAGGACCTAGGAGATTTCAGAACATGCCAGCTTTGTAAAACAAGTGCTAAACTTCAATTGTGAACGCAACCCTGATTTTAGCCCCAAAAAGAAATCTGTGCAAAAGATTCACACAATCTCCTAACTAGCTGGACACAAGCCAGCTCCAATCTACGTGTTTTTGCCTAAGTCTAAATAAAGATCCTGACCTTTTAGGTGAGCGTTGCCCTCTAGACAATCCAAAAGAGCACAGGCATGAATAAAAGACTGCCTGGTCAGAACTTTACCAGAATCAGACAGGAGCTGGATGAAAACCATATACCTCTAACGTGAAGCTTACTATCTATGAGCTATTTGCAGCTTGTAGCAATGAAAGCACAGTTTGTCCATTTTGTAAAACATTTTAGATTCCTGCATCAATATAGGTATAAAACTTCAAAATTTTACTAATAACAAATCTTCCCCAGAACTTTTTTTTTTGCCACCTGAAGAGACAAAGGCCTCCAATGTCCTATTCTACAAACAATAGCAAGGCTTTTGCATGACCTTTTGATGACAAATTAATGGAAGTTCTCACACAGTAATAAAAATCTTATGTTGGACCATCTCCTCTAGTATGTTAGTTTCTCTTAAAATTAAATACTTCTACAAATAAAAACCAAAGGTTTTATGTGTCAGTATTCTAGATGGTGGCAAAATATACTAAGTCAGACTTTAGATCTGTATCTAAAAATAGATAAAATTGCAAAATGCTGAAGAATACAATTCAAAATCTGAGTTCTATTCTCCACAACTGTTATCTCAAACATAGGGAAATTTTTTTTTTTTTTTACTTAAGTGCAAGATAAAAGCAGGAAATTCTGGGATCTTGTATGTGTGTGTGCATGTAAATAAAAAGTATACATGCACACACAGTGTTGTATAGTTTTGGTCAGTGCATGAGAGTTTGCAAAGCACAGATCTGCGCTCTAAAGAAAGCAGCAAAGGCAAAAAAATCATGCAGAATTCTAAGTTCTGTTTTCCCAAAGAAAACACATTCTGTGCTGAGGATGGATAAGCTAAGGCAAATTAAGGTAAAGGAATTGTTCTATATTTGCAGAGAATCTGGTGATCTGGTAAAAAAATTAGTTGCATTAGTAGTGGTACTACTAATATCTAGTTAAGAGTCACGACTGCATCGTGCTCAGCATTGCACAAATACAGGAGAGCCAAGGCAAAAGTATGTTTCACAAAATAACATAATCCCAAAAGAGAGAGGTAGAGAAGTTATTTCAGAGCGGAAGAAAGAAGAATATCTGCAGTTCAGACAAGGAGTCATTCATACCAGAAGAAATATAAAGTTATCTTTGCAAAATTAAAATGTTCACATTAAAATAGTTAAAATAATAATTCACCTTTCACCTGTGTATCATCCTTGGCCTTATACTCTGTACTTTTAATAGCCAGTTCCACACCATAGCCAGAGAGGTAGACTTTTTCATTACTGGGATTCTGTAAGGAAAAGCAAAAATACAATACTGCCACTCTTTGTTTTGATGTACAAATTAAAAGCTGCCGTTTCCCAAAGCTAAGAACTCTCAAATTGGTACACATTTCAGACATAACTGGTAACACAGAAGTGAGAAACAAATATAGTGAGTGGTTCTGCAGTAATGTACTGTAATATTTCCTACTGTATTTCAATAAAACTTTCTGAAGTTCAGAGAACAAAGATCTCTCTATGAACCAAAAAAACACTGAAAACCACAAAGCAAAAAGGAACACACAAGAATGTTTTCAGGATTCAGCATGTAAGCCAAGTAGAGCAGGACAGACTCATGTCATCAAATCACATAGGGGAAGGAAAGGAACTTCAACTGTGACATTTAAAAATTAAACATTCACTGAAGAGTTACAACAGAGAATTAAAAAAATGGATAAATCAATGACTCAAGGGAGACATAATTAGTTCTGACTTTAATGGGAAACAAACATGATCACTTGTTAAAAGTATAGAGGAGTCACACAACTGTATCAAGATCTATTGTGTAATACACTTAATTTTGAATGCAAATATTCCTCCCAACACTGATAAATTAGTTTTCAAAAGGAAAGTGGCGTATGGAATGCATGACATTATTTTATTAAAAGTGCAAACGTTGATAGAAGTGAACTAGCCAATGCTTTCTTTGCATCCAAGTCTGGCTACTACTTGCTGCACTGCAGGTTTTAGCAATATTAAGCAATAATCAGGAAAAAGTCAACCTAATTCTCTCAGAGCTTTTGAAATGTAGACTTAAACACTAATCCAGCAGCTATGGGCAATTTAGGGGAGGGAGATGGAATCCAGGATAAATTACACTAGGACTGGTAGGTGGTTCTGTAATAAGATTGCTACAGAAGCAATGCCTTTCTTTAGAAAATGGTACCTTAAAGTTAATTCCTGCTCTTCATATCAAATAACTAAGTGGCCTGGCTGTGGAAAAGATCTATTATCTCCTATAATCTAATAGAGATGGAGCAACGTTTCTTTAGATTAAACTCTGTAATTTATCTAGAGTTTAACTCTGCATTTGAAAAATCAAACTCTCCTCTTGTTTAAACAATTGTGAGACTCTAAATATTCTGAATTCCTCAGCTACACGCAGTAAAAAATAAACTTTGAGTGTTCCAAATAAACATCAAACAGCAACACATTATGCAAATGTCATTGCAAAGGGAACAAACTTAGGCCATTTTTCTTTACTGAAACCCAGGCCAGTTACTCTTTCCATGTCTTATACCTTTGTCATAATGCACAAATGTACTTACAGCAATATAGTGTCTGAGGACATAGGTGATTTCTCCTGCCTCGGCCTTTGAAACAAGCCACTTATGGTATCTGTAGAACTCTTCTGAGCCAATCTCTGCATAAAGTATGACGACAGGACTTTCGGGGTTTGACCCTGGGTATTTGTGGTCCCCTTTGAACAAAAACGGCTTTGGCCTAAGAGTAAACACTGAAGATTATGACACTGTGATTCATAGCATTTCCTCACTCTATGCAAGATGCAAAATTTCTTTTTCTCACATTTAATCACTGTTCCTGTCTTCACTGAAGACATATGTCAAGCTATTCTTACATGAATTATCAAAGTCAGCAGCACTTGATGCATGTTGATAAAGCTTTGTTAAAAATGGACATATGAAAATGTAATGGCTAGGTGCTATTTGAAGTCGAAGATAATCCTTATTTTAAAAAGTAACCATTTCCCTTAAATTTTCAATTACCTTCCCCACCTGATAGTGATTCATAAATTCTGGGAAAAAAAAAAAAAAAAAGGCTAACAGAGCACATGTTCCAATACCTCACATTCAAGGGAACCTTGTCCCTGGCTTAGCACACAAACAAGATACTGAAGACTATTTTCAACTTCTGTTTTTAAATTTTGTCTGTGATACAGTGAAATATTTAAACTACTCCCAGTGAGTCAGAAGAATAGCATGTGAGCTACAGATGCCATACATCTGCACATTGATGAAAAAAACCTTTATGCCTAAAAAACCCCAAACTATGAAGATTACTACACAGAAAAACTGAAATTTAAGGGCTTTTTTTTAAGATATATTATATTTTATAGTTTTGTTACTAAAAGTTACAATCAAGTTCTGTTCTTGTAAAGAAATCTGAATTTGAAATATATTATGTAGTAATAGTTTTCTTTGTTAACGCTGAGAAAATTATATAGGGAAAAAACTCTATGCATGCTTCAAGCCATGATTTCTTTTATATTACCTATCATTTTCGTATGCAGCCCAGATCTTTCTGTTCTTCCTACAAACTAAAGGCGTTAAATATTCCTCACAATTCCTACTGTCCTTCAACAAATTGTTTCAAACTTTCCCTGTGCACTTTCAAAGCATTTCTCCTCCTCACAGAATTATCAAAGAGTGAGAGATAAGAAAACTATCATGCCAGTCTGGATTAATAAAAAAGAGACTGCCACTTATGTGCAAGCAATGGACAGTATAAATCAATACTGAAGAATGTACAAACTAGTGGTTCATTACAATCTCTTTAGAGCAATAAGTCTAACTAGCTTAAATTTTAAGAGCTAATCCAATGATAGGAAATTAAGCAAATACCTTTCTGAAGCTGCCTGTAAAAGGTTTCCGAGAGAGTCAAATTCACACGTCTTCTCCCCATGCACAGCAAAAAACAGGGTGCAGCCCTTTGGTGGAGGTTCATCTGCTGCTATCTGCATTAAAATATTTGCAATAGAGTGGGTTGAATATTTGCCCTTAGAACAAGTGAAAATGGTAACAGCATAGCTCTGTCTTCAATTTCCTAAAGCCTAAACCAGTACTTCTTCCCTGTTTATTACATCATTTAAATGCAAGGTAAAAATTGCAAAATTGAGAGTTAAGTCTTAACTTATTACAAATATTTTTCCAGTCTATTACTATTAACTGTAATATTAGTTCCAGGTACATAAAATGAGGCTTGCAATTGTAGCGTTTTTTGCATTACACATCAGAAACCTCTATGTTTGTTAAATATCAAATGTTAAAATGATTCCAGATGAAAAAGGAAGATGTATTCTGATATTACTTAAAGCACATTATAATGCGAGACAATGTGCAATGAACTGTATGATACCCCAAGTTTGAAAAAGAACAGAGAGTACAGCAAACTTCCATTTATGGTTTCTAATCATTAGAGCTACATAGTCATGGATTACTATCTTCAAGTAAGTACAACTGACTAATGCAAACAGCAGCAGCAGCATCACAAGTACCAATCGACCCATAGGGTTTTCCCTCATAAAAATCTTCACACATTTATTAGTGCAGCAGGCATCAAAGATATGCAGACATGTGGAAATCCCAATTCTTTAGGCTACTCTAGACAGCTGGACTCAAGTTTGGCACTCAGTGAAGTTCATATACACATATGCTTTTCAGCTCAGATGTATGGGGCACTTAATCAGTTCGGGATTTTTTATACTTTCAAAGATCTCCTTACACAGCTCACTCCTCCTTCCTGGGTCTTGGGTAACACTCTACAAATCATTTGAGGACTTCCCATACTAACCTGTTGAAAAGCTTGAACTGTTGCAGAATAAGAACGTAAAGACAAGGAAAATTTCAACAAATTCTGCTGCAATGGTGACAGACTCTGGCAAGCTACTTTCAGCATCTCATGGTAGGAAGAATAATCACTACCTGTGAAGTGAAAGTACAAGCAGTTATCTTTCCATACCATATTCTCAGTGAAGAGGGGCTTTTCCTCTTAATTGTGGTTTATACTAACACAAGCCACAACATTAACTGTAAATATGCATGACCCTTTGTCCTCAATTTTCATTACAGCCATTTCTACAGACTGAACTTCAATAGAGATCCATGAGAGTACACATATACATTCCTGAGGATGCAAACATAGGCCTGGGGAGGAAGGAAACAGTTAAAAGCTCCCATTTAATTTCAGTTGAGAAATACAGACGCAGATAAAAAGCATTTGTAATATTTTTGTGCTTCATGTTGAAACAAAAACTGGCAAGTCAAACACATTTCAGGCTTGTCCACGACACCCTTTGTCAAACAGACATCCAAAAGCCTTGAGCACTTCGCAGTAAAAAACATCACTGAAATCGGTCCTCATTGCATTCATACAATACCAACACAACAAAAGACAAAACATTTTTAGTGTATTTTTCAACCATCTCATCATCCAGAAAAAGATTATGAAAACTTACCATGTTCATATGTCTTAATATTTTGACTGGCTTCAACAAAATTCCAGAATTTTTCTTGACCTTCTTCTGATAAAAATTCACTGAGTAAGAAGAGAAGAGTTAGCTAGATCTATGGATTTTCTCTCCAGTTATAATTCTAGTACTTTGTAAAGCTGTACAGAGAGTTAGCTTCTACCATACGTTTACCTACACACCAGGAAAGTCAAAAAAACAAACCAACCCAAACAAGTAATAGTTGCAGGCCAGGACAAATGCATAGTACATGAAAAGAATATTGTAAAGCACCTATGAATCTCTCAAAGACCACTGACAGACAGCAGCGTACATGCTGGGAACTCTCCTCCCTAACGCGTTTCTTTGCTAGCTACCTTATGAGAAAATTTTGTTTACTTTGCTGTAACAAACTGTAGTTTGTTGGAACAACTAGCTTTGGTGAGTTTTGTTTGTTTTTAGGTGAGCAAAAGGAGAAGTCACTGCTTCAAATCATGATGTTGTAATTCATATATTAAGCATATGATCAGGTAGGTATACAATGTTAGATAGTAAAATAATTCAATAAACATTGCTTACAAAAAATACTTTATCATGTCTAAACTTGTAACTTGCTTCACACACCAAAGGACGCTACAACACAATATTTGGAGGCTACTATCTGCCACAATAGCTTGTGTGCTCATTTCAACCTGTTCTGACCTAAGGCGACAATTACTTCTTTGACAATTGGGTAATGAATTGCAGTGCTGGGCTAAGCAAATTGAACAGCAGGAATGATTTTATGCTGCAGTGCTGTATCATTCTGCAGTTCACCCCAGATGAACAATCCTACTTACCCAAAGTCTTTGAGTATAATGGTTAGGTTATACATCAAGCCTTTGGCACATTAGCGGGGGAGCTTTTCCCCAGCAAATGCCTTGCATCATCAGGGTATTTAAATCCTGGCATTAACACCTGAGCTTTGTGTTTTACTGCTTAAGGATTTTTTCAGTCTTCAAACTTCAGCTTCTGTAGAAAAGGCTACAGAAGAGTAAATTCACCCAGGACACACCCATCCTACCACCCAAAGCCATGCCCATCTGAATAAAACCCATCAATGCTCAACTATTTTCATGTGAACCAGTCTGCAATAGCAGAGGCAGAATTCTGTATGTGGCAACACCTTTAAGCGATACAAAATTAAACACACACATGCTCACACAAAAATCTAGAAGTCGTATTTTGCATAGACATCTCTAAATTAGAATACCACAAAATGAAATGATGGGGACTTCTAAAATTCTGTGTAGGCTGGCAGTGAAAAGACAGTATTTTGCCTTTCTTTTCTTTTTTTTTTCCTTAAAGGTGCTATTTAAAAAGAAAAAAGAAAAGTCTTCAATACCATAGAATAAATTTCCCCAGGCTGACACAGCTCCTACAAAGGAGTTGACTTCAGATAATCAATGCACAACTGACATGAACAAAGTTAAACTCAAGCTTTACTGAGTTGAACATAACACAAGCAACAGATATGTATCAAAGCCTACAGTCATCACTGAAGTAAAAAATCTTTTACTATGGAATCTTACAAGCCACACTAAACTTTATAGGCAAAAAATACCTTCTAATGCAAAATGAAATAATTTATCATGAAAAAAACTACTATCTCCTTTAAAAAATTTCATCCCACAGGCAGGAACGATCGTGTTCAATTAAGTGTTATTACTGCCATTGAATTAGTAATGACCAGAACCCAAAGCACCATAAAACAAATGAAAACGAGAACACGTTACTTTACCCTCTAAGCATATTCTGATTTGTCAACAGAAAATCACCATGCGCTTACCTTGTTTCAAGTAATAAAGGAGTTGAAGCCCACTTTGTAGTTAGAGATGTTGTCACAGCCTTAGAATCTCCTTTCACAAGTGAAGAGCTGAACCAGATTCCAAGAACTGCAATAAGTATTCCCATTTTATAGAAGCAGCCTAAAAAAGATTAAGGAAAAAAAAGTTAGTTTTGCATTGTGTCTTTTCATCAATAAAGAATCTCACATATCCATACATATTAAGGCATATTTTAAGATTCAGTGGCCCATTTAATGCAATATGTAAGTGAGAGAATCATAGTCTCACCTGGGCTTACAAAATCAAAAATACTATGAAAACATGAAAAGAGACAAGGATTTTAAGATCTGACTCCTGAGCTGCAACAAAACCTAAATCAATTCCAGTGTCCTTTATGTTTATGCTTTCAAATAAATTTCATTCTGTTCTGGGGCACCCACATCATACACCACTTGCTTTAAGAAGAGGTATTAAACCCACATATTTCAAATTAGGTGGAAAACCAACCCACTGTTCATTTTATGGGAGGTACAGTTGCATTTTGTACTTGCACATGCTCATCAACTGGTGTACTAACCAATGTTGGACGAGCCAGGCAAGGTGCAGGTTCCCTAGTCAGCCCTTCAGGTTCTGTTGCGTACAGCGGACTTCTCTGGGGAATGAAGAAACAAGCATTTCCTGGATGCACTATGTCCCACCAACTTCAGAAGCTGAAAAGTGGACAAAATAATGAAGGTAGACTCAAATCACAGAATCACAGGTTGGAAGGGACCTCAGGGATCATCCAGTCCAACCTTTCTAGGAAGAGCACAGTCTAGACAAGATGGCCCAGCACCCTGTCCAGACGACTCTTAAAGGTGTCCAACGTGGCCGAGTCAACCACTGCCCTGGGGAGATTATTCCAATGGTTGACTGTTCTCACTGTGAAAAATTTCCCTCTCGTGTCCAATCAGAATCTCCCCAAGAGCAACTTGTGTCCATTCCCCCTTGTCCTCTCCATGTGACTCCATGAAAAGGGAGTCTCCATCTTCTTTGTAGCTTCCCCTTAAGTACTGGTACATGGTGATGAGATCCCCTCTGAGCCTCCTTTTCTCAAGGCTGAACAAACCCAGCTCTCCCAGCCTATCCTCATATGGCAGCTTCCCAGTCCTTTGATTGTCTTGGTGGCCCTTCTCTGGACCCCTTCCAGCCTGTCCACATCCTTTTTGTATAGCGGGGACCAGAACTGTACACAGTACTCCAGGTGTGGCCTGACAAGCGCTGAGTAGAGCGGGATAATGATACAACTCACTGTGGGAAATGAGCTGGGAAGGAAAAAAACCCCAAACCTTTCTTTATTGTCCTTCATGTGTACTTTCATGCCTATATATTCTCTGATCTATTTACCGTAACATGCGTGGAGCTTCCTTGCCCACAACTCTGAAGCTTATGGAAGACTTGAATACTCCAGTGAACTTTCCATTAGTCTCCAAAAGTCCAAGCTTTTTTTCCCCATCTCCGACTGAAGTATAATATATACCCAGGCATTCTCTCACTTCTTAATATTTTTCTGGATAACTCACAGTCTTTGTATATCTGTAGCTATAGCTCTACCTATATATATATATATATATATATATATATCTATCTCTACATATATCCAAAACAACCTCATGCTACTCCCGTTAAAAATTTACTGTACTCCAGCCGAAAGTTCACCAACCATCACTCACATATTTCTCTTTCTATATCTCAACATCCTTTCTTTTGGAATAAAACCAGAAACGCCCTGCTATAACATATAAAGAGCAACTTGCTCAACTGCACACTATGTTTGTTTAATGCTGCACCTGGGAAGTGGACAGATGGCATCCCATGGCATAGAACAGTTACAACTACCCCGACTGTGCGCAGAGGAGGAAGCTTGGTCAATATTTGCGGAGTGAAACCTTCCTCCAAGCGCAACAAAAACCCAAGGGTTGCAGTTCCTCCCAGAAATCAGGTCCTTATTCACCACAAATCATACACAGTAGTGTGGAGCATGTCAATGAATATACCGTACTGCATTCTTACAATTAAAACTCCCATGCTATTCTCTCATGCCTGCTTTCCCATTCTGTGAAAGACTGTAATAAAAGCCTTTTTCTATAAAAAATACGGTGGGGGGAGGAAGGGCACATCTGCCACCTGACACCAGTTTAGCCAACTGAAAACGTGCAGATTAGAAATACCTACACTCCCTGAATAATAACAGTCATAAAAAGCCAGTATCTCAAAGAAAAATAAAAATATGCAATGGAGAACAGGAGAGGTAAGAAGCACAGGAATGAACACAAATGACATGAGGAGAGCCACGCGTGCTCTGTGCAAGGTAACACGGCAAAAAACAGCCTGAATTATGACACTGTAACGTTCATTTTTCAAGCCTCATTTGTTTTGTAAATATTTTTCGTCCAGTTACTCAGCTTAAAATACAGTTGACTTTTGGGAACTTGCACATCCAGCCTTAGAGAAAGGACGAAGTGACGCCAAAGGCACACGCCCTGACAGACTGCGCGAGCACTGACCTCTGCCACGCGCTGCCAAGTCCGCCCGCAGCAAGCCGGCGAAACGCTCCGCTTCAGGGAAGGGCAAAAGGGAAGCGACCTACTGCTTGGGCAAAGGTGCCAACCCCCAGCGTCAAGGCCGCAGCGCTCAAGTCAGGTGCCCGAGCCGCGCATCGCGAACAGCAAAGACGACTGATACCGCCTGGGTGGCTCCTGCGAGCGCGTCCTAAACCGCGGCTATCGCGCTGCCGCGCTGCGGATACTGAAACTAAAACATGGCGGGTGGGTGACCGATCGGTCCTGGAGCGCAGCCTTCAAGGGCTGTGACTGGAAATAACTTCTTGTAGCTGCCAGCCAGCACCCGGCGCTCACACAGAGACCTCGCCGCCGCATCGCGCTCCCGCCGCGGGGCGCGCCAGCTGGACAGCGGTGCCGCGGGCGGTGCCCCTGACGCAAAACCACCCAAAAATTAAAGGAAAACAGGAGGGACGCCCGCCCGGCCGCCGACGGGCAGGCCCCAGCGGGTCGCAGAGTCCGCCCCGGGGCCCCGCCCCGCTCCTCTCCGCCGGGCCGCGGCGCAGCGCTGCCCGCCCCGCCGTTACTGCCCGCGGGGCCGCCGAGCTCCTCCACCCGGCACCGAGGGAGCAGCCCCGGCACCCCGCGCCCCGCCGGCAGCTCCCTCGCGCCCCCTCCCCACCGGGTCGCCGTGGTAACCGCACCTCCGCCCGCCCGCCCGCCACGCTCACCTCAGCCCGCCGCCGCTCCCGCCGCTTCCGGGCACTGCACTTCCGCCGCTTCCGGGCTAGAGGGGCCGCGCCGCCATAGAGTTAGAGCGGGGCAGGGCCAGAGTGTCGTCCCGCCGCCATCTTGCCGGGGGAGTTGGTGGGCGGCGGGCCCGCCTTCAGCTCCCGCCGCTTGGCGCCCTGTGGGCCGGCAGCGTGGCAGCACCGGTAGGGCGACAGGCTCCGGATAGCCCCGTCCCTAGGGGAATCTCGCTCCCTTCAGCAGCGTTTCGGCAGGGCTCTCCTTCATCCCACAGCCCAGCGGGTACCGGCACACTGTCACCCGCCTCCCGGCCGGGTCGCGGCTTTAAAGCGTGAGAACAGACCCGTGTCGGGTGCGCACCGACCTGTTCAGGCCACGACTACGTCCCTACCAGAGCCACGGGGCATTTAGGCGGGAGCGTAAGTCAGGACAGGCGGGGAGCGATGGTTTTTCCAGAACATTTGTGCAGGCTCGGTTTGAGCAGTAGATCACTCCAGAGGTGAAGGTGGAACCAACGTTGTTTCTTGCATTAACTTGCCTAGTCGGCAGCCCACGCTGTCAGAAGGAGTCCCACAACCTGATCTCACCAAGCAAAGAACAGCTTCTTTCACTTGCTTGTTTGCTTACCAAATATAAAGGGAAGTGAAAGCAGCGTATGGCAGATACAAAACAGTTGTTCTTTATTCATCTTCTCTACACCATTTATGATCTTGCAGCTTGCGCTCAGAACTCCCTCTGAACTGTCCCTGTTGCAGCCTGAAGATGCCAACTCCGTGTACCCATTCTTCACGTGCTCCATGCCTGATTACCCTTGCCGCATCCTCTGATCATTTTGTAGCATTACCATGATTTTTCTGAGCCACCAGGATGGGAGAGAACCGCACATCTCATTCAAGAGGTGTTGGGACCGAAAAAAGCTGGGAGTCAGGCGAGGCAAAGTGACAAGACTGAGGGTGGTATCACAAGAGCCGAGCGACATGACATGTGTCAGGTCCTGACTGACAGCCAGCCTGAAGAATGGTGTCCCTCCGAAGTGAACCCAACCACTGCCCATGCCCAAAGCTTCCTCAACAGCTGTTTGCAGGGTTGTTCACATCAACCTGAAGGGTGTGCAAGGCAAAATTAGGGATTACCGAAATGTGGTTCTATAATTACAAGGTTTTCTTTCTGGTTTGATTTTAAAATATTACTAAAACTTTGAAAAGGGTAGTTGCTTAGCTGACTTCATCTCTGAGTCTCAAGACATAAGGACCTAAATAAGAAAAATGTCATGGAAAATAGTGGTATTCCGAGGTCTGTGTCATCAAACGCGAGGCAGCCCTGGGCTGGCGGCGTCTCAGGGTTGCAACGTGCGTTGTCACCAAGGTTTGTTTTTTACAAAAAATTGTTTTATTTTGTCACCTCTGTCCCAGTCAGCGAATATTGATACCAGAGACAACAGGGCTGTTGGAGCCAGGTATTTATTGATGCAATCTGTTTATTTTCCCTCTTTTCCCTGCACACAGGAGGTGCACACCAGCAACACTTTATCTTCCACAGGGCCAGCAGTTACAATCTGCTCTGCTTTTTCAGCCTTGTGCTCTGTGAAGCTCTTCCTGACATGAGGGTGCTTCTTTGCATATTTAGATTTAGAAAGAAGTGAGAAGCAAAGCTCTCACCGGGACATATCAGCAGAATTCTTTCCATACCTGTAGCTATTGTACCTCGGTGCTCGTGGCGCACAGTACTCCATGCAGAGGTGCAGCTCGGGACTGTGGCCCCCTGATGACGTGCAAAGGGGCAGAAATGGGACACATGAGGGTGAAAAGGGTCAGTGGTGCACCAGGAGGGGTGGGGGGGGGTTGGCTGGCTGGAGGGCGGGGTGGGGAAGAACTCGGGGGACTGGGCACGTGCCCGGGGCTCTTCGGGGCTGTTCGCGGCCGGCGCCCGCCGCCCCATCCCGATACTCGGTGTCCGCCGCGGCGTCTGCAGTCGCCGCCAGGGGGCGCCGCCGCCAGGGAGGGGTGGGCGCGGCCTCCAGATGGCACCGCCCCCCCACCGCGTTTCCCGGGAAACCGCAGGAATGATGGCCAATAGCGCGCCCCGGCAGGGCACCGCCCCTCTCGCCTCTCGCGAGATCCGTGCCCGGCCGAGGACGCGCGCGGACTACAGCTCCCGGCAGACCCGGGGGGAGCTGTGCCGCAGCCAATGGGGCGGGGGAGCGCGGGGTGGGCGGGGCCGGCCGCGGCCAATCCGCCCTGGGCAGCTACGGCGGCGGAAGCGGAGCTCAGCGCTCGGTTGTCGGCGGCTGCTGCCGCGGGGTACCCCGGGCACAGGTAAGGCCTCGGACAGCGCGCCCGGTCACCGCCGCGCTGCGGGGGCCGAGGGTAGCCCCAGGAAGGGCTGCGGGGGGGTGCGGCGGCGGCGGCCCCCGCTTCGGTGCGCGGCGGTGGCGGGGAGGAGCTGTCGCCCGCCGGCAGCGGCGCGAAGCGCTGAGGCGGCGGATAAGGGGAGTGAGGAGAGGGCGGAGCCCCGCGCGGCGGCGGCAGGGCCAGGCTGGGAGGGCGGGAAGGGACGGGGGCAGGGCGGGGCGGGGTGGGCCCGGGGAGAGCGGGACGGTGCTGGCCGCGGCGGCTGCGCTCGGTGCGAGTAGGGGTGGCACCGGGCGCCGCCGGTCTCGCGGGAACATCCGGGCTCTGCGGACCCTCACGGCGGCGCGGCACGGGACGGCGGGGTGGGGCGGGCCGGGCCCGGGCGGCACGGCCGGCCCTCATTGGCCGGCGCTATTCTCCCCGCCATTGGCTCGCCGCCTCATGAGGTCATTAGGACGGTAGCTCCTCACTGGGTGGGGAGGGCCTGCGCTGGATTGGCTGGCGTGGTGGGGGCGAGCCGCATTGGCGCAGGGGTGGCAGCGCCGCTAGCGCCGCGCCCAATGAGCGGGGCGGGAGCGGAGGGCGGTGCCTGCCGGGGGTGTGGGGCGGCGGCCGTGGGGGAGGGGTCGCCGGTAGCGTGAAGCGCTGTGACGCAACGTAACGGTCGGCGGTGCCCGCAGGCGGACATGAGCTCGCAGCAGTTTCCCCGCTCGGGCGCGCCGCCCGCTGGCCTCGGACCAGCCCCGCCGCCCGGCCCTGCCAGCGGCTCTGCCGGGCTCATCGCCCCCGCCGCCACAGGTAAGCGGAGTCCGGAGCGGGGGGGCCGGTGTCCCCGGGCGCTGGGGGGGTGGGGAGCGGGGCGGCCCCGCGGCGGCGACCGACCCAAAGGCTGCCTCTGTCGCCAACGGGAGGAACAACGTGAAAATCAATTTAGTTGCCGGCTCTGAAAAGCGACGCCGGGGCAGAGCCGTCCCTTCACTCCCCTCAGGAGCATTTCCTCGGCTGCCCGCGCCCCTCGGCCCCTCTCCTGCCTGTTTTTAGCAGAAGCAGTGAGTGGATATGGAGGGGTTTTGTGTAGCTGAAAACGGGGTGGGAGCCCTGGTTCTGGTTCCTGCTGCCACTGCCAAGGTTACAGGTTTTCAGCAGGCAACTGGCGGTGTTTGGGGGAAGCGGCCTCCGTTTCAGGAGCATTTATGCTTGCTTCTTAGCTTGGTATTCAGACACATAATGCGTTAAGTGAAGACTTTTTAATGCTACCTGGTTGATGGAAGACTTTATGGCAGTTACTTAAATAATTGTGTATCTTTCACTTGAAAGAAAAATTAGTCAGTCTTTGTTTGAAGATGGACTTTTTGGAGATGACCCCAGGTTGCCCGGCACTACAAGGCCCATTGGTCCTGAGGGGAACTGACAGAAGCAGTGCCAGAGTTCCTGGGGTTTTCATCATTGGAGTATGCTTAATTGTAAGAGTGAATTGCTTTTATCTAGACTGTTTCTGACATCACATCTCTGACCTGGTGGGTGACCAATGTGAACTTCTTAACCCTTTTTACCTTTTTCCTCAGAGTTCCCTTTTTCTTTTTCTTGCTAGTGAGTGATGAATCTAGTCGTGACTCAGAAGTTGCTCCTAGAGAGCACATTGGCCCCGGTGGCTCTATACAACCTCGAGAAGAAAAGCAGGAACCGGTGGTGGTTCGGCCATACCCCCAGGTTCAGATGTTGACACAGCACCACCCTGTCCAGTCTGGTGCCCCAGTGACAGTCACAGCACCACCAGCACATTTGACTCCTGCTGTCCCGCTTTCCTTTTCGGATGGGCTTATGAAGGTAATGATGAGGTTCAGAATTCATAGGGGAAGAAGTAAGAATCTGTATTACAAATTAGAGTGTTGAGCAGAAATAAATTACATAAAAACCTCCCTGCTTTTGTTTCCTAACATTTCCTTGCATTTCCTTTCCTTGCATGCTTTTACTGACTGTACACTGCCTCACAGCTTCAGCTGTCCCATATGATATACTGAGGATTTCATAGTATCACAGCATTATTTTTGAGAGGGGTTTGTGAAATCTTCCCCTTTCCTTGCAGTAGTGGATGAGAGTATCAAATTAACCATTAATGCCCAGTGCCTGTAGGAGAATACCATAGTCCTAACAGATTCCACTTGTGACTTGTGCTGTATGTTAGAAGCTGTGTATGTTAAGTACAAAATGTGCCAGCCCTTTGTTCCAAATGAAAATGGAATAGCTCTAAATGATCAATATCCTTCCTCTCTAAATACTTTACCATACTTATCTTTGCACAAAGCTGACATTTTCTCCAGGCTTTGACCCCCAGAAATTATTTCTACATTGAGCTCTAATTTGGAGTCGCCAACGTGTCTGTCTTTGTATTTCTCTTAGCCTCCCCTGAAGCCCACCATGCCCAGCCGGCCCATTGCTCCTGCTCCACCCTCTACTCTCTCAGCTCCTGCAAAGGTTCCTGGGCAAGTTACTGTGACCATGGAAAGCAACATACCACAGGCTCCAACAATTCCTGTGGCAACAATCAGCGGCCAACAGGTCTGGGTTTTTTTTTTTGGTTTGGGTTTTTTGTCTTTTCTAGCTCATTGTGTGGTCAGATCAATACTAACATTAGTACAAGTGAGGTGGGCTCCTGCAGCAGGAGGGAGGGTAAAGGCAGCAGGCTTCCCCATTCAGTGGCGACTGGTGTTGGATCAGTTCTGCTTAGAGCATTAAACCACAGACTCAGTTATCACTAGCTCTTCAGAAAGCTGCTGATCCAACTGACATGGCAGAGTGACGCCATGATAGGAGAGCCATATCCAAAAGCTGCTGTGCAGCTGGGTCTTCCCTTAAAAGCTCCTGCTGCTTCAGTATCACTGGAAGAATTTCTAGTGAGACAAACTGCTGGGATTCATCACTGTGGTGTCCTTTAGCTGTCCTGGGAGCAGGTCAGAAGAGACTGCTGAACAGTTCATGGCTTAGCAGTGTACTCTTGTTAAACCACTGGTGAGACAACTTGAGGGGGGCAATTGTAAATAATGCTTTAGAAATTTGTTTCCTGTCTGGCTTTGACTGCAAAGCCAGTCCTTCTGATTTGAAACTAGTTTGCCAGAACGCTCATCACTAAACCTCTGAAGTCTCACGGTTTGGATGTAAAGTACCTTTAGATGGATTTGAGTTAGGCCAGCTAAGGATGCACAGCAGTTTCAGTAGATTTTTATCTTTATTAATATGCCTCATAATTATTAGAGAATATAATTAATTTTTTGCAGTGTTTGCCAGGTTCCCAGTATTCTCTTGACCTTACTGGAGAGGCGGTATGAATCGATGCCTTAAATGTCAGGAATGGCAGGTTGATATGTGGGTGACTGCCGACTGTCACCCGTGTGCCCACCAGAAAAACAGATTAGTGAAATAGATAAATGTTTACATCTTCCACACACAATGTCAGCAGGTTCTGTAACTTTATCCTGTAGAAACACCTGCCTCTTTCCCTGCTCAACTTGTAAAGCATGCAACCTTTGTGCACCAACTATTTCTACAAAATCTCTTTTCTGTCTTTGGGACTTGGATATGGTAATACCGTTAGTGTGGTGTCAGGGTTTAACCCCAGCCGGCAACCAAGCCCCAGACAGCCGCTTGCTCACTCCCCCTCGCAGTGGGATGGGGGAGAGAACTGAAAGAGTAGAAGCTAGAAAGCTCTTGGGCTTTCTAAAGCAGTTTAATAGATAAAGATAAAGCAAAATAGATAAAGCAAAAGACACACATGCAAGCAAAGGAAAACAAGGATTTCATTCACTGTTTCCCATGGGCAGGCAGGTGCTCAGCCATCTCCAGGAAAGCAGGGCTTCATCATGCGTGACGGTGACTTTGGAAGACAAACGCCATCACTCCAAACATTGCCCCCTTCCTCCTCCTTCCCCCAGCTCTATATGCTGAGCATGACACCATATGGTATGGGACATCCCTTGGGTCAGTTGGGGTCAACTGTCCCAGCTGTGTCCCCTCCAAGCTTCTTGTGCACCCCCAGCCCACTCACTGGTGGGGTGAGGAGCAGAAAAGGCCTTGATTCTGTGTAAGCACTGCTCAGCAGTAATGAAAACACCTCTGTATTATCAAGGCTGTTTCCAGCACAAATCCAAAATATAGCCCCATGCTAGCTACCGTGAAGAAAATCAATTCTACCCCAGCCCAAACCAGCACATGTGGCCATTAATTCTTGTCAGCAGAGCTTGTAGTTTATTTTGGGTTTTGTTATATCTTCAACTCTGCAGGGGCATCCTAGTAACTTGCATCATATCATGGCTACCAATGTGCAGATGTCTATCATCAGAAGTAGTGCTCCTGGGCCTCCGCTACACATTGGAGCTTCTCACCTACCCCGAGGTAAAGATGCAGCTGTGCTATCCCTGCCTTCTGTTTGCAGCCGCTCGGGGCGGTGTGTCTAGCCCTCACCTCTAAAAATTCACCTCACTGCTAACACAGCTAATACTTCAGCCATTAAAACTGCTAGCTTAGGTAGCACGACTGCTGGCCTTTTAAGCATTATGTTGCCTTCAGCCATTTAGGGCAGGACTGTGGACAGTGTTTAAAACATTGGCACATACCAGCATGTCTGTTATTCTAGTTCTGTTCTGTTAAAACAGTGAACACTTTCAAGGCAAAATACACACTAGCATAGACTGACCTGTCCTGCAAAATGTCATGTACATTCTTCATAGCAAACACTGTTCACCATTGGCAGTGGCACCTGCACAGTTGTGCAGCATATTGTACCCGCTTGTCACAGGATCGCATGTGCATTTGTGTGCATGACAACATATTGTATTGTGTGCATTTGCACTTACCTCGAGTTAAATGCTGGTGCTCCCTACGGGCTCTTGTCTCCCAGGATTTTGGTTGCTATGCCTTACAAAACAGGAAATCAGCCCCTTAAAAGAAGCCCTCTGCTCAGTACGGTCAGTCTGATTTCTGACTGCAGTTTTACTTTCAAAAAGCTTATGGGTAGGGTTTCCAGTTCGACTTTAAACTGATCTGAATTCAAAGTACCATTTGTATTTTTATTTCTTTTCATATTTGATGTTATTTCATCACTCAAGAAACATAAATTGGCATGAGCAAAGACCTAAGTTTTACTAGAGTAGGTGGAAGGACTGTGCAGCTTTATTTGTAGCTGAAGTAAAATGTAGCTTTGTTCACTCGATTCTTGTGGGACAGCTGCCACAAACTTTGCATTGTCACTTAGTGCATGTTTTCTTTTTTTTTCTTCCTGCTTCTATTCTCTCAGCTTGAATTTTACCTTTTGAGGTTATAATTTCAATGAGGGACATCTACAGAAGCTATGCAGTCTAGTCTGTGAAATGATTCAAGGCTGTTTGCCTTTGACAGCAATTTATTTTCATCAGGAGACAGCCAACGGTAGCCAAATTAACCAAAGTCCTATGCTTTTATAGCTTTAAAAGTTGGTTGGGTTTTGTGTTTTGTTTTGCTTTTCTTCCATTGCACATGTATAGTTCTTTGGAACTTCATCAGGTGCAGAGAGGTTATTGTTGGTATCAGGTGACTTATTTACACATTAGCCCAGTGTTCAAACTGTTTGAATTATTTCTACTGACTTCTATAGTTTGGAATAGAAAAAGATTGGATTTGCAATATAAGGTTATTGTAGGGCAGTAGGAAGTATCAAAAAAGCCAATTAGTTTAAAATAATGCCTACCCTTCCACAGGCACTTGTGAGCCTTACGTATATTTGTTGCAAGCCTTACTTTTAAACCGATGTCACCTGAACTGACATAATCTAAATACACTCAAACTGAAATACATAGAAGCTAACATCAGTGTCTGTTTCTGTGGTCATAATGGAGTCATTTGGGTGCACGGTATTTTAAGGTAACACGCTTGGTTTGTTTCCCAGGTGCAGCGGCCGCTGCAGTGATGTCCAGTTCTAAAGTAACTACAGTCCTGAGACCAGCTTCACAGTTGCCAAATGCAGCTACAGCTCAGCCGGCGGTTCAGCACATCATTCATCAGCCAATCCAGGCAGGTAGCAGCCAGGCAGCTCTGCGGAACACTGACGACCGGCTCCAGATTCTTCCTGGCACTTACTCGTAATTATGTATTTACCGGGCCAAGGCTACTGCCAGCTCTCTTCCAGTTCTGTTGCTCAAGTACCGAGCAAGTAGTGGAATAATTGCATTAGTCCCGTGGTTTCATTTGCATCATAGACTTGGTGCCAGAAATTGGGTGTTTAACTGTCTCCAAAGTGCTTAGAAACTGGGAAGAGGATTTAGTTCAGATATACTCAAATTTTATAGTCTGAAAGGTCTGATATGATATGCTCATGTTGATTTATTCTTAAATATATATATTGACGTAGAATAAAAAAACAAAATCTCATTGTAATATGTTTCTGTATATCTCGGCTTATATGCACTTATAAGGAGAAGATTGTAGATACCATGTTCCTACGAGGGTGCTGGTGTTCAGTGTTAGGGGTTAAACATCTTTACTTTGTGTTTTCACTTAGGATCCTGATGTAATCACCTTTGACTTCCTATATACACTTGGCTTAGGGTTTCTTTTTGCTCTGAAGGGAGCTGACCTTTGGGTTTTTTCCTAAAGACTTTCAAGGGATCTGGTCTTTAACTTTGGTTACTGATTCCGATGATGTACGTGCCTTGAAAACCAGGACACATCTGCTTAGGAGCTTACAGATCAAGTCAGAAAGACTGGAAATGTCTTAGAATGCCAAAACTTGGTGATAAGATCTAGAAAGAACAGTTTTAGCCAAAGTAATTTCTAGCTATTATCTAAATAGCAGAATTTCTTTTCTGAATGTGTCTGACTTGTTTTTATAGTCTCGTCCTCCGGTGACAACTTCAAGCGCTATCCCTCCAGCTGTGGTGGCAACTGTCTCGGCCACAAGAGCTCAGTCCCCTGTTATAACTACAACGGCAGCCCATGCTACGGAATCAACTCTTAGGTAAAGACACCTTGAAATCTACAGTGCTTACAGAGGCTGCTGGACGGGGAAATGTGTGTTAATCATCCAGAGCTGATAATCCTCTAGATGTGGGATGAGATAATAGGAAAATAGTAATGCTTGCACAGTGCAAATACTTTCAGTTCTGTGAAAGAAGATTACTATAAACATGAACTGTTGCTCTGTGTTCTGAGAAAGAAAAAGCTTAATGAGTCAGTTGTCATCTCCTGCTTCCTGGAAAGCAGAGTTTCTGTTCTAGGAACTTGTGGCTAATTCAGCCCATCTTTTTTTATGAAGACATAGTGGGGGAAAATGACACACAAATGTTGAAAAGCATCCCTGACAAGTCTCTTTTTATTGACTGATACGCATTATTGATAAATTTGCCCTCCTAGTTGGGTACTTAGGGAAGATGAGGACAGAACAGTGTAGTTAAAGCGGCATAAGAAACTTGACCATATATTTGATAGCAGTGCTGCTTTCAAAAAGAAAGAGATCAAGGCCTGATGGGTGTCCCTGCATCTTATCTTTAATATTAAATATCCATGTGGTTATCTTCATAACTATTTTCCTTTCTCTCCAGTCGACCCACCCTGTCTATCCAGCAGCACCCGCCTTCTGCAGCTATTAGTATTCAGCGGCCTGCACAGCCGAGGGATACAGCTACTCGTATTACACTACCGTCTCACCCAGCTATAGGAACACAGAAGCCACAGCTCCACACCATGGCTCAGGTAAACTGCAGGAAGGAAAAGAAAAACCCTCTTGCTTCTTCTAGGCATCTCTTTTGTTTCTATCTTGAGTGATAAGAATA
This sequence comes from Phalacrocorax carbo, assembly GCF_963921805.1. Classification (NCBI taxonomy): domain Eukaryota; kingdom Metazoa; phylum Chordata; class Aves; order Suliformes; family Phalacrocoracidae; genus Phalacrocorax; species Phalacrocorax carbo. Next base: position 28,367,411 of record NC_087519.1, on the reverse strand, counting down.
AACTTGGGGAAAGAGTTAGTATTAGGTTAGAAATACATGTTCTTTACAGTCAATGCAGCATGATTCTATACTAAGTAAATATTTTAAATATAGTAGTCTTTGAACTTGAAGGTTTTCTTTTCATTTCATAGAAAACCATTTTCAGTACTGGTACTCCAGTAGCAGCAGCAACAGTGGCACCTATTTTGGCAACGAACACGATAGCTTCAGCAACCACAGCTGGTGAGTGTTTGTAATGGTATTGTGAGTGTGGGGTTTTGTTGGGGTTTTTTGTTGTTTTTCCTCCTTGAAGATGGGACCTGATTTACTTCTGAGGAATTCTTTATTTATGGTAATGACTGCATTTGGAAGTGCATGAGTAGACTTCAGGAGAGAAATTTCTGGGTTCTTCAGGGAGGCTGTCTGGGTTGTGGTTTTTGCCCTCTTTATTTGGATATAGATACCCTGGTGTGATAGGGCTCTGTAGAAAGATCTTGTATGGGTTTTTTTTTTTCCTTTAGGTTCTGTCTCTCACACCCAAGCGCCTACAAGCACCATTGTCACCATGACAATGCCCTCCCATTCTTCCCATGCTACAGCTGTCACGACCTCAAACATCCCAGTTGGTGAGTGACTCCAGTTTTAAGAAGAGTATGTAACTGATGCTTCAATTTTCTGTTTATACTCGTAGTGTTTGTGCATATTAACAAATTAAGCAGGGGAGGAAAATCAGTTCAAGCTGCGAGAAACCAATTAACAGGTCTACTGTGGCATAGCTTTTTCAATACCAGAAAGAAATTAGATGTTCTAGGAGGAGTAAGTAATAAAATGGCTCATTAACTTACTCAACTGAATGTCAGACTAACTCGGGCCTTTTGGCATTTCAGAATCTGCATTGTATATACTAGAAGTTGTAACTGCTTGGTGACAGAGTATGGCTTTCATAGTTGGTTTTGCAAGTTCCTTCCTGCACTTCTTGAGGTGTTAGGTGTAGCCTAGTCAAGTTTTGTTAGTGTGTTCGTTTGAAGGAGGTAAAACACTAAGGTCTAAAGTGAGACATTTATTTGCCTAGATGTGGAATCTGCCTGAGGAGTTTCCTACAGGACTGCATAAGTTTTCTGTTGTTCATCTCTGTTTTCCTGCTGACCTCCTTGTTCTTTTGAAATCTTGTAATATCTTCCCCTGCTGTAAATTTCCAAGGAGTGAAGTTGTATCTTGATACAACTTCAGTGTTTCCTGTAAAGCTTCTATATGTGTGTTCTTTCTTTTCTTGGCCTATGTCTATGTATACTTGTCTGCCTTGGATCTCATTTCCCTTGGTCTCTGTCAAGTTCTGCTTTGAAGACTTGGATAAATAAGTTTGTGACAGCAGAAAGGATCAGTCTGGTCCTAAGGAAAAAAAAATTAATTGGAGCACTGGAGTAACTTAATTGGTTAGCAAGTGTAACTTATGGATGCATTTATAATGTCCTTCTGTTCTGGTACAAACTGATGAAAAATGCTTTGTTTCCCTTGTTCCTTCTTCCTATTGAGGAGACCTATTATGACTGTGGATAAGAAATCATCTGGGCATGGGGTGGGTTTTTATTTGGTGGGGGAGACGGTAGTATTGAGGGTTTTGCTAGGAGAATTAATCTTGGTTTTGCAGCGTCTACCAACTTCTTCTTTGACTGTTAACTGATTACATGTTTGTCTTTATGCAGCTAAAGTGGTTCCTCAGCAAATCACACATACTTCTCCCCGGATCCAGTCTGATTACACAGCAGAGAGGAGTAATCTCATACCCCTCTCTAGTCACCGAGCATCTCCAAACCCAGTAGCAATGGAAACCAGAAATGACAACAGGTGAGGAAACAACAGCTCTATGAATGAGTGTGTGAGAGTAGGTTTTGAGTGCCTTGCTGCTCTTCTAGGTTCTGATATGCTGGAAACAACAGGTTTTAAAAACCCGGGATGGGGGCGATTTGGTAGTTTTGGATTAGTGATAATATTTGACATACTTGATAGCTTGTGACAGTTGAGATTATAAAACTTGGGGAGTGGCTCAAAGGCAGGGGTTGAAGATGAATTGTTGAAACAGTGTGTATAATACTTGCTCTCTTTGATGCCTGTAGGCAGTCGGTGCCTGTCCAGTTCCAGTATTTCTTACCAACATACCCGCCCTCCGCATACCCTTTGACTGCGCACACCTATACCCCCATCACCAGCTCGGTGTCCACCATTCGCCAGTATCCAGGTAAGACAAGCTTTGGGGCAAGCATACTTTGGTGCTTTGTTCAGCTGTTAGCTTATGTACAGGCTTTCGTGATGGGAGAAGCTAAGAGGCTTTTATGCATGATTCTGACAATTTGTCACAAAAAGTCTTTGACAACTTGTTGGCTGACAGGAACGCTTGTGGGCGAGGGGTATTGAACTACTTCAGAGGTACTAAACACAGGTAATAACAGTTTGTTTTCTTAGGGGTTTCACATTTGATACCCAAGGGTTTGCATCTCTCTAAGTAGCAGGTTTTGATGCTACGTATCAAAACGGTTCAACTCCTGCAAAGCAAACCAGCTCTTCAATGCATCTTCATTCCCTGGTGTTTTGACTAGCCCGTCTTATTCTCTTTCCACGAGCATACAGTTTGAAGGAGAAACCTGCACCAAAAATCGAAAAAATAAACTGCTTTGCATGCATTTGCATTAGTGTTCCATTAAAAGAATGAAGCAATTAATGTGTTTGAACAGTTGCAGTAATTTGCAGTCAAAAAATCAGGTGTAATATGAGTCCATATTGTCAACGCAAACGTATGTCACTTTGTGACAAAATTCGGGGTGGTTTTAGGTAAAACTGAGTGGTTTAGGACTGTTCGCTATAATGCAATTATCTCCACAATCCAAACCCTAGAAATAAGCATGATTTGGATTTTTATGGAACATCTGCATCTGCCAGTAGCACATTGCCCTTGAGCAGTACAGAGGGAATGTGGAAGGACTTGGAGGTGGCAAAGCCCATTTGCTGAATGGGGAAGTGTGCACAGAGAATTGAGTTTCCTGGGGCCTATCCTTTCTGTCATTGAAATTCCAGTGAAAAGTTGCAAGTCTTGACTATGTTATGTTAGGATTTGAGGTGGGCTTCAGGATAATTACATGACATGCAAAAGGGACAGGTACCTTCAGGCGCTTTGGCTGAAGGTTTTAAAGGTGAATGTGTAGGTGAGTGGTGGCACTTGGTGTTGGTAGCTGTGGTTGAGGAGTGATTACAGAGGCCCTGGTAGAACGTGATTGCAGACTGTCAAGAGTTTCAGTTTTAGTAATGCATTGGGCTGATGGTAGGCTAATGCTGATTTATGAAAAAGCAGGTGTAGGTTCTTCAGTGTGAGCTATTGACGGGGCCATTTGGCTTGTTAGATTGACTGGAAGTGTCAGTTGAAGGTACTAATTATGGCAGTAACTGGTGACACTTCAAAGGAGACAATGCAGGGTATCAGGAGAGACATGGGCCTGTGCTAAGCACAGCCAGTCGAGGGCTTAGATAAAAGTGCAGAGGAGACTTTTAAAAAGATCACTGAGATAAGGAGTGTTAATATGGAATTTTGAGAAAGAATGATGGCCTTGGCTTTCCAAATGCTGGTTGTGTTTTATATAGTCTTCCAAAAGGGTTTTGTTGGATAGAAAGATGTGCGACAAGAGCATTTCACCTAAGGTGGTCCACTAAGAGAATTAATGTGCCATATTTCATACAGAAGCCATTTTAAGGGAACTGGTGCTGGATTTCAGGGTTTTGACAGCTGTTTTTCAAGCGTCTTGTCAGCACAAGAACTAGATCAAAATCCTGTGACAATGAGAAAACCAGCCTGTTGTGTGGTGAGAGGACTCTCCATTGTTAACAAGCAAGTCCATTGTTGGCAAGTTCACACTTGCATTCTGCGTACGGCCGCAGAAACAGCAGTACTGCTCTGTAAAGGCTGGAAGTCTTGAGATCCAGGAACTGCAGGTAGTCTTAACAGTGTTGTTAATTGCTGCCTGGGAGAAGTGTAATACACTGTATAGTACATCTGAAAAGATGGAATCACAGTTGCTCAGAGCTGTAAATTCAAATAAATGAATTGAACTTCTTAGAGCAGGTGCTTCATTAGGAACATTTTTCTGCCACAAAAAGATTTTGTGTTCATTTTAGCTGTGGGATCCAGCCTATAATTGCAGGCCTTGTTCAGAGTCAGATAAGATTGTGCTCAACTTCAGAGTAGTTTGCCCAATTGCGCTAAAGAATTTTTTTTTTTGACTGTGGCTGGGGAATGGGAAAAGGAAGTAAGGCCTGTGTTAAGGTACTTACACTTGATTCTCCGCTTGCTTTTGTACAGTCAAAGGTTTGGTGTTAGTTGGTGCAATTATAGTCTTTGTGGAAAGACTGTCTTCTGGAAAAAAAAAAAAGGCTTAGGATTCTGGGCGCTTTTGTTGTTGTTAAGCAAGGGAAATGCAAATTGTTGGTACTTACAGAATTGTAAAATAGGATACTGAGCAAAAATATTGCACAGCTTTCTGAGACTGGAAGCTGGGTACAGAAATATAATTTGAGTCTAACCAAAAGTGGACTTAAACTTGATTTTTTTTTTTTTCTCTCATTGCAATTTGAAATAAAAAATGGAATGGAAATAAACACTAATGTTTCATTCTTCTGGCAGACAATCTGGTCTCTGCGCTCTCAAATTTACTACTGCAACAAGTAGGCTGGCAAATTAATTTTTCAAAGCAAAATAGTCTTGGAAAGTAAATATTTGAGTGAGAGGTGCTAGGTGGAACTGAGGCGACCCACTGGAGGTTGGGCATAACGAGGTGCCTGTGTTGCTACTCCCAGTTTCAGCCCAGGCACCGAACTCAGCCATCACAGCTCAGACTGGCGTAGGAGTGGCCTCCACTGTCCACCTCAACCCCATGCAGCTGATGACTGTAGATGCGTCTCATGCCCGTCACATCCAGGGCATCCAGCCAGCACCCATCAGTGCACAGGGGATCCAGCCAGCACCAATCAGCGCCCAGGGCATTCAGCCAGCACCAATTGGGACGCAAGGACTGCACCCCGCTGCACCAATTGGCACACAGGGGCTGCAGCCAGCACCAATCAGTGCTCAGCAGCCACAGGCCGACACCAAGACTTCAGGTAAGAGCAACCAGCAAAGTCAGTGCTTTGGATGTAGTCAGAGAAACCGACTGATTAATGATTGTGTTGTAGTCTCTGTGGTCCAGTAGTGGAAACTAAATACAGTCATATGCATATTCTCCCAGCAAATATTTTTACCAATTTCTTAATTTATTTTTTTATTTAAGCGTACTGGTGGAGTGTGTGGGTAGCCTTGAATGGGTCACTTCAGTGGAAAAGACTGGTAGTGCCCAAGCTTAAACAATTCTCTTCAGTAAGGCCTTGTGGGAAGTCATTTACAAGTAAATTATGTTCTCCAAACTGTTCCAGCCACACATTAGATCACAGTTGCAATTAAAATACAGCCAGGTACTGTCAGCGGTTGGTAACCTGATTGTGGACTGTGATAGGAACCATCTTTCACTAAAAATGATGGGTCTGATGAAACCTCAACAACTTAATGAAGAAATGGGATATGGCCACCAAGAGAACATGCTATTGCGAAGCTGGCAGGCATATTGTGTGGTGACTTGCTGGCTGCCTGAATGTTCTGCATCAGTTAGTTGGCCAAACGGGCTTTTTGATTAGAAAGTCATTATTATGAATTTCTATCTCATGATATATATGATATATCATATCATGATGCATCATGAAATATATGATTACTTCAGTGATTAGAAATGATTGAAACAAGACTAGAACATAAACGCAGATGATGGTGTTTACTTACGGGTGGCATGTATTGCTACATAGACTCTACCAGGAGTGTTATTCTGTTGATGCAGTCATGTTGGTGATCTCCCTAGCTATTTCTGCATTTTGCACTTCTTCTGGAAAAGATTGTTTCCCTAGCAGCAGTTGTTAGGCAGGAGGTAGTTTCCATCTTCCCTGCAAAAGGTTCAGTGATGAGATTGCTTGTAGCAAAGCTATTGCTTACAAAATAGTCTGAAAGCATGGCAGTTAAAGATTGAGGGAGTCAAGGGAGCATGGACAACACGTGCTTTGCAAACACCTGCTTTGTCATCAAATTTCCTTAAATAACTTTTACTTTTTCCTCTCTGTATCTGCTCTACTCTCTGCTCTGTCAATGTTCCTTCCCAGCAGTAGTCTTGGCAGATGGAGCCACCATTGTAGCCAATCCTATTAGCAACACATTCAATACAGCTTCTGCAGCAACTACAGTTGTTCAGACCCACAGCCAGAGTGCCAGTGCCAGCGCACCAGCCCAGGGCTCGTCCCCGCGCCCGAGCATCCTCCGGAAGAAACCAACCACAGATGGGTGAGTAGAATTGAAGATGACATGTGAATGACACTTCTGTGCAATTGAGCCCGGCTAAATGGAATCATTTCAGTGGAGATAAGAAAAGTTCTAGCAGATTATTCAGTCAGCCATGGTTGTGAGTAACCTGCTGATCTGTGAAATGCACTTCTTTTCTTCCCCCAGGGTAGGATACAGTTTTCTCTTACTGTCAGTAATGAAATGAGGGGGACAGTTTGTCTCCTAGCTCTTGAAAGTGACCTTTTGAGGGAAAGTGGATTTGAGGCTTTCTTGCTTAGTGTAATAAAAACAAAGAGTTTATAAACTACTAAAATTAGAATTCTGTGCTTTGTCTTCAGTGCTTTTCTTGGAAGAATATGCGGTTGAGTAGAAAGGATAGGATTAGTACCCTGCTGTGCAATCTGATTAGGAAAAAGGGAGGGAGTAACTTTAAACTCTTAAAATATTTTATATTGTCTGTCTGATTTTTTAAATGCCTGAATAAAGATGCAAGAGACAGCTTTAGAATTAATGATGCATTTCCTCCTGACTAATAACTGAAAATATTTGGAACTAATGTGTTCTATGAGACTAAAATTGCATATTTTTTTTTATTTGGGTGGAAACCTTTTTTAAGGCAGAGAAGCTGCAGCCTATAAAAATGAACAAATCAAAGCAGAGGTGGATCACTAAAGATTGTTTCCATTTGAGAGGTTCATTATTTTGGACACCAATTTGACTTCCAGCCCCACAGGAGACTTAATAGTCTCTAAAATACTTTTCTGTATTCAGCCCTGTGCTGCATAACACCCACATTTCAGGTCTTGGAGTCAGGCTTTGACAGAGTCTGGTCCAACCAAACTAAGCAGACGCCTGACTGAACACTGTTTAGTTCCAGTCTTGAAATAGCAGTGGAGGACAGTGGCATGGCCAGACATCCCTTTGTCCACTGGTGAAGCCTGGCAGTCCCAGTAAGATGCTCCAACTGGCAGGCTGAAAGTCAAGCTGGCATTCTTGGAGAAGCCTTAAACGGGGGTGAGACTAGGCCAGAGCAATTAATATTTTATCTTTAAAGAAAATAAAACATAACATCTAATTTGGAAAGTCAAATGAGACTCTTCAGTAGCAAATCAGTTGTACTGAAGACAGTGCAGTGATACAGCTCTAACTCCTATCATGGTTTGGGCAAGAGAGGGTTGATTCCTTTGCTCTCAGTGGTATTTGTCTTTGCATCAGGGAGGTGGGAATCTCAGATCTGTCTGTCTCTTACAGGCTGGCAGTCCGGAAAAGCTTAATTCCACCTCAGCCACCTGAAGTAGCTAGCACACGTGTCGAGAGTACTATGCGAAGCACATCTGGATCACCAAGGCCTGCTGGGTAAGACTTCAGGAAACATCCAACTGCATCGTAATAGTTTGATTTTATTTGTTTGATTTGCATTCTTTGGCTGTTGGAGCGTTTTACTTTCTTTTGGGAAACAATCTGTTTTGAATTTGTTGGTGTGATGACTTCGAATGGACTTAGCTATTGCCTCAGCTTCACAACAACAGAACTAGTCTTTTAAAAGATGTGGTTAAGAGCTTTTATAGAAACAAACAAAAAACCCTCTGCTGTTGTAAAGGATAGGTCTCAAAACTTTTTTCTATAGTACTTGGAAATCAATGCTGAAAAAGGTAAATGGAGCTTCTACCCTACTTCAGTTGAGTTCAGCAGCTTGACAGTTTATTGTCTTATAACTATTAGCCACAGTGCCTCTTGCAAACAGAGGATGGGGGGCAGTACAACACTTATAATAAATACAAAGGATTAGAAAGAGAGTGGAGGAGGAAATGTAATTGCGATGACACCTTCTCTTGTCGTTACATTACTGAGGCAGGTGTTACCTGTGGGTGCAGGAAAAACTGGGTAGTCTGACTCCAGCTCGTCTCATTCACGTTGTGCTAGGTGGTTCTGACTGAGACACAGTTAACTTCAATGTGTTTTGCTTTTTTTGTTTTTAATGTTACAGTGCCAAGCCAAAACCTGAAATACATGTGTCCATGGCCACTCCAGTGACTGTGTCTATGGAGGCAGTGTCTAATCAAGGTGGCGAGCAGCCCACCATTGCGGTCCCCCCCACCTCCCAGCAAGCTCCCTCTGCCATTCCAGCAATCATCGCGGCAGCCAGTCCCACTTCGCAGCCTGCGGCAGCTCTGTCCACCATTCCAGGAGCTGTCCCAGCCGCTCCACCAACTTCTACCACAATTGTGGCAGCACCCGCTCCTCCATCGACCATGAGTGGGGCTCTGTCAGCAGTGCTGGGTCCTGCAGTACCAGAGATAAAAATCAAAGAGGAAGTGGAGCCTATGGACATAATGCGACCAGTATCTGGTAGGTGGTCGTTAATCATGAGGTTGATTCTTTTTTTGTTGAGACAGGGTAGAAATCAGGAGAATTTCAACACCACCATCCTGAAAATGAGATTGCTTCTCTTTAATGGTAGCACAGAATACCAGTTCAAAGGCTTCCCATACGCCTTATTACTCAAAGTTCTTCTTTGCCTTCTTCCTAATCTCCCATGAAATCACTTGTTTTTGTGACTGCTTTGTTCATGTTCAAATGATCCAGTTCCAAAGAGTCTGTGTGAATTCCTTGCTGGAAAGGCACACACTCAGCAGCAGCACCAATATGTTATGAATCAGTACAGTTAGGTTCAGTTTGCTCACAAACCCTACTGTTGAGGTCCAAGGGCCTTTCTTGTATGTGAAGAATTAGTAACCAAATTAGGACTTCATGGGACCCTTCTGTGATTCATGGATATTTTTCTCCAGAACTTCTTAAAATGTTCATTATATTGCCTTACTTACCCAGCTTGGCCATAGCTGCTATCAGATGGTATGATCAGTAAAATTCAGGTCCTTATGGACCTCAGGTCAGGCCCTATACAGTGGCAAAATGGTACGAATGCATCCCACATACATGGTTATGTGGCATCAGAGTTGTGTTTTAGTGGCTGGTTTCATCACTCTTCTTAAAGCTGTATGTTCTTCTGTGATAGAAGAAGCTGCTTGCTACAGATGTCTCTGAAGCATGAGCAGGTAGCATTAGGCTCTTCGGGGTTCTTTTGTCTCTTACTGGCAATTGTGGGTATGCCAAATTGTCAACAGATCCCATCTCAGAAACTTTTTGTTGCAGCCTTAGTCATGGCTGATTGAGCTTTTCCCTCTGAACATCAAGGAGTGTTCCCTTAATCTACCTGCCGTGGTGCTGCCCAACTTCAGTTTGGTGCAGTAACCTACTGACATGGTGCCATTGGCTTGGCAGCACAAGTAGCCTCTTGCAGGGAGCACTGCGGTCCTGATTCTGTGTGTGAGAGACTGCTTTCATTACGAAGAGGAAAGGAACTTGCTTGCTATTGACTGTGGTCTGTGCTGGCACACATACAAAGATACCGTTTGATTTTTTTTATAGTAACACAAGACAGACATGGCATGGATTCCTTTTTGTAGCATTCAACTAACATGAGCTTCGAATATGAAGGAACTGAGGGAGAATTATCTCTGCTCCCATTCTTTATGCTCTGGTACATGAGACACTAAAGGTCTTAAGGTATAGGCTTGTCCTAGCAACTGCTGCTGGCTTATATCTGGCCTTTTACACACATGGAGCTGATAGAATGGAGTCCACACTCCTCACAATGCACTGAAACAGCAACTACTGTTGGAGAAGCATTCAAACAATGCCTGTGCGTTACTTTTACACTCTGATGGTTTGGGTTTTCCTCCTCTTTCCTTCCTCTCAGCAGTCCCTCCTTTGACTACAAGTACTGTGTCTCCATCTTTGGCATTGCTGGCCAACAACCTTTCAATGCCTCCAAGTGATTTGCCACCTGGTGCCTCCCCAAGGAAGAAACCCCGTAAGCAGCAGCATGTCATCTCCACAGAGGAAGGGGACATGATGGAAACAAACAGCACCGATGATGAGAAATCCACTGCCAAAAGTTTGCTGGTGAAGGCAGAGAAGCGCAAGTCTCCTCCAAAGGAGTATATAGGTAATGTCATCTCTAATGTTTTTTTGTCCTATTCAAATGTCTATGGTTTTGCTTCCTTTTGTTTCTCAGAGAAGGTGCTCCGTCATTCTCCTGCTTTGAAATGATAAATAATACAGAATCCAAATAGGGTTTCTCAGCACTTTCTGTATAGTGGGAAACAGCGTTTCTTGATACATAAAGCATCGTTTTGTACAAAGTAGTGCTTACCGACCTTCTGCTGGAGTTACTGTGTCACCCTGCTCTCCTGCTTTCACCGACTTAACAACGATAATAGTGCGGTTCTCCCTGTGTCCTCTTCTAGATGAGGAAGGTGTAAGATACGTGCCTGTTCGTCCAAGGCCACCTATCACATTGCTCCGGCATTATCGCAATCCTTGGAAAGCCGCTTACCACCACTTTCAAAGATACAGTGATGTCCGGGTAAAAGGTCAGTCTGCTTCTTGTAGTTTGACAGTTTCATTCATACAGGCTGAACCGCTGCAGCATACCTGGTAACAGTGTTGCAGGAGCATTCATTAGCTAGATGTTGCCTAAGTCTCTTCCATTCTCAAGATACAGGAGGAAAGAAGGGAGGGACACTACATGGAACTAGCTATAATTTTGTAAAAGAAAAAAATCATAGGGTTACTGAGAAACGTATTTACGTACGGTGATAGAAACTTACTAAAGAAAGTAATCCTTAAAGAAGCGACATGCTATGGTTATATGCTGCAGTTCAGTTTTCTGATTTTCTTACTACCTAACAAACTTGCCAATTTAATCAGAAACATTCTAGATTTAGCATAACTAGTCTTGTCAACTAACAAATGGGCTTTTAGAGAAGAATGTGAGGAAAACAGAGAACAGATACTGGGTTTTAGGCTTTTTAGCTAATATCTTAGAATTTTTAAGCAGATTGGGTTTTCACATCCGTGTAAATACATCAAAGAGGAGTAGATAAGTTTTTTAGTGGTAAAGGATGGACCCTGTACTTTTTCATGCAGGGTGTTGAAACACTGAGCACTACCATTTCTTTAAATGGGGGGCGGGAAGCAGGATGTAGTTTTTCTGTAAATAGAGATAATCTGTTAATGAGCGAGAGCAGTGGTCAGATACATGGCAGATGGGTAGCTCTTTTCCTGTCCGAATCAAAATGTTGCCCACTCTTGTTTATTACGATGTATGGAGAGCCAGAGGTGGGTTAATGTTTTTGTTTGAGAATAGAGGCCTGGCAAACTCCTGAAATTTGAATAACATATCTTTCTGTTTCCTGGGGACAGAAGAGAAGAAGGCTATGCTACAGGAGATTGCCAATCAGAAGGGTGTATCCTGTCGTGCACAAGGGTGGAAGGTCCATCTCTGTGCAGCACAGCTACTACAGCTGGTAGGTGAATGGGGCTTGCCAGCTTCCTACGACATGGGGGAAGCACAGACAGGAGGATGTGTCTTGCGTAAGACAGGAGGATGGTTTTACAAACTCAGTACATGGTCATCTGACGTTGGGATACCATAAAGGAGCTGGTGTATAGTGCCCAAAGGGAGTGGGACATGCTTTCCCCTTTCTCAGGAATGTGGCATAAGTGGCTTGGAAACTTAGTGTTGATTTTGATCCAGACATAAGAGCTGATGTATTTTGTACAGATGATCAAAATTGGCAACTCCCTCCTGCTGATGCACAGGTCTGAAGAAGCGTCTGTTTGGGATGGTGCGGCTGATCTGAGGAGGCAGCACTGATCCACATTCCTGGATGCTTCTGTTTCAGGTTGGGGGTGAGGTAGGTGCTCTGCATTCTAGCACCAAACTCCCCAAAACCTCTGCATTCCTGGAATAGTATTGTGAGAAATAGGGGAAACAGTTTTGGTTAGGAACCATGTGTGTTCAGAAGTGGAGCAATCCTGTAAATAGGATGTTAGTAAGAACGATAGTGCCACACTCCATGATCAGAGGCTCCATCTTCTGAATTACTAACATGAGCAGCTGAGAGGGGAACGGATTGTCATCTTCTCTGTGTAGCTTTTTTTAATGCGGGCGAACATTTTCTGGCCCAGTGGTGAACCTTCTCATGAAGTGCTAATGTCTTTTAGACAAACCTCGAGCATGATGTGTATGAGAGACTGACTGCCCTGCAGGAGGGGCTCATTCCGAAGAAAAAAGCGGCCACCGATGACGACTTGCATCGAATCAATGAACTGATACAGGTGGGTTCCTGTGGCTTCTCAACCCAGTGGAACTGCTTTACCCTTAATTAGAAATATCCTACTGCAGTTAGTAAGAGCTGAAGCTGGCTTTAAAAAAACCACCACCAAACCAACTCATAGATACATTTCCTGTGTTTCCAGTGTCATCAGTTATGTATGGTTATACGAAAAGGTAGTGGTTGCTTAGACTAGGTGGTCTGCTGTTAATGATGACAGTGTTTCATTTCAGGGGAATATGCAGAGGTGTAAACTTGTGATGGATCAAATCAGCGAGGCTCGAGACTCCATGCTAAAGGTCTTGGACCACAAGGATCGTGTTTTGAAGCTTCTAAACAAGAATGGAACTGTCAAGAAAGTATCCAAATTAAAGCGAAAGGAGAAGGTGTAAAGCCAGAATAATGACTCTGGAAATGGAGAACGTGTACAGAATGGAGTTGAACCTTTTTGTAGTTTGGGTTTATTTTTAAGCAGAGCATCTGAATAAAACGGATGAGTTTAGGGAACAGATGGCAACAGATGGACATGTGAAGCCTGGTGACCTGAAGGGATTGTCACTGATCTGTCATAATGAACAAAGATTTCTCTCAGGCTCATCCCTTTTTAAAGTCTTTCCAGTCTCATTTGTTTAACCTTCCTGATGTGTCAGTGCCTACTAATTGGAAGTAGTGATGCAATGTGTTGTGGACAGTGCTCTCCTCCTGTTCTGCAGCTTTAGGGGTAAATGTACACAAGGTGTGTGTATGCCTGTAACGCAGGGGAAGGTTCTGCAGGGGACACCGAGAGGCTGACATACAGGTATCAACCCAGCAGGCAGCCATGCTTCACAGCATTGAAAATGACACTGCATTCAGTTACCCCATTCAGTTCTTGTTGTTCTGACCTTCCAGTCTCTGAAGTAGTCTTCTTAAACCAGTGCCACTGCACTAGGAGATCTGCTGTGCTTAGAATCTCCAATGGCTCAGAAGTCCTAGCTGTCAAGTTTAAAAAAAAAAAAAAAAAAAAAGTAGGGGGAAATTATTTCAAAGTGGTTTTGTAGTGTCTCTGTGTGTGTGCGTGTCTATGTTGGTGCTCTGGGATACTTGTTTTGAAGTACCTCTTGCAACAGAGGACTTCTTGTAGCTGGTGTAATGTTAATTGTATGTACCACATACATCCTGAAAACATTAATAAAGGACTTGGAGGTTTTTGTATGTGAGCAGTTTGTATACCTTTATATTTGTGAAGCTATTCAATCTGCAAACTCAAAAACAAGTTAAAGCCTTGAAAGAAGCCCCTTGGGAAAAAGAAACAGAATGGTGGAAAGTAGTCAGCCTCTTGTGCTGCAGAGGGAAGGATAACTTAATTCACATTTCAGCTTCTAAAGATGCAATATGGATTGCTCCCCATGCACTTGTGCATTTAACCTTAATTTTTTAGAAAGGTTGCCAGATCATTTTTAGCCTCCTCAGCAGGAGGCTTCAGTTTTGTGGACTAATTCTGGTTTAAGAATACTTTATCTAGTCATAGCACTGTTACCCTGACTTTATCAGAACTGAGCTCTTTTAGAAGTTACATTAGAAAAAATGCTATTTGGTTCCTAATTTCTGATACTGTAACTAGAGTAGTAATGTCCATATTCACGCTGTTTGCGTGTTTTTAATGTGCAAAACGAACCTATTTCAGATTTGTCTGGATGGCAGTCTTGTTTTCATATTAGCTTGACTTTACTTTTTAAAATAAAAACACTTTAAAATATCATTCTAGTATAATGATATTGTAACCTTGGTAGCAGGGAAGTTATGATAATTGCTTGCAAACTTCCTGGGCTAGAAGAAAGAAAACATCAAAACATCCCTATGGTTTTACAAGCCTTCAAGGAGTGTGTGTATAAACGTATGTTGAAATGTAAGACTATGGCACAGCATAAATAAAAATTTGAGAGGTAAGACATCAAAAGGTGAGAATCAAATAAACAGTTGCTGATTACCTTGTATTTCTTGTGCTTCAGGAACACAATGTGCATGACTTGTCAAGTGTTTGATTGACATTGTCATGGTGATAAAACACTGACACCACCAACACTCCCCGGTTCGTAAAGACCCTGCAAGAGGCTCGCTCACAATTACGAAGTTGCCTTTTGTAGGGTTGAGACCTGTTTTGCATCGTTGGCAAAGGGCTTTTGGATGAAATCTAAGACATTATGAGCAAAGGGTGAGGTATTTGGGGTGGGGGGAGGATTCTTTTAAGGACTGCAGAAGTTAGAAACTTGCTCTTCATCCTTCTAGGCTATTCTCACATGGTTCTTAGGTTACTACAGGAGTCTTTCCATAGTTTTCATAAGCTGGTATTCAAGCTATTATCTAGGCCAAAAGGATCATGCTATTCCATAACCTTAGAATGGTAATAAATTCAGCATTGTCCTAGTCCTGCAGAAACCCTATGGATTCTGTAGGAGAAAGTGAGATCCGCTGACATTCAACTGGATTTCTCCAACTGATGTTTTCTTGCCTTCCTTACAATTTATGCTTAGCTCAGGAATGGTATAAAGAAATTCCATTTTACCATCTTAGAGAGCTGTGCCAGTTTATTTGTCTTTTGAGGTTGAATGTTTAGTGTGCTTAAACAGGGATCTGTAAAATTTGTTCTTCAGCTTTCTTAAGTGTTTTGCCTGTGTTCTCAGCAGGAAACTAGAAGGCAGCATTGTGCTTTGCTGCACGGTTCCTCCCTTGCCTAGCTTGCTGTACACTGAGAACACCTCATATGGGGAGAACACCTTTACTTTTACAGTAATTCTCATCCCGGAGACTTTACTTAAAACAACCAGCTCTTGAGAGAGGAGTCCCTCCTTGACCCTCAATTTTTACCACGTGTCCTAAAGCCACTGAAGAAATAACTACTCCTCTGTGGTATTTCTGATAGGGTTGTGTAGAACGGGCGGAGGGAGGGGGTTGGGTGCCCCCCTGGGGGTGAGAAGCAGTTAAGAATATTTGAGAAAGCAGTTTTTGTTCCGGTGCGGTTGTGACACTTGCCAGCGTTGTGCCAACGCCAGAAACGTGTTCTACATCTCGCTAAATAAACCTGCTCGGCGGCCGGGGCTGTTTTTACCGCTGTCTTTGCAAGCACGAACCACAGCGACAGAAGCGGCTCCCCAGCCTGCCTAAACCCAAACCTAGCTCGGGTTCGCCCTTGTTCCCGCTTCGCCCCGCCAGGTCGGATGAAGTGGCCCGCCGGAGGCGCCGCGTCGGTACCGGCGCTCGCCTCCCACCGCCGGCGGAGCGGGTCTCCGGGCCTCCCTCACGGCAGCCACCGCGCCGCGAAGCTCCTACCGGCGCCGGGCGAGGCTGGGTCGGACCGCGGGAGGCGCCGCCGCCGCTCTCCGCACCTCTGAGGGGAGAGGGGGCGAGGTGGGGAAGAGGTAGTCAGCGGGCACAGCCCCCCCGCCCCCAGGCACGGAATGGATGTTTCCGACCGCGCGCCCCTCCTCTGGAGGGCCGTCACAGCTCCCACCGGCCAATAGAAGAGCGGCACACCCCCCGCCTCCCCCCGCCGCGTCCGCGCGCTGCCGGGGGCGGGGGAGCCCCTCACGCTGAGGCGCCCCTCCCGCCCCCGAGACTGTTTGTCCTCGCACGTGCGGCTCGTCACGTGACGGGAGGGAACCCGGCCCACCCCCGACCCCCGTCCTCTGGCTGGGAGCGGAAGTCCCCGGTATCTATGGTTCTGAAGGGGGAAGAGCGTCCTCCCTTCTCTATGGTCGCGCCGGCACCGCGGGGCCGACGGGAGGCTGGCGGACTATGTACATTTTTCCCTCATTACCTCACGGGCGGGGAGGAGGCTGCCGGGATAGCGGAGGACCTTCTCTCGGCCTCGCTCCGGTCCTCCAGCTCCCCTCGCTGCCCGGCGGCCCCGGCAACACCGGCTCCCGGCCCGGCTGCGGCTGGCCCTGCCCCACTCCGCTCCCCCCGCCCGCTGGGCCTGCTTCTCTGGGGAGCCTCGCCCAGGCCCATGGCTCCATGAGGCGGGAGAAGGAGGAGGAGGAGGTGGCGGTGGTGGCGGGGCAGCGGCGGCGGCGGCGGCTGGGCTGAGGCAGGGGAGAAGCCCGGGACGGGTGCAGGAGGTGGGCGACACTGGGGGTCGTGGAGGAGGAGGAGGCGGCGGCGGCCCGCCCGCCCCGGCGGTGGGGAAGGTGTTAACGAGGGGGGGCGGGGGGCGGGGGGCACAGAGGGGCTCCCGCCGGCTGGCGCCCCCTGGCGGCCGCCGTTCTGCCCCGCGGGAGGGGCGGCGGGAGCATTGCGGGCTGCCTCCCCCGCCGGGTTGCCGGGACCCCCGGGAACGCCGCAGGAAACTTTTGTGTCGGGGCGAGTGGGGCCCGTCCCGCGGCGGGGGGGCGGTCTGACGGGCGGCGCCGCCGTGGCGGGTCCGGCCGCAAAGTCGCGGTGTGAGGGCCTCTGCATAGTCAGCGCTGTGTCCGCCGCCCGAGCGCGGTGTTTCCCTGCAGAAGTTGCCGCTCGGGCAGGGCGAGGGCGGAGCCGAGCGGCCGGCGGAGGCCTGCGGCGGTGGGAAGACGGGGCCGTGGCTCGGGGCGGCCGGTGCTGGGGGCGACCGCCCCCGCTAGGCCCCTTCTGCCAGCTGCAGAGGCTGCCAGGAGGGTCAGCGGGGAACAGCTCTTCTGCCCCCTGCCACGTCTTCCGTTTAAAATGAATAGCTGTGGTTTCAAACAAATAAATTATTTTTCCCACCGAAACGCGGCTACCCTTCGGTGATAACTTGGAAAGGCTCATCTATCCCAGCAGCCTCGCTGAGCCATCGCTGTGCAACTTTAAATAGGCACTAAAGAAAATGACATGTTTACTTTGCCAAAGTTATACTTTACTTTTTTTTTTTTTTGTTAGGAGAGTAGAGATCACAGGAAGGAGGATAATTTTCCTTAGGTCTTGTAAATTGTTCCTTGTGCAAGATTATGTTTCTGAAGCTTTGAGTTGAGGATCGCTAAGTGGAGTAACTGCTGCAAGAGTATGCGTTTTGTGTTGAGAGGCATGTCTCTCAACACATCTCGTACCAGTTCTGGTTCAGTTCAGGATTGTGTGACTCTTATGATGGCTGATGAAATTTAGTGGATAAAGTTTGCATTGTTTACATGTGCAGAGAAGGAAGGGAGTTGTCACACTGTGAATTTCAGTGCATATTGCACCTTCCTGTTCTGTGTATGTGCTGTCAGTTCAGCCAGCAGTTAAATACATGGAAGAGTTGGAGGGATGCTCTGGTGCTTAAAGAAGTAGCCCGGTACTCGCAAGAGCTGAGTGCAACTTCCAATTCTCCATGGTGTTCGCTGTGACTTGTGTGTCTGTGCTTTTAGTCCCGGTTGACAGATGGCGAACGGTTTTTCCCTCCCTTTGTGTACTTAGATCTCAGAGTGATGGTGGTATTACACTTAAGTTCCTACCATTGATGTGGGGTTCTTGGCTATCATCTTTGCTCATTTTTGTCTGCATAGGCTTCCCTCCCTGTGTTTGTTCCACCCCTCGTGATACAAGAGCTAGTATTCTCTTCTTTGCAAGCAAAACACTGTTCTGGCATTTTTTAATACCATATCTGTTTCCTGCCATTACCGCTTCCCTCTCTCCAGACTGTGCTTAGTCTTCAGCTCTTCCTTTCCTGCATATCCTGACTGTACACCCTACATGTTTACTTGTGAGCGCTATTGATTTACTTAATCCTAGAAAGTAAATGCAGATTCTAGTTCTTGGGGTCTGGAAAATAGTCTGTTGTTTAGAAAATGGTGATTCAATGCTTGTTGCTTCTCTTTGTGTCTTGCTTAGGCTAGCACTAAATCAAGGGCAGCACCCCTGGGAGTCCAACCCTGAAGAAGTCATTGGGAGTTGTCACTCTTCTGCTGAGAATGGGGAAGGGAAATGCACTTGTGGCTTTTCAATAGCTTGTTTGCTATTAGTGCAGGCATTGACCAAGAGGGAACAAGTGATCTGGAAAGGTAGTGGGTGGGATATATCTGTACTCCAAAGTCTTTTTTTTTTTTTTTTTTTCCCCTTCTGTTCTGCAGTTTCATTCCCTTTATGGGAAGACTGGTTATGGGTTTGGTTTTTTTTGTGATGGGCTTTCTAATACAGTGTTCAGTACACCTCGTCGATAACTTTGAAAGTGTGATTCCATGCATGTCATGTTACACACTCTTTCAACTCGTGTGTAAAAACACCCATTCTGCTTGCTGAACTGGTTTTAGTTCTGTACTTAGTTGCACGTTGTGGGGGTTTTCTTCCTCTTTTTGTTGCAAAAGCAAACCTCTCTGACACCTTAGCAGAAGCAAGGAAGGAGCTGTTGGTTTTTCACCTGTAACTGTTTTGTGTATTGCCTTTTTTTCCCCACCCACCCCCTTCTTGCCAGGGTTCTCCAGTGCTCCAGGCAGCAAGTTTTGAAGCAGGATGGGAAAAAGACGCTGTGTTCCTCCACTTGAGCCCAAGCTGGCAGCTGGCTGTTGTGGAGTAAAGAAGCCCAAATTGTCTGGGAGTGGAACGCACAGTCATGGGAATCAGGCCACAACTGTACCAGGCTCCAGTTCAGGTCCTCTTCAGAACCACCAGCATACAGATGGGAATAATGGAAGGGAGAACGTATCTGACTTGACTTTGGGCCCAGGAAATTCTCCAATTACTCGAATGAATCCCACTTCAGGAGCTCTGAGCCCACTTACTCGGCCCAATGGAACTGCCAACAGCACCAAGAACCTGGTGGTGACAGCGGAGATGTGCTGCTACTGCTTTGATGTACTCTACTGTCATCTCTATGGTTTCCCTCAGCCACGACTTCCTCGATTTACCAATGACCCCTAGTGAGTAAATCTGTGATGCGGGAGGAAAACTGAGAAACCAGCATCCAGAGCTATGGTTTTGTTGGGGAGGGATGAAGGGTTTCCTCTGGAAAATGGGGAAAAAACCTGGTATGCAGGGAGGAAGGTGGGGGGGGCATTCTGCTGCTTGATTTGTCCACTAGAAGCAAAAAATTATGTGCTGTAAGTGCTCCAAAGAGTAAAAATATTCTGTTATGTTTGTTGGTGGAGATGAGTGGAGCTTTGAAGAGTGGCCTTCAAGGGAGAACGTGCTTAGCTCTACAGAAAGAGCACTAGGCAAAATATGAGGAGGTGTGGTGCTGCTTCAGCTCACAGCCTGATGTGTTGCGTGAGACGTTGCATACTTTGTTGAGGAGTGCAAACCCACTTCGTGATAACGTTAAAGTTTGCTCCCTTCTTTGTAAATAGATTCCCTGGAAAAATTAACTGCACTGTGCCTCGCATAAAAGTGTACTAAAAGAATGAGTGAAACTGAAATGAGTTTTCAGAAAACAGTAAAATAATGTTATTAATTTGAAGAGGATCCTGCTTCTAATGCCAGGCCCTAGCTTGGTGAAGGGACAAGGGGAGAGGCTTCCTTCTGTGAAGCAAGAGGAAGGGAAAAAAGAAAGAAGTTGAAACAAGTTCCTGGCTTATCCTGAAACAAGTGCTGAGCTGGTGAGCATGGGACAAGGATACTCACAAGGGTGTTTCATTGTTCGAGTTAATGGGTTTAGCAGGGAGGGGAACCAAAAATTTGCCAGTTGTGGCACTGCAAAACTGCGTTACGGAGATAGTGCTAGCTGGGCAATATGGGGAGAAATGGAGGGTTAACTTTCAAGGACAATACCAAGGTAAAGAAGAAAGGAGGTGTGTATGAGAAGAAGTGAGGAGGAGGATTTATGAAGGTATTTCACTTTGGTGAGATTTAGCTAATGTTTATCTGAAGGTTAAACGCGTAGGTGTGGAAATGTTAATGTTTTTAAAATGTTTGGTGGAAGAATTATATAGGAAAGATCAATGACAGGTACACCTTCTGACACTCCTTTGGGACCACCTCCAGAACAACAGATAAAATAAAAAGTTGTTGACACCCTTAAGTTAATGGATTTTAAATTGACGTAAAGGAACAATGGCTTAAACAGGTCAAGGACTTTTTCGTGTGTTGAATGTCTCCCCACCTTATTGGCTGTCAGTGTAGATGTAGGTTGTGCATCCATGCAGTTATTATCTGAGCAGGATTATGGATACATGTTCTGAATGCTACTGCAGACTAAGCTGTTTAATATTGTAAATACAACTGAATGGAGAAATACTCTGGACTAGAATATAGAATAGTTCCAGGGACTCCCCATACTGAAATATTTCTGTTGTTATTTTTCATAGCTAAGCTAAGTAGGCTCCTTTTAGAAAATGATACGTGAGTCTGCTTATTTTGTCACTTAAAATGCAAAGGGTGTTGTTGTTGTTCTGCTCTTAGTCAACAAGAGACATTATTTTATACAGATTCATTGTTTTGGTGTTAAAGATTTCTAGCTGGATTTGTTGCTGTTTCTTTGACTAGATTCAGAAACAGCATTCTTTCAGGAATCTCAGCCGTTTGAACTTTATGCCCAAATTTGAAAAGTAAGAAGTCATTCACTGGGCATTTCTGTGCTGATAATTTAAAAGTCTTTTAGATCAGCACTCCAAAGCAAAAACGGCTCTTCGCTTTTCTTCCCCTCCAGGCAAATGCCTACCTGAATTTTCTTGTGTTTCAGCATTTATGCTGGTGCTTCTAGCAAATAGTTGTATGTACCCCAGGGAAAATCATGGGGTTTGCTCTCTTGTAGAATAGCACAAAGGGATGATCTGACTCACTTGGGACAGTAATGTAATGAACTTCAAACCAAATGTTATATAAGAGTGAGCAAAGTGAAAACACATAAATAACTTGCACTGTTGTCCTTTGTAACATAATTAATGTCAATGTAAGAGATCTTTGAACAAAACAAAGGCATAGACCAGAAGTCTCTCTGGACTGACAGAAAAGGGACCATTGATAGGAAGAATAGAAAGACATACAGCTTTGTCCCAACCTATTTCTCAGAAAACAGATCGTTGAAATTGGTGCTGAACCATAAAGACAGAAGAAGTCGTGAAGGTCAGAATTCTGCATAAACAGGGTAATAATATAAAAATTAGAGATGACTTGAAAACTACAGCAAATTCCAATTACCAGGCTTGAGAGGATATGCGCATGGACAACAATCTTGATGGGAATTATGGAGCTGGTAGATACCTACGGAGTAAGGGAACCTTACATACATCTTAGCAGCAAGTCTCACTCATCATCAATGTAGAGAAGGTGGTGTTGCAAGACTTGTAGTTATGCCTGAATTAACTTGGTAAATGAAGAAAACATCCTCTTTGTTGTTCAGGTTACTGAAAAATGACAATTTTGAACCTGTATAGCATGCCAATAGTTAACTATGGTTACTTATTCCACTTTTGTGCTTCGGTGTTTGGTGGTGTGTTTTGTGTTTTTTTTTTTTAATAGTAGGTATTACAAACTTGTAAATTTTCAGTTGCCATGCAAGACAAATAATAAGATACTTCCATCATAAAATCTGTACTGTAACAGGTTTTTCGTAGTGCAAGCTAAATTCTGATTTGAACAAACTGTATTTTGCTACTTTAAAATTCCCTTTGTAGTTGCAATTGGAGAACCTAATTTTTAGTTGTTGAAACTCCCCTGCCCTCAGCCAGGCCAACTCGCATCAAACACACCTAAGTAGGATGTTGTGACTGGGGCAGAAATGGTTGCCATAATCTGCTTGTGATTTGACCACAGAGTACTGGTAAGTGTGCTTGGATGAACATGGACGAAATATTGTCGTGACTTTTCTCAGTACATCTGGGAAATACAGTTTTCAGGGAAGGGCTGTGGAACAATTGGCTTATTGTCAGCTACACCTGCAATTTGCTAAGTGCGTTTATTCTTCAGATATTGAAACAGCGTCTTTTCTACAATGAAGATCTTTGTAGTAGTGAAATTTTATATATTCGTACAAAACTTTTTTTATGCCTCAGTTGTTATGACCATAGTGAAAAATTGCTAAAAATGTGCATTGGTATCTTTGAAAATACGATGGCCTTCTGAATGTAATTATCCTGTCCTTTCTGGTAATATCTCTTCTATATAGACACAGAAAGCTGTGTCACAGCTCAGTGGAAGCTTACTTTTTTTTTTTTTGGAAGGGGAAAGAGGTGAATTGGAAATGTGAACCTGTAATTTGAACCCAAGAAGAGAAGGAACTTAGTTGGATTTGTATTCTGTCCATGATGCTTTTCATTTTCTCCCTTTCCTTTTCTGTTTGGTTTATGTCACACAGACTAAGTAATAGTTTCAAAACTTTAATTAGATTAAGGTAAATTTCCACTGAGCTTGTGGCAATGTTTCTCAGAAATCCCCTTTGTAAGTTTAGTACCTTTTTTGGTAAGCTTTCTAATGTATTTTTGTACACTCCTTTCTGTTTCATCATATGATACCGAGATGAAAGTGTAGAGGAGTGATGCAAGTACATTTAAGTGTTGTTGGAAAAACTAGAACAGTAGATCCTCCGTCTTGGTCAAGCAACCATAAGGTGGCTGATGGTTGTGGAAGAATGTTTCTGCTTCCTCTGTGGTCAAAGTACTTCACAACTGTCACTTAAAAGCTATTTGCTATTTTGGGTAGTACTTCTGCCATTGGTCACAGCTGGTAACTAGATCCTGAATGATGGATTTGTGCTGTGATAGAGTTTTTTAATTCCATTGTTGCTCTGAGGAACATTACTGGGCATTGCTTTGTCACTACAGTTTAAATTATGATCTACTTACTTAGACATAAGAAGCTCTGTTGCCTGTATTTGAGAAATCATCCACACTCCCTGCCAGTTCTATTGTCCAAACTGAATCCCTTCATATTTTTTGTAATGTTTCCTGCAAAAAATATCTTGCTTGGAAGAGCACCCAGAGTTTGAGGAAAGTAAGCGTCTACACCCTGATGTAGAATCAGTTATTCAGTTTTCACATTTTATAACTCCTACCAATGTTTGTTTATTTTCAGAAAATTATTTTCTTAGCACTATATGTTTTCTATCCTATTATTTATCTTTCAAAATTCAATAGAAATCAGTAGACTGATATGTGGAATCACTGATGACTAACTTTTTCATTTATGCTTGGGTTCAAAGTGACCACATCTTGTGTTCAGTACTGTGCAATCTGAAAAACCAAGATCAGTCATCCTGTTTTTATAATTAGATCAGCATCATCAGTTGCCTTGTAAAATTTTCCAGATGTTTGGACATTCTTGTATGGCCGCAGCCATCACTGTCCTTTCTTTACTGTTTCCCTCTACAGCTGTTTGCAACTTCACTCACTTCTGTAGAAGTGAACTTTCTGCATTTAATACTCAGAGTCATCTTGACCTGTTTACCTCTTTGTAGAGCTCTTCTGAATCCTGTTGTTCAGAACTTCTTGCTTTTTGGGGCTTAATCATGGCTTCTAGTTTAACAGATTGAAATGAGCCTGCTGAATTTGGGAATCTACTGTTACGCCTGTAAATTCATGATAGACAGGGAAGTGGAAATCTGTGTGATGTTTGTGTAGGAATAATATAGCACTTCAGATGTGTTCAACAGGAGAGAATCTGTGCAAATATAAATCAAATGTAAGGTAAGCAAAAGCTGTGAACATAAACTGTTTAAGCACTAGGGATCGACCCAGAAGTCAGATCCTCATGGACATAACGGGAAAAAGCCCTAGGCTTGCTTTTTATCCCTTCAAAAAAAAAAAAGCTTTTATCACAAATCTGAATTATAGATGGCTTATAGAATGCTTGGGGATCTTTCAGGTTCAATGGCATGATAAATAAGTAATCTTATTTTCTTCACCTATATTAATTTTGATATGGGTTGTCATGAAAACTAGTAGATGCTACTAAGTGAGGCCATTACTCACAGAGGTAATCAGTGGGGTCAAATAACCATATCACGCATTAGAAGACAGGGTAGAGTTTGGCTGGGAGGGTGTTGGTGGAGAGATTACAGAGTACTGTTGGAGAGAAAGGAGTATGCTGAGAAGGTGAGGGGAGATGCTGCTTTTGCTTTTGGGGGTGTGTGGGTGGGGGGTTTTATTATTGCTAGATAGCAGGTGAGAAAATGCGCCTATTGGGGTATACTAGAGGGAGAGAAAGCAAGTGCATGCATACATGCTCTTTTACACTTTGTTGGTCTCCCCTTAGCAATCAAATATTTCTAGAGGCTGTAGTATTTCTCTTTTTGCCTTTTCAGTCCACTCTTTGTGACGTGGAAGACGGGGCGAGACAAGCGGCTTCGTGGCTGCATTGGGACCTTTTCAGCCATGAATCTTCACTCAGGACTCAGGGAATACACATTAACCAGGTACTTATGTTGAAAAATAAATAAATCTGAAATTATTTTGCTGAAGACCTGTAAGGATTCAAGGTTAATATGTTGGATTGACATAGTTCAATTTAATATGCTTCACAAGAAAATAAACCTGAGAATTGTATGATAGTTAAGGTGAGGTAATATATCAGGATTTAGTGGAATGGCTTTGCAACAGGTGAATTTTGGTTGACGTTTTAAGGCTAACATCAGATCCATCCTGCATACTAACAGTTTTGACATCTTATGTAGCACATAAGTTCTCTCCAACTGCAGTAAGTGGAGGACCGCATCAGGAAGCCTGTACGCATGTTTGCAGTTCATTAGATTAGGAAGAGATGCAAATCGCTTCCTCTGCAGTAGCAAAGAGAAACATGTTTCACAGAGGCATAATCAAAAAGGGAATAATTGAGCATCTGACACTTTAATTTGGTGCTTGTATTAGGCAATATATCTTCTCTTTCCTTTAGTGCACTTAAGGACAGTCGATTTCCCCCCCTGACCCGCGAGGAGCTGCCCAAACTCTTCTGCTCTGTCTCCCTCCTCACTAACTTTGAGGATGCCAGTGACTACCTGGACTGGGAGGTGAGAACAGGTGCATTTGGAACTCTGCATCACTCTCTCGTTCCGTTCGGGTTCGGGTTAGTACATGGTGATGTGTCTCCTTCATTACAGGGGTGTACAGGCATTGAAACTGGGAACAGAAGAAATGGGGCTGAAAAACTAGACAGGAGGAAGAGGATGGGCTAGTAGTATGCTTTTGGTTGGGAGGGGATCTGCATGGGAATACGAGAGACATGAAAGTGTTTTATGGATTTGGCCCAATAGGAGATGGGTGTAAATGCATATGTAAGAATCTGGGTAGTATTTTGATGCTGTGAATAGAAACTGGGAACAAAAAGTAGTTAAGACCAAAGGTATTAATCACTTTTATCACGTTGTACGTGGAAATGTATTTAGTTCAAGAAAGGTTAAATAGACTTTGTGGTTGGGCTCTTTTGGGCATAACTCTTGTGTAGACATCTTGTCTTTCTTGCCTAACATAAGAGATGAAAAACTGTCAGACTGCTGACAAGACTTAATTCAGAAGTGGCAGGGAGACTGGTTAGGCTTGTCTTGGAAAGGTGGCAGAGGTCCTTTATGTTGCTGAGAGAGCTACTTGTGAGACCTGCCTGGCAAGGACAGAGTGAGGAAGAGAATGTCCTTATCCAGGCAAAAGCCAAACTGGTCATAGAGAGAGAGATACACAGTGCTGTAGGAATGACAACTCCAACAGGACTCAGTGCTAGCAAACACCTCTTATTTGGCTGTTCATTTCCATCTATAGGTTGGGATCCATGGGATCAGAATAGAGTTCATCAATGAGAAAGGTGTCAAACGCACAGCCACGTATTTACCTGAGGTTGCTAAGGAACAAGGTGGGTTTGAGATGGCAGCCAAACATGTCAACACATTGTGTCACAGAATTGGGTAACAAAAATCTATGGATTTTGGGTTTGGATTGCAATGCTATCCTCATAGTAGTGCCATGGAGCCACCGGGCTTAATCTGGATAACTGACACCTGATACAGCTGCTGCTGGGTTTTCATCTGGCCTTTCTCTCATCCCACATCTGTGCACAGCTGTATCTTAGTGTAAAAATGTTTTAGGGCTTAAGAAATAGAGGATCTCAAAGTACGGATCTTCCAGCTTCATTCAGCATTGCATCTTTCCTCTTCTATGTTTCTCCCACCAACTAGGATAACTGCAGGCTGCACAGCACCAACAGGAGAGTCCCTTTCCTCCTCATTCTTGCTAAAGTAGCATCCTCCAGATGAGGGCAGGAAACAGGGCCCCTCTGGAGCACACTTCCCACTCAAATATAGTAGCGGTCACCATGGTAACTGCTCAAAATATTGCCTCCTTTCCTCCACCTAGCAGAGTGGAGTGGTCGCATCCTCCTGGCTCTGGGGCAAAAGACTAAGGTAGGAATTTTAACTCTGATCTCTCACATAGCAGTGCACTGTGCTATCACTAGAGCATCAGGTTGATCCCAATTTGTCTTTGTAAACAGCTAAGTATTATTTTAAGGCTTAGAGAGCTAAACTTGAGTGGCACGTGATAAAACAGTTTGGGGTCCCTGCAACAGAAGCAAGGCACAGACCTTTGTAAGAAGAGAGGTCATATGGAAAATGGAATTACTGTTTTTTAGATCATTGCAGTTCCAATATGAGTTAAAAGGGGTTGGCATGTGCAGATAGTGTGCATGCATAAGAAAACGTATGTCCAGTTCGAGACTGGTATTTCTAAAGCTCAGAGTTTCTTGTGTAGTTGTTCGCTTTTGAGGCCTTTTAATGCATCTCTTATCTTACTGAAACATCATTTTTATATTGAAAAAATTCTCTTGCTTCTATTTTTCAATAGACTGGGATCAGATCCAGACCATAGACTCCTTACTCAGGAAAGGTGGCTTTAAGGCTCCAATTACCAATGATTTTAGGAAAACAATTAAACTCACCAGGTAAGTCAATATATTTGTCATCTTCCAATTTTACTTCATAGTGTTTTGTGGATAATCTAAAGTATTTGTGCTTGATGCAAACCTTCATGCCTCTTTCAGGTGAGAGATGTAGTCTGAAAGACAAAAATCACAAATGCCACATGTTAGGCATATAATGTATGTGGAACGAAGTGCAATGTGTTTGGTCTGTGCAGGATCGAAATTAGCATTTTCTAGGAGAACTGCCACTGGTTTTAACATTATAGTCCACATGAAAGATCAAAAGAAGCAGAACCTTTGAAAGTTAGAAAGGTTGACTTTTTTTGTATCTTTACAATGGACTTCCTTTTCTCAGTGTGCTCATCTACGGATGGTGTAGCTATTTGGAGATGAGAGCTCCAAGAGAGCTGTCTTAAAACCAAACCACACTCAAATTTGGCTGGTTTTCAGAATTTGCTTGCTTTTCTATACCTCCAGCTGTCCTATTGGTTTCAACTCGCTTTATGTTAATAAAAATTGGGACATTCTGGTTTTGTATAGAAAAACTAATTTATCAGGTCTTTCCTCTGGAGAAATGAGGTGGGGATGCAGGGTCGGGTTGGTTGTTTGTTTGGGTTTTTTTTTTTTTTGTAACAGGAGAGGACAGGATGAAGGTTTTCATGAAAATCAGGTGTAACGTGGACTTAGAGCAATTCACAACCACTTTGAAGTTATCTGTTGTGTAGCATGCTTTAGAAGCACCTGGAAAACTCTGGTCCCTCAGAAAGGACTTCATAATTTGTGAATTCTGATTGTATAACGTGGACTAAGACACATATATGTGAATAAACCTCTCTTTACCCGACTCTCCGTCATATTCTTTCACTAGCCGTTCAAATGTGAAGATAACCACAGAAGTAAATAATGAAATACTGGTTATGTAGTCTTTGAAACTGAGTCTTCTTCCAGCAAACTTTTCATGCCTTTCTTTTTTTTTCCACAGCAAGTGGATAAAAAGAGTACAAATTGATCATTTGTTTCCCGTGTGCTACTTCAGGAGTCCCCTTAATTACGACTGCCTTGAACAGGGCTCAACTTTTGGCACAGTGAAGCTAATTCAAGCTTAGATGGGTTATTCAGACTACTGCATGAGGCAATATCAAAGTAATTTTTGAAGTTACTGGGTTCCTCTTGATCGTTATTGGCTGTTAGCTAAAAGGTGATCTGGGATGAATGTTTTTGTCTAGTCCCTTCATATTGCATAGTCTGTTTATGTTATTTTTTCTTGCGCTGTTCCCATAGGTACCGCAGTGAGAAGGTGACAATCAGTTATGCAGAATACATGGCTTCCCGTCAGCATTGTTTCCAGAATGGCACTCTTCATGCCCCCCCCCTCTACAATCATTACTCCTGACACACGGCTGCATGACCAGTCCCACTCCCCAGTTGCTGCCAACAGCTACGACATCATTGGGGCAGATGCCTCCTCTTCCTGGTCCAGTTACTTCTATTACTGCACCATTTTATGATGCTAGCTTCCGTTGCCAAGTCTGCCTTCCAGCTGACCTGGGGGGAAGATGAGAGCATGACAGGACTTCAGGGGCCCAAGCCTTATCTCAGCCTTCCCTCCAACCGGGGGTTCAGTTGGATTGGGGCTCCATGCCTATGAACTGTCGTGAGGTGCAGAAGACCTCTAGGAGTGGAAGTGCCACTTCGGACTGATCCGTTCTTGTGTGTTACCGACACTCCAGAAACTTGAGTTGTTTGTTATGGAAGCCCCCCAGATCAAGTAGGAGCATTCCCCTGGCAGCCTGGGCAACGGAGTCCAACAAAACATTTTTTAGGTTCTTTTTAATTTTTTTTAACCTCTGGTATCTGTTGTGTACCGAGAGCTGATTGTGGTCCCCACACATCACAGGCGGACATTATGATATTGGGGAGGGTTGAACATCTGGATAGCACCCCATCCTCATGGACAGAAAACAAAGATGTGAAAAACCTTTGGATGGTATTGCAGATGAATCCATTATTTAAATACACCCTAGAAGGCTTTAATTACCAGATCCTACTGTAGGTTGGATTCTTCAGAAATCCTCTTGGTTTACAGTTTTTTGAGGCTTTTAGACAGTGCTTTATAATGTAGCCTGCTATGAAATAGAGTGCTGTTATGCCTGTAAGAGAGCAACATGGTGCATGCTGTGTATGCGAAGGACAAGGTACTTGAGTGTCCCTGGATGGTTTTCTTTGTTACAACCAAGTTTTGTGTCCAAACATTTGTAACAGAGCCTGCTTGGATTAGGGATGGGGAAGGATTTGCAGGGCATTGACCTGTAGTCATACAAGTGAGATAGTGACTGAAATTTGTTTAACTTAAGCTAACAGTCTCGGGGACCTTCCTTTTGATAGGACAGCCACTTTCTCTGGTGTGACTATTGATCTTGAGAACTGTGAGTATTCCAGTTTACAGCAGGCCTATGGAATAGAGCTATGTAGTTTCACTGGTAAGTTATCTTACACAGTTTAGTCATTACCACATCAAGGCAATGAGTGGGGAAACCTTTGTTACCCAAACTGTGTGAAACTCACGTGCATTCTGTATTTCTTCTCCCGTCATTGATGATTACAAGAAATACTCTCATCTAAGAGGAAGATGAGTTATCCAGTTGTTATTCTGCAGCATCACTGAGGGATGTCATAAACTGTAATTATGACACACTCTCAATCAAAACATAATTTGGGGTTTGGTTTGGTTTGTTTTCCAAGTTTCTGGAGGCTCAACAATGATCAGGAAAGAAAATACAAGTGCATAGCAAAGTAACTGCTATTTGGTTGCATATATCTTTAAAGTTTACTTGTGTGTGGTAATGATGGCTTTTAAAATTGACTGGTGTTTCAAGCCTGAAATTCTCTCCTGGCATGGCAGGGAACAGGGCTGGTAGAAAGCTCAGAACTGCATGCTGCTGGTCCTTCTGGTCCTAGAGAAGCAAACAGATCTGTGTAGTTTTGCTTCATGTTGGTGTAACGTTCTGCTGGAGGAGAGAGACATGAGGGAAAGGAGGGGGTCCTATTCTGGATATCGGTGCAATATCGACCCAGCTTTCCTCCTGTACTGGGTCATCCTTATAAATTGCCACTTTTCCCTTGTGATGTTGTTGAAAAGCAATTGAAGATTAAGGGATTGTTTCATGATTTCCTGCTGCTGAGAATAAATCGGTCTTGTTACAAACTCGAGTGGTTTGTAATTACTCTCCCAGGTGCCGTGTAGTGATGGGGGAGGGGAGGGTCAGCTCCGTACATACCATTCACCTTTCAGCTGTCAAACAGTATGATACATAGGGCTACACTCATTACTGTTCAAGTGTTCTATGTTAGAATTTAATTTCTAAAAGGTTTTAAAAAGGCAAAAAATGGTGCTAAAACTTCACCCCTGAGCACGCTCAGTGAGACTGGTCATGCAGGCATATAGTGCCAGGCTTTTCAACAATATTGTTTTTTTCAAATGTTTGCCCTGTTCTGTGTCTTCAACAGTGTATAGTGTTTTCCTGATTTCATTTTATTTGAATAGGGGATGACTAAGGGGTGGGGTGGGGAGGGTTAGCTGTCATTTTTAAAGAACAGAATTTTAGGATTGAGTGACTTGGTTGGTTGAAGGCTGAAGTGGGCTAGATGGTTTGGAACTGGGGAAGCCTTATTCCCTCCCACTTCCATTTTCCCACTCAGTCTGTTTAAAAAAAAAAAAAGCCTCTAAATATGTACTGTGTTCTTGTCTTGTTGCAGTGAGAAGAGAAGCTAGCAAATCAGAAACGCTGGTCTGCTGCCTAAGAAACAGGCCCACTCAGCTTTAGTCCCATAAGGGTTCAGCTATAAAATCATTTGAAAAGTGTGTCAATAGTTAAGTTAGCTCAGAAAAAAATGTATGACAAGGACAGGTGGTCTCAGGAAATAATCCCATTTCTAGATCATTACATGGCAGCTATGCATAAGGATGAAAGAGGTGAACTAGAAACAAAATGTATTTTGAGTTGCCTCAACATGGAGGCAACCAAAATCAATGACCAATTGATACAAGAGTTTCTCTGTGGCTACTTGGCTGGGACAGCAGATTAGAACTACTTCTCAAAGCAACTGTTACCTGGTTTGATCTGGATTTAACTCATCCTTAGAAGCAAGTGCCTTTTGGTCTAGAAGGGCTTATTCTCATGACAACCACAACTGAGAAAATATCTCACTGCAATTTGGAATTGTCTTTGTTTTACAGTAACTACAGGAGAATGTCTTTGATCACTGGAGTCTGTCAGTGTTGGAATGCTTCCACTGTGAGGTTCTTAATTTTTTTTCCATAATGTTCAACAGTCAATCTCAACTGAGGCCAATTCAGTTTGGGAACATTTTATGGTCAAAATATCACATATCTACAATTTATCAGAACAAAAAAAAAAAAAAAAAAAAGAAAAACTATGACTTCATTTTAACCTTTGCATAGAATAATTTGTTTTCATAGTACGTTAACATCTGCAATCTTCACTGACTATTAGTGCTGTTTTCTGTTTGTATTCTGGAAACTACATGTTGTTTTGTTGGGGGTTTTTTTTGGTTAATTTATTTCCTTAAAGCAGGAGACCTCTTCTGACCTTCAGTGCAGAGATGTCAGACCAATTCTTTGTATTACACTTGGTTGCCTCCTACCTATATAATAACTTCTGAGTGTAAATAATTGAACTCTCCTCTAATGAAGTATTGTAGAGAATAAATCATAATGGATAAAGATTATTTGTGCTGTCCTCTTTATATGGTTACTCAGAGCCTCTGTGGGGGATAAGATGAAATCTTTCTCATCTAGTGAACAATATGCTACCTGTATGAATACCAAACCTCTAAATTACGTTAAATGTTCAGAACCAGGGAGGTTGCCAGAATGGGATGACAGCTGTCTGGAAGCACAGAAATAGTCAAGACAGGCTCACTAGAAGAAAGTGAAGAAAAATAGTAGGAAAATTAAAAACAAAGATTAAATATGTTTCATTAATAATGGCATAGCAAAGTATCTTTGTATCCTGAAATAATGTTTGCATGATGATAGCTCTCTATTGGTTGTCATGATGGTGAAATACATAAAGCACATACATCCAGAATTCCGTATTGTACTGAAAATTCTGAATTTGTAAATCTGGCTTAAACTACCAAAATTGTTCTTTGCGCCTTTTTTTTAATGAACTTTTACATGAGTCTTTTAAAATAAACTAATGAAAACAGATTATCTGTACTTCACAGTTTGTAGTCTTCAGGTGATCTAAAAATGTTATTTCAGGAAATAAAACCATGTTTCTAGATTCTTACTAAATATTTTAATATTTGCTTTAGGACACAATCAATTGATTTCTGTAATAGTTCTGATGTACATACCTCAGGCTTAAATGATTTTTCCATACACTTTCAGGTGATTGGCCATTTTTTATTTTTGGCAGAGGTACAGTTAAAGATCCTACATTTACTGTTTGTGGTTGTTGGGAAGGGCAGCCCTGGATATCAATGAAGAATAGGTAGAAGATCCCCAAAAACCCCAACCAAACCAAGGGAGAGAGTAGTTTTGACTTAAATATGCCCGAGAAGCTCACTGATTTCAGTGCAACTACAAAACAAAATCCTATTTTTTTTCATAAAATATGCTTCTGGTACTAGTGATGCTAGAAAGTAAATCCCCTGTGCAATATGAGGAGTGGGCTGAGGGGAGGATTCTGTGGCTGACATGATTTACTGGTGACTAACTGTAGATTCTGAACTCAACTGTAAAACTAGCATCAACTGTTGTCATGTCCCCAGGTAAGTTATCAAGTATATTCTCCAGCTTCTTTGTTGGCTAGAATATGGTGACTTATTTGTGTATTTTTATGGTGTATGGTTTTCCTTTCTTGATTTTTTTTTTGTTTTGTTTCACAATGAATCAGTCAAATATAAAATCTTTGTCCGGTGTCTTTCATCAGAGGTTCTTTCATGCATGTTACTTTCTGTAACTGCAGTAACACACAGCAGCTCACAATGATGATGAGGCCAGGTAGAAGGGTGTACATATGACTGCACACTGAAATAGTTCAATCCAGACTAAATATAAACCAGGATAATTCTCCAGAAAACACTTTCTTCTGTTTTTACTTCTGTTTGAGATAAGAAATGAAATTAGTCATTTAGCACTCACTTCCTTCCACAAAGAAATTACAAAGGTTAGGAGACGTCTCTAGAAGATAGTTCAAATTAAGAATACTTGAGCATTTTTATTCCAAACACAATTTTTAAAAATAATTTTATTTTTTGGACAAAATGCATATTATAAGCTACCTAAACGTCATCAAGAAATGCCACTTCTTGAGGATAAAAATTAAAACCAGAACACCTTCCCATGCGTCTCAATGAATTAATATTTATACTGACCTATGTATTACAAGGATTGCTCTCAAACTGTATTGTAGTACATGGAGCACTAGGACAGAAAAGTTCCTAAATGGTTTTTGTTACAATGTGGGAAAAGATGGTCTGTGATTATGGTTGATGATCACTCACAAAACACACAAAGCCCAGAGGACTATTGTTGCCATATTCCTTAAAACAAGTCTGTAACTCTACAAATTGACCAATAGCCAGATTATTGAACCATAATTTTTGCCCTTTTTTATAGTCAGCTAGACTAATCTTATAATCAGATGAATTCTGACCTAAATTATGTATTATGCAACCAGTTGAGAGTATGTTTAGCTGTCATTATGTATGTACTTAACAGATCATGCAAGAGCCAGTTTTGCACTCAGGGTCTTATTATTGCTTAATTACTGGGCATTGCTATAACTTTATATTGCTTACACATGTTCATTATAGTTTTGGATATATAATTTTAAATGGAGTAAAAATAAACAAAGGTAAAATGGTATGAAAACATAAACATGGAGAGTTATCTGTTTAAGAACACAGATCAAAAATCATGTGTGTCTTGTACAATAGTGGCTCTTATGGCACGTGCTAGTCTGACTGGGTGATGTTCTATCCACGAGGATTTTGACCTATTCCTGTAACATGCTAGAAATATTGATGTTAACGAAAAGAGATTAAGGTTTCAATATCCTAATCTTATCACTTCTAATCTACCAAAAACTTGGCTGTTTGTTTTTTTTTAAATTGGGGGGTTTGACACTCCACACAAAATACATAATTACTGCTAGGAAGCTTAAAAACTCCTAGAAAGATAACATTTCTTCTGCTGGCGAATTAGAAGGAAAACATATTACAAAATATGGTTATACTAATAACAGAACATCCTTGTTATTTGTTCTTCCTACATTTTATTACACAGAGGTATTTAGCTAAGTTTTTTTAACATCTGTGTTGGTGCACTTAGTTGTTATAGGTCTGTTGGGTCTGTTTTTAAATTAAGGCAATGTAGAAATTTCCATAGTAGGGATGTCTAGCAATCCACTACCTGGTATCATGTCTCCAGCAAAGGTCAACACTTTTTGTCCTGGAATATGGAATACTAGAGGCTCTGTTCACAACAAATTAGATTTGGCTTTCTTTTTTTTTTTTATAATTAGTTTATTTTAGAATATGACCAGTAAATATGCCTGAAACTTCCTATAGTCATTCACTTCATTTTAATCTATCTCATCATCATCTTTTATGCACATTTCCCAATCAAATTGATAAATGCTGAAACAGTCATTACTAGTGAGGAAGAAGCTAGTGCATTTTAAAAATAGCAAAGGAAAAGCCAGGTATTGTGTTATGTTTGGTTTGCTGCAGTAACTGAACAATATTTACTGTGGTGTTAGAAAAGCATTTTTAAAATTCTTTAAAAAAAGCGGGGGGGGTGGGGGCAGGGATGCAGGCTCCATTCAGAAGTTATCTTATTTGTGTCTTATTTGACTCTTGAGACTTTAACCAAACACATAAGTGATAATGAACCTTTATCTTTCATGATAGCCTCTTTAGCTGTACCTAGAAACTCTTGCAAGTGTCTGGCTTTCTCTTAATTGTTTTAATTTTTGTATACTTAAGTAGAACAGATCCTTGGGGGGAAAAACAAAAGCAAAATTAATAATGTAAACCTCTGCAAGCTACCTACTGCTCTGAGAATCATTATGTTCTGAGTAGATGGGTTATTTGAAAAGCCATCAGGATTCCAAGTGATTTTAAATGCTACTCTCATCAATATGGCAGGAATACTCATTTTCTTGTAAACCTAATTGAAATTGTTTAATTTGCCAGATGTTCCCTGACACATTTTCATTCCATCTTCCTGAACGTCTTTCTGCTTGTACCACTTAACAAATTAGTTTTCAGTTTCCCTGCCATGCTCGTTTATCCAGATAACAAATATTAAAGATCTATGATTTGACCTCTTCACAATGTTATAGTTCATTCTTAATTCGTTCCTTTTCCCAGCATGCAGGAAACAATTCACCTAGATGCAAGTTCATGAGAACAGGACTCGTTTAATCAGAAATCCTCCAACAGTCTATTTTTGTCTTTCTTTAAAGGCACAGCATGACATAGTAAGGTCTGATAAGATGATTACTTTAAGAATCTTAGGCTGGTTAGGCATTTATGTGTGCTCTCCAGGGAAAATACTACTCCATAAGTTATTTTGCCGGCAGTGTTCCCATGACATAGTGTTGGGAGAACTATAATAATTTTCAGTCTACCTATGACTTTTAGGGGTCTGTAGGTTACTTCTGGCTAGGCTGAACGTCCCTTTCAAAGTGTGTTATTAATGGTATCAATACTCCTTCCTCAAAGACTGAAGTATACTAATCACAGTGAGCTAGGTAGAAATTCTGCCACAGACGGTTAGTGTTCCTAAGGTCAAGGTTTGCTATCTAGTTGGAGGATGTCCTGGTAGCAGAATGGAGCAGGCCGTAGCCCCCTGATCCACTTCTGGTGTGAATGAAGCCAGATAGGTGAAGATGCATCTGCTGCCTCAGTGGCCCCCAGGTGCTTCTGGGAAAATGCCTGCTGCTGTGCAGAGCTGATGAGGGGAACCTGCACAGTTTTGAGCTCTAGTTATTTCCCAAATGATTGACCTAAAGGAGCCTTCCTCTGGGTTTGCTCACGTAAAAGGTGGACATGGTTTCCCTCAGCATTCCCTCCACAGCCTGCTCTCTCGGGCAGTGGCTTATGCGTTTTAAGAGTTGGGGCCCACGACGTCTTGGTCTGTCACAGTCATTTGGCCTGTCTTCACAGAAATAAAGCTCCAGCACCCCGCTGCTTTCGGTCGGTCGAACCTTGTTTCTAAGCGAGCTTAAACACACCCGTGAGGGCTCTCTGTTGCGTGTGGGTGCTGAGGGGCCCTGTTCCCGCCGCTCCCTCTCGGTGCCCCACAGGGGTAACCGCGCTTTTTTACACCCCCTGCAACACCAGCCGGGTACAGCCCCCCCGTCCGCGCCCTCCCGGCACGGCTCACACACCGCTCCTCCCGCTCCCAGCCACCCCCGACCCATCTTCCCTCAGTGCCGAGCGGCTCCGCGGCGGCGGCTCCCGCTTCCGGGCGGCGGGGCTTCCGGTGCCTGCTGAGGCGATGGCGGCGGGCGGCAGCGACCCGCGGGCGGCCGACGTGGAGGAGGACGCTTCGCAGCTCGTCTTCCCCAAAGGTGCGCTCCGAGGGGGAACGTGGGCGCCGTTCCGGTCCAGGCGGTGCTTGGCGGCTGGTGGCTGGCGGCGGCCACCGGGTATGGCGCGGAGCCCGCGGCGTCTCTCAGGGAAGGAGCTCTCCCTTCCCCGCGTCGCCGAGCGGCTCCTCGGAGCGGAGCGCTGCCCGGCCGCAGCACCGCCCCGCCAGGCACAGATAACGCCAGCCACAGACCCCAGGTCTTAAAAGTCAGGGGTAATAAATCACGTATCTAATGAAGAAACCCATGATTGCTAAAATATGGCTGTTCTTACGTGGCGCACTACGTGTCTGTACAGGAATAAAAAATTCTTCGTATGAGGTTATAGCAAGATTCTTGATTTTTGATGAAACCATTACTTTTTAATCAATGTTTCTTGACAGTGGGATAGCGC
Organism: Phalacrocorax carbo; assembly: GCF_963921805.1. NCBI lineage: Eukaryota > Metazoa > Chordata > Aves > Suliformes > Phalacrocoracidae > Phalacrocorax > Phalacrocorax carbo. Next base: position 28,330,091 of record NC_087519.1, on the reverse strand, counting down.
AGCATTTTTGGAAACCAGCTGTCCAGAACCTGAGTTGTAACTAGGGACACTATCGGTCTGTGCATTTTTTTTTTTCCAGAAAACTATTTAGTATAAGGTTCAGGGCTGTATTAATTCCTCAGAGCTGCCCTGGAAGGGGGACGGGGGAGGGGGGATCCTGCTGCATTTTGAACAAAAAGCATAGACCTGAACAACAGGTTTTGGGCTATTTTTATACTAAAATCTATAGCCTACCCATGGTTAGCCCAAGTTACTTTACTGCTCCAGGCAAAGTAAAGGTTGGCAGTCCCTTTCTAGCACTGCCCTGTAGGTGGCTGCTCTTATGGTGCTGAAGGGTTTCCCGGGATGCTATCTCTGATCCTGCTGCCTTGAACAGCTTGCATTGCTGATGTTGAAAGACCTTCTTGTTATTGGAATAAATACCATGATGATTATGAGGATGATGAGCAAAACCAAGGAAAGTTGACTAACGAGGGGGAGAAAATCTGTTAAGATTGGTTAAAACTTTTTTTCTGATAATAATAAAGTGAAGCGGGTTAATTAACCTTTCATTAAAAGACGCCTTTTAAAAAATATTCAGCAGCATCCACATTTACTTTCAGAATTCCTCAGAGACTTCCAAAGACTGCAGAAGTCACTCCTGAATTTTTTAAATATTACAGTTCTAAATATTTTTTTTCTAAAACATGTCATATATTGTTTAATGGGTGAAGAAAACATGGCAAAAATGTGTCAAATCAGAAGGTTAGGGCTGCAGATGTTACATGTGTGGTCAAAAAGACAAACACGTGGATTGTCACTCAAAATGGTGTAGTTTTTATCAGCATTTTCAGTACAAAATGCTGCCCAGTCACCGATAAAAGGGCTTGCAGAGTTATAGTGAAAGAAGTTATTTCCTTATTGGCCAAAGCTAAATTTACATAGAAAACTTCTGTAAGTAGACTTTTTTTCATCCATGCTTTACCTTTTTTATGCTGATGTTCGCTTGTTCAAATGTAGAATTTGAAACTGCAGAAACTCTTCTAAATTCAGAAGTACATATGCTTCTTGAGCATCGTAAGCAGCAGAATGAGAGTGCAGAAGATGAGCAGGAGCTGTCAGAAGTCTTCATGAAAACCTTGAACTACACAGCGCGCTTCAGCCGCTTCAAAAACCGTGAAACCATTGCTAGTGTCCGTAGGTGAGTGGAAAAGTTAGGGTATAAGACTATGCTGGAGAATTTGGTGTGTAATATTGATGTTGCTTTATGAAAATATAGTTTAGTGGTGTTTCCTGAGTTGTACGATATTTCTGAATCTTGTCTTGCTTGAGAGGCAAGGAATTTGACCATATTTCTTCATGGAGGGTTGTATTTTGTCTAGATCAAACCTTCTGAACTGCTTTGTTTTCAGTATTTAAATGACAGCTGATTGCAGTAAATGGGAGGATTTTCTAGACTTTGTAGAGTAATTCGGAGTTAACAGATGTGACTTTTTTCCTCTATGCAGTTACATAATGAATCTTTCCTCCTGAAAAAACATTGACTTCAGTGCTAAAAGCAGAGAGCTAAAAAAGATATCTGGTTTGGTTTATGCTCTTCTATATTTCTAGCTTACTTGTTATGTCACCAAATTATGGTCTCTCCTTACAGTTTGCTGCTCCAGAAAAAACTCCATAAATTTGAACTGGCGTGTTTGGCTAACTTGTGTCCTGAGACAGCTGAGGAGGCGAAAGCTTTGATTCCTAGGTGAGCATTTATATATTGTAAAAGGACTGCTTTATACTTTCCTGTGATCTAAAGCCAGCTATGGGCAGATGCCCTCTCTCCAATCCATCTCTGTTGATGGAAAAACTTTTTGGTCTTTGTCTCTCTTCACCTATCCATTGATCTGACAGTGAAGCAATCTTTGTATGTGCCCTTAATGACACTTTTGACATTTACTGAATTAAGTGTAAGCAGCGTAAATTGGGGTTCTTAGCGCACTTAGCTGTGTTTGGTTACGTTTTGGTTTTTTTTCTCTTGGAGCAAATGACGTTGCTCCTATGAACTGTTTTGTGGGTAATGTACAGGGGAGCAGTTACTTCTTCATATCTTGATTTGTTACCTTATGGCCTGAGATAGAGGAGGGAACAAAACACATATCTGAAGTACATTTTCTTCCTTGTATGCTAAGATTTCATAGCAGGACTAGACTGGTTTATGAGCATGAGGCTATATGGACTTTATTTAGAGGGCTGTTTAAACCTGCACCTGCCTTGCCTTTTTGATAAAATGTTTTGAAATTATTCAACAGAAAGTTCTGGGAAGGGTGGGGTTTTGTCATTTAAAGAGGAGGCACTGCAAGGGGATTAGAGTGGTATTTGTACAGTATGTTCTAGGCGGTTCCTGGTGGTACCATACAGGTGGGTAACGATGGTGTTGAGACTGACGGGAGAGAATTATGGCTGGCTGAAATGAATCCAGGGGTGAGATTGTTTCTAAAACCTTTAACGTACCCTTATTGTTCTTACCTTGCAGCCTGGAGGGCCGATTTGAAGATGAGGAATTACAGCAGATTCTTGATGACATTCAGACTAAACGCAGCTTCCAGTATTAAGGTTAACCCTCAAGCCCTTTATCTGAACAGAAAAACCTGGGAACTTGGACTGTTTCTCAGCTCTCTGGACCATCCAGCTCCTGGCTGAGTAAGGGGAGTTGTGGATACAGGGTACTCTGGTGCTGTGTCACCCACGGCTGCATTCAGACTGGAGATCAGTGTAGTCCTTTTGGTTTGTTCCACGTGTATGTTGGTAAGGATGCCTGTATTGTGAGAGCCAAAGGACCTGAAAAGCCTTTCCCAGTGGCTCAAGTATTTGTTTCTTCCAAATCCCTCTCCCTGATTTGGGAATTTTCAACATATTTCTGGTTTTTAGCAGAAATATAGGTGTGAATTCTTTCTTTTTTGTGAACTTCTAAAAGGGGTGGAGAAACTTGTTCTTGACTCTTGGAAGGTTTAGTGACGGGCAGCATCAATTTCTGTGGTGTTTTTTTTGGGGGGCTTGTGTTTGTTTTTGTTTTTTTTACTGTATGATCAGGACAGTGGATTTTTACAGCTTCAATAATTTTCTATTATTGTTTAGTGTCAATTAAAATATATTTCTAATTAAGGCTGTGTGTTTTATAAACATTAGGTGCATATTATAATTTTAATGAGGACCTTTCTGATAAACAGATCCTGTGATTATTAACCTGTGTTGGAGATTGGGGACTCCAAGTGTGTAATAATGCAAATACTATTTAGGACAGTTCATACAGAAGATTTATTAACTACGATCACAGTGAGAGAACATTTGGGCAGCATCTCTCTCTCTGCTCCCCTGTTCTTTGCCAAGTGCTTGCAGAGACCCAACCTATATACTGTTTCAGAAACGAAAAAGGTGAGGAAAACTAGTCATTCCGATGTTAACAAATCCCTGTGTCCATCCTGGGAGGGATGGACTCCTTAAGTAGCTTGTTAACTGCCACCATCCTAAGAAGGAATCAAACAGTAAATAATGTGACACCAACATGGTTCTTGGTAAGCCTGTGGGAGCGGCACGACCAGTGTTATCTTAGCTCTGAAGGGGGGAGTTGGCAACAATCACAGACTGTTAGCTTTTAGTTGAAAGGAATGTTCTTTTAGTTAGGATAGACTTCTTAGCCAGCCCTCTTGAATCTTAACTATTAATAATTTCACCACCACACCTGGAAGAAGGAAAATTTTGCAGGAAAGAACAGCTGGGACAAAGAGGAAGACAGGTGTGTTAAGGCACTGTTTGTGATGATAAGCAACAGAGTTTCACTGTTGCAAAAGGGAGAGGAATATGATATTATTTCATCTCTTACTGGAAATTTAATGTTGTTGCCATGCTAGAAGGCTAAGCTGTTTCATGACAACTGGTTGGGCAACCTCAACTGAGGCACCCTGCCTCACTGCAAATAGCATTTATTCCTGTGTTTCAGTGGCATCACATCTCCTGCAAGCCAATAAACCAGACATGCTTTTCTCATGAACTACAGTAACTTTAATTGGATCAGAGTAATAATAACGAAAGAATAAAGATAAAAGCAAGGTGTCATGATGAATCATTTTATAAAGCTCAGTGGCCCCTTTTGATACAGGATAAGCTTCCCAGTAGCTGCTCCTGCTGTGACTCAGTTTGCCATGGAAAATCTTCAGGCAGCTTTAAGACATTTTTGTCTTTTGAATACACAGGCTGTCATATCTTAATGAGAGCTCATTAAAAAAACCCAACACTCTAGACCTTTTCACCTCCACTTCTGGGTAAAAGGACGTAATAATTATAATCGGTAGGCGTTACTACTTGTTCATTCCTTTGTAAGCTAACGTAAGGCTCCCGAGGAGGAGTGTAACAAACTCGGTGATCTGAAAGTGAACTCAGGAGATTTGCACCATTCTCCACAGACAGATAATTATGAGCATTGAGATTACATGTTCTTGATTGTTGAGCTTTGAAACCTGGTCATCAGGACAGGGAAGGGGAGATGTCCACGGACATTGTGCGTAGTGCCTGACTGGTGAACATGCAGAGTATTACCCCGAAGCAGTGCAAAAAGAGAGCTATCTGAGACCTGGAAGGCAATGCAGTTTGGAAACAACGTTTTGTCCAGCTGCTGGTACAACCCGTTTTGGAGAGGCTGGAGCCAGCAGACACGGCGGCGGAGGCCATGTTCCCCATAGCGTTATCAAACCACAGCCCCGACGGGCGTCGGGGATTGAATTTTGGTCATCCTTTACCGAATAGACCGCGAAGGCTACCCTCCTCCGCCGACACCTCAGCGGACGGCGGCCCCGTTTCTCAGCGCCGCCCCGCCACCTAACAGTGCGCATGCGCCCGCCTTTTCGCGCCTCCGCCTGCTGAGAGAAGGGGCGGGGGAAATCGGGGCTTCCGGCGGCAGGCTCGCGGAAGCTGCGGGAGCCTCGCCCTGGGCGCCTGCGCACTGAGCGCCCCCTTCCATTCGCCGTGCCCCCACGGGAGCTGGCACCGCTTCTCACGCCGCCCGAGCGTGCTGACGCAGGGCGCGTGCGCCGCCCGGTCGCTGGTGGGGGAAGGAAGATGGCGGCTGGCCGCGGTGGGGGCTCGTGAGGCGGCGGCGGCGGCTTCCGGGGCCGGAGGGAGGAGGCGAGTGGCGAGGCGGCGGGGCGCGGGGTCGGTGTACGAGGGACCGGCTGGACGGTGAGTGTGGGTCGGTGCCGGGCCGCTGGCGGGGCGGGTGCGGGGGTGAGCAGCCTGGGAAGTGCGGCTGCCTCCGCCATTTTTAGGCCGCGACCCAGAAGCGGTGGGGCCGGGGCCGCGGAGAGGCCGAGTCCTGGCGCGGCGGCGCGCCGCTGACGGCAGGGGGTGGGTGCGACGGTGAGGGGCTGTGGGGCTGCCCGGGCTGCAGCGCTCTCGGGAGCGTGGGGCCCGGGCCTTGTCCGCCGGATGAGCTGAGCGCAGGGCCCGGCTCTACGGCGCCGGGCCCCCGGGGCGGGGTGGGGTGTGCTGGAGGGCTGAGGCGGTGGCGAAGATTAGGGATGGGAGCAGGCAAGTGGTACCCTTTCCTGCCTCCTGCGTCTGGTGTGTCTGCTGGTGGCTTCGCCCGAGGCTCTCAATCCTGCCCTCTTCTACTTTTCTTTTTTTTTTTTACCATATTCTTCTTCTCTCTGCCTGAGATTTGAGCGACGATCGGGTTGTGACTGCTTGAAGATACGGCTTAGGAAGCTCTGGCCATTACGGGTAGATACAGCCAAGCGTAGCAGGCACTTGCTTATTTTGAGAGGGTGGGTGGATTTAATTACAATATGGTGGCACATTCCACTGTTTGAGACTCACCAGTCCATGATTATGACATGGGTAGCAAACCTAGGTGACCTGTTAAGTTCGAAAAAATGCTTCAGCGTTTTTCTGTTGGACTCATTAAACTTCTTGAAACTTCTTGAAGATGGATGTTATTTGTCTCCTGCTGACTGTTAGCCTCTTTGTTATGAGTAGCTAGCTGTGCGGTTTCAAATACAGTATTTTGAAATACTGGTACTCATTTGAGCACATCTGTTTGTCTTACAAAAGTTTTCATAGGTAAGTAGTTCTGTACTCTACTGGTTTTGTACCTCATCATATCCTTAATAGTAATTTGTGAGTAGTATTTGGGAATCTGTTTTCCTGTGTAGACACTAGTCCCTCATCCTTCTCCTTGCAACAGATGTTTGTTGTTTTATGCTTTTCCTACCTCAAACTATTCTGTCCTTCCTTTAAGAAAGGCAGTGCAGCGTGTGTATTTGTCAGAGCGTTTACAGTATGCAATCAATATTGTGTCAAAATACTTTGGGTTTCCCACTTCCTGAATTCTTTATCAGCTAAATTGACTTTTACTTCTCAACAGTTTGCTGCAATATTCTGCCATCATCTTTAATATAAGAATATATAATCATAAAGCATATTTTAAAACCTGGTTCTTAATATCTTGTTCAGTTGTGCTGTAGTATTTCTAATGGGAAAATCTGAAAACTACTTTTCATTTAAACACTCAGCATGATAAGAAATATCTTGCATGTCTTTAATTGCTTTGCTATTAGGATTTTGGAAGTTCTCTGCACAACTGCTCTACAGTTTAGAAGGTAAGTTTTACACAATCTTCCTGCATTTGACAGTTTCATAAGTGGAAGGAAATACAGGATTATATTAAGACCATCAATGTTGAGAAATAGATATTGAAAGATAGGGGAAAAAACCAGATCTCTGAGCTGCAGAGAATGTTAGGTGCTAGTAAGTAGTTCACATTTAATACTCTCCTCCTAGAGCTGCTAAAACCTTTTAACCTAAATGTAAGTCACTATAAACAGTTAAAGTCTTTCCCTGTTAACTGAAGTTTTGTTCCTCCATTGAATCCCTGCACCAGTAAACACTAAGACTTTTTGGACCGTTGCAATTGAGATTTTCTCATCAGTTTTGTATCCCTGTTTCAGCAGAAGTTAGCACAGGAAATAATAATGTAGAGGACCTAGAAGACCCTTTTTTTGCTGCAGCAAAGAGAGGCCTTGATATGAGGAAGAGATGGGAAAGCTTCTCTTTTGTTCCCATCTGTAGCAGATATCTTAGTCTTCTGGCTCACCTGAAAAAAAAAAATGTCGTGGAGAAGGCTTTCAGTTGAATAGGAATATGGAAGGAATACAGTTTGACTTTTTACTGAGATGATTTCATGCAAAATATTTCAGGTTTGGATCTGTTAGCCACAGGGTTTGTGTCTAGAGAATTTCTATAGTTGGTTCACTAATTCTGGAAGTGAAAATAATTTTAGCCTTGCCCAGATGTTATTCTAGCTTATAATTTAGAAAACTACATATCTTTGTGCAGGAAAGTGGTAAAAAAAGCTGAAATCTTCATCTGTAGTATGTTTGTGAATTCTACAAGGTTTGTCCTTTACTTGCCGTATTTGAATTCCTGATACTGTATAATTTTGTTATAGAAAGTTTTATACAAAGTAAAAATACAGATATGCAGGATTGGTAAAATTAATGAAGAAATGTCATTTATAAGTAAACCTCAGTTAAACTGAACATTGAGAGCTTAATGGTGGGACAGGTATGGTAAAGATCTTTCAAAAGATTAAAACACTAAAATAACTTGAGTTCTCTTACATTGAGAATCTCTGAAAGTAAGAGGAGAGAAGTAGGCTTTTTGATAGCTAGAGTTTCTTTGTTTGTATTTTGTTTTTATTCATTTCACTTCAACTTAGAGCATCCATGATACCACATTTTTAAAATGGTGCTAAACTTACAAGCAATCCATTCTTGCTCACTAGTATTTAAAAAGAACTAGTCAGCATTTAATAGAATGTAATTTCTGGTTCAACCTGCTCCCCACATTCAGACTGGGTGTACCGATCATTCTGTTGTGAAACATGAAATGTGATATGAGGTATATGTTTACCAGGAAAGTAAGCTAGTTTCTCTTCTGTTGTGCAGTATTACTTTTGATAACATGTTTAGTGTAAAGACAGTGCTATAGCATACTAGAAGCCTGCATTTTTGTGGAGGTTGTAATTAGAAAAGTGGCTAAGTATTCCAACCCTCTGTTGTTTGCTTATTTTAAAAGGTTTCATTTCAAGCTTTTTTCCCTTGTCTAAAGGGAACTTGATTTAAAGAAGGGGGGAAAAAAAAACCACAAACACAAAACTAACCTAGGAAAAAATATTAAAACTGTCATACTTCTTAATAGCTTAAGCACAAGTCAGAACATACAAGCTTAAATCTACTACTGACTTGATACTTTCGCTTGAGCCATTATACTTTTTTAGTACAGTTCCTTCTTATTTGCTTGGAGTGATCACAGTTATGACTTGTAAGGCATTTTCTGAATGTGAAGGGGTACTAGAGACCAAATTATTTTATGCTTTGAAACTGTTAACTGGTATTGTTCCTGTTTTACCTCTCCACCAAACTATAAAATAGAAGTATGATTCTGTGTAGTAAGAATGGCCATGATAAACAGATCATAGTTTATCTAGGAAGCTATGTAGCTGGTTTTCACTTAAGAGGAAAAAAAAAAAACCCAGACCTTGTTGAACAGGAAGAGTAAGTGCCAACTTCCATAATATGGGATAATCTTTAATGCTGAAAATCCATCTAAATATACTTTAAGGATTGAAAAATGTATCAAGTGTAATAATAATAAATTGTACTGAGTAAGTTGCAGTTAAATCTTATCAGAAATTGGGGGTTCTCTTCTAAGCAGTTTCACGAGCCACTGCTTTAATCACAATTTCTCTCACTTGTGGGAAAAAGACTTGCTCTACAGTATTAAACTTTACTGTTGCCTAACCTTGATAAAACTTTTTTGTTGTACACAATCGTTGTTTCAAACAATTACATGGAGGTGTTCTTACCCATATAGAATACAAAAAGTATAAGCAATTTTTCACATTCTTCAGACACAAATGAAAACTCCCTTTCCTCTCTGGGTACTTATATACTGCAACAAGTAACTCTGGTACATTTTTTTCCTATCAAAAAAGGAGTTAGGAGTACATTTCAATAGGATTTTTTCCCTTACACTGCTGTTAAATCTGAATGCTTCTCACTTTCTGTTTACTTTTAATTAGTGAGTTAATTTTTATATGAAGAACAACATACTTGTCATGAGCTCATTGCTGTTATTTAATCATCTTCACTGTAATGAAATGTGCTGGTTCAAAAAAATAAGTTCTGTTAACTTTGGAAGCTTTGAAAATGTTATGAGTAGAGTAGTAAATTTGATGTAACCTGGATTTTTTAGTTCTTTTAAAATCATAATATTCTGCTGCCTGTCTTCTCTTGGTACCCAAGTTCATACAATGGTGCGGGCAGCTGTACAGGGGGACCCTTTCTGTGAGCATAAGTATGATGTTGCTTTGGTTTTAATCTCTCTGTTTTCTGGTTTGGCCTTAAACGCTGGTACTGGAACCAGTGAGATGGTAGGGAAGGAGGAGGTGATGGGAACTATCAGTCTCTGCCATAGCATTGCCATATAGTGCACTGAGTAACTGTAACCACGTGTTGAGAGGCAGTGTCCTCTCTTCTTAGTTAATATGGCAGATCAGCTCTTTATAAAATACATCCCTAAATATTTAAGATCATGTCTATTTAGTACCAAGTTTTAATTCAAGGCAATTGGTCACGAAGCTTGGAATTTAGATTGTTCTATGTCACTCGCCTGTAACCTTGTCCAAAAGTGAGTTACCCCTGAGTTTGTGGCAGGATAGGCCAAAAGCAGTTCTGCAACTAAAAGTAAAGATGTTTTGACACTTATCAGTTCTGTATATTAGTGTGTTATACGCCTCAAGATGAGCACACATATACTTGAATTAATCCACGTTTCTTGGGTTTAAACATTTAAGGGTTCCTTTAAATAATTCTCCCAAATCCAAAAGAAACACGATACAGAAGAATATGTTAATGTCTTTTTAAAGGGAGGCCAGAGGCTGGGTAACAAGGCGTCTGTAGTATTTTATGGATTTGATGTAGTTGTGTTCACTATGAAGACTTGGCAACACAGTGATTTGTATTTTAGTGTGGGTGTATGAGTATTCATCTACAAATCTGAGTCTGGCTGGAGCTGCACTTTGGGTTGAATAAGTAGTGCCACAGCTCCAGCTGATGCAAGTGTGTGACCTACAGCCTGCAGCTCTCCTGTCCCATATATGTTTGCAGTCATCTAAACTGTCATTGCAGCCCAAAGTGGTAACTTCCCCTGCTTCTGGTAGTTTGTGGTTTGTTTTTTTTTTTCCTGTGTCAGTACAGGCATTCCTGGAACTCCATACTAAGTTGGCTGAGAAGCTGCTCTGGATTTTGACTAAAATTAGCAAAAAGGGTGTCTTAACACACAGTGGTTCCTTAGGCGGATGGCCAGTGTGGTCACCAGAAGTTTGCATTGGCTTAAAGGAGGGGTAATGTAGGACATGACCACACAACAGGGGTCAAGGCAGGGCTGCTTTTTTTCATGTCAGCAGTTTTAGGTTGTGTTTGGGTCATTATGGAGCTTGATCTCAGCCATCCTCTAGACTCTTCCTACCATTGTCGTCCCTCCCCCACCACCAGTAAAAATCACCAGTTAACTGTGAAAATGCCTTCTTTACTATTGGGGCATGTTTGTAAGCAAACCATTACACTACTTTGCAGAGACTAGTGAAATCTTATATCATAAGAAAAAGTAGATTGCCCAAATTTGCAAGTAGGAGGACTGCAGACTGAGTAAGTGTTAATATAGTATGTTCATTCTGTGATGTTTGCGCTGTTCCCTAAATTAGGCAGTTTGGAGTTAAATTCATAATTGAGTCAGTCATCAAACCATGTTTTGCAATCTTTTTCTCCTGGCAAATGCAAATATTTTGGTCTCCTCAGCAAACTTAAGCCTAATAAATAAACAAGCTATTGATTTCTAATAATATATTTTGTAGACTCTTGACTAATAAACCACAGCTGCCAAGCTTTCTGTACAGTAAGATGAAAACACTGACCTAGAACTGGTGACTGAAGTGCTGCTTTTGCCAGGAAAGCCTCCTGATATTCTTAAGGCAGGTGATATGAAGTAGGAAAGAAATGCCAAGGAGTTTTAGACCTTTGGAGAACTTAGTTTTCAAAACTGAAGCTTTCTGGTGGCATGCATTTCTACTGAATTGTCATTCCCATGGGGAGCTTGACTCTTCCTGTAATTGGGGAAAATCTTGTACTGAACCCCTGTTCTTTGAAAGGCTTTGAGTGGGATCGATGTACATGAACTTGAATTTCCTTTACTGAATAATGTATTGATAGAGAAGATGAACACATGCTTTTATTGAACAGTGCTAAATGGTGAATGTGAAAGCTGTTTACTAAAGAAGCTTACATGTGGTTGTTGAGCAGTGCATATATAACTTCATAATCCTATACAGGCATTTGCATGGCTTGTAATTCACAAGGAGAGACCAGAAAACTTATATTCCTGGAAAAGTTGGCTGTGTGCTTCCAGTTAAAAGCAAGTGTATTTCTAATTCATTTTCACTTGTATGACTGAGTGGTGTATACATCAGCCATCAATTTAGAAAGTGTTCTAGGACTGAAAGTTTGTTTATATAGAAGAATCTGTTGACTATGTTTTAGAATATGCATGTTTCTGACAAAACTTTCAGAACTGCTTGAGTGGTTTTATGTAGACTTTTAAACACTGAGAGCTTAAAATTACAATAATTATCACAGTTTATTTTTCCTATTTTAAGTTTGTTCCTCATAAAACAGTTTCTAGCCTAACCAATAGCAAACAAGGATTATGCATTGATGTTCTGCACCGAACTGTGGCAAAAGAGTAGTTTACATATACACTAGACTTTTAAATCTTAATTGGAGCAGATAATGAGAAGCTACACTTTTGAATTCTGTCTTTATCCACATAAATAATCTACAGTCAGAACTTCACTTGATCAAAGTAATTTAGAAGTGCTGTTTTCTTTCAGTTTCCATAATTTAGGAGGTGTTTGGTTTGATGGTTGTTTTTGTTTTTTTAAACCCTTGATTCACCAGTAAGTCAATAATGGGAAGCATTGTTAACTTAAGTATGGTTTGAATTTCTAGCAGGGTCTGTAAGGCTTGTTTAGCATAATTTTGTGATTTGATAAAGTTTGAATCTTTCCGATTCTGCTACTCTTGCTTAAGGGTGTGTCTGTATTAGCGATGTCTGGGCATAGCAACTGTAGGTATTAATTTGAAGCTTTTGCTATAAACAACTACTAATGTAATTGCTCAAAAACCTTGAGTTTTGCTTTGGGGGGGATAACAAATGTCTGTCTTTGATAAATCTTTGAGATTCTGCTACATCTTTTTATCAAAAGAGAATAAAAAACGCTTTTGGGGGGGAATCTCCTTGGATATTGCTTGGAAAATACTGTGGGGTGGCATGTTATAGGGCATTAATTCTGCAGTGTGGCTGTAAAAGTGTTTAGTATCTTTTCTTATATTGAATACATGAAGTATGTAAATAATCCTGACATGTCCAGAAGATGGAGGCTCTGTAGCACAAAGCCTCCACTTCTGGATGTGAGTTAGCCAGGGTGTAGACATGGGTGGTGAATGGCTTTTACCATTAAAATATGCAATTAAATAAAAAGTTCTTTTTTCTTTAAGTGTTCTACTGAAGTATAAAATCTCTTTTTGGAGAGAGAAGTAGAAAAATAATCTTTGAAGTATGGTTAATAACTACTGAAAAACATTGCTTTTAGTTGTGGTTTTTTTACCTTGTTACACATCTCATTTACCATAGAAAGGCATATTTTCTCACATGATCACCCATGATAGCTCCATTTCCCTTCCTCCTGCTTCCCCTTCTGGACTTAGTTTCTTAGTTACAGAAACTTAAGATGCTCTTCTACCTTTATTTGGCCTACAGACTGGTATGGCAAACAGCATTGCTTTGTCAGAAGACTGGCCCAAGTAACACTAAGGTGGGGACAGGAAGAGCATTCTTTGGGTCTCTTACTGCTGTAAACATTTGCTTTTACATAAAAGTTGCAAGAGTTCTGCATATGTTTATTAAGCATTCAATAGATAAAGACTATGAAAGGTGAATCTTTATAACAAGTTACTCTTATTAGTTCCCAAGTCTTACTAAAAAGATTTTTATATTTTCTTGTCAGCATTGAATTTGCAACTCTTAGGGACACAGGTACTCAGCTTTGTTTACTATGGTAAAATGTTCTTCTGTTCCATAGTGTGAAAAGAATCAAACTATTAGATTGTGTGGACTTTATCATCAGAATCTCACTACATTGTTTATGAAGTAAAGATAGTGGTTGCTGTGTTTCCCTACTGAAGTTTTGTCCTGCAAACTGCTATAGTCCTCCTACTCCTTTTCCTTTCCACTGATCATAAAGTTCTCTGAAGACTTTTTGGTAGCATTTCTTGCCACTTTGGGTTTTTTTTTAATCCTCTACTTCCCTCCCACCCTGCCCCCACTGTTTGTGTGTTTTTTATAAATGAGGGTTTGAGTCTTATAAGGAGTTGTTTCCTACCAGGAGCTGTGTATAAACAAATGAAAGCAAAATGGCTTCATTTCTTCTGTATGGTACCCAAATAATAATTTGTCTCTAGAGTCCAGTAAAGTTCCAGTTCAGTCATAAGTGAGCTGAGGACGAAAGATGATGACAGTCTGGTGATTTGGGGTTTAGATATCTAAACAGTAGCACTTGAGTCAAGAGGGACCTAAATATGCTTGAGGCATGGGTCATCAGAAACCTTCTGAAGATTGGCAAGGAGACGTGCAGAGTTCTTCATGTGCTGGCATAGCCTCATGGATTTGTACAAGCTGCAAATGACTGGCTGAATAGCAGTCTCACAGAAGAGGACCTCAGAGTTACTGTGAATGCCAAATTGAATATGAACTAATGGTATGTTCTCCTTATAAATAAGGTGAACTGTGTATTGGGTGAAACTAGGAGCAGCATCCCAAGCAGATTGATCTGTGATTTTATTTTTTTAACCAAGTTTAATGTTAGTTCAGCAGGTCCTGATGTAATACCCAGCTGAAGAATATCTTGATATTTAGGACTAGCAAGGATGAGAGGCCTTTTTAAAATATTTTTTCATGCTATGTTATGTCATTTAAAAGTTAGTCCTAAAGTTTTGTTTCCTGACAAAATGGTAGCTCCAAGGTAAGGCAGCATCAGTAATCACTTCAACATGAAAACCAAGCTGGATATATTTCATCCAGTTAAGTTGAATTGCTATTACCATAGTGACTCACAGTAGTAAAAGACAGGCTGTGTTATGATACAAACGCAGGTCTTGACAAAAGCTAAGCAGGAGTCAAGATACAGCAATATATTGGTAGTCTAGAGGGAGGAAGAATATTGTGCTGTTATTAAAAATTATTAAACTGTTTTGATTAACTTAAAGCAAAACTATCAAATCAGTAATACTGAAATGATGTCAGTAGACCAAACCCTGTTCATCTTCTAACTAAGGTTTAGGTGCAGTCTGCCAAACATCCTTTTGCTGCAATTGGTTACGTCCAAGCTTGTTTTGAAATACACTTCAAGAAACTTGCTGTACAAGATGCTTTTGTGAGGTGAAGAAAGGGAATTGTTCTAGGCTGTTTTACTTATGAAAGCAGTTTACTTTACTGTGGCCAAAGTGGTAAAGCATGACCTGTCTCTTAAGTCCTGTGAACTGAAGTATTTTGACATTTTTATGATGTACATAGCACCTGTCTTCTGTAAATATGTCTATTTTAGAATGAGTCACAGGTTTAATTTGAACATAAAATGAGGAATGTTTGAGATTGGATTATTAGGTAATTTGTTCAGAAGTAGAAATGCAAAATTTGGAGGAAGTGTTAAATGTACATGTAACTTGTGTGCAGCTAAATAGACTCAACTGTTGAAAATCGTCCTCCAGACTCTGTAACCTGAGACTTTCAGACTGGCTATTTAAAATTTTTCTCCCTGATAGCCTGTTCTCCCTTGGGCTTACAGATTTCTTCACTTCAAATTTTGTCTGTATGCATTCTCTACTGTTTCAGAGGGTCTTGGGCATAGTGTGTTTGTATGTGAAGCTTCAAAGGTGTAGGGCTTATGTCAATTAAATATCACAGAATCACAGGTTGGAAGGCACCTCAGGGATCATCTAGTTCAACCTTTCTAGGAAGGGCACAGTCTAGACAAGATGGCCCAGCACCCTGTCCAGACGACTCTTGAAGGTGTCCAATGTGGCCGAGTCAACCACTGCCCTGGGGAGATTATTCCAATGGTTGACTGTTCTCACTGTGAAAAATTTCCCTCTGGTGTCCGGTCGGAATCTCCCCAAGAGCAACTTGTGTCCATTTGCCCTTGTCCTCTCCATGGGACTCCTTGTAAAAAGGGAGTCTCCATCTTCTTTGTAGCTTCCCCTTAAGTACTGATACACGGTGATGAGATCCCCTCTAAGTCTCCTTTTCTCAAGGCTGAACAAACCCAGCTCTCCCAGCCTATCCTCATACGGCAGGCACTGTGTCAGCACTGCTTCTCTTCCTGCAGAGAATAAACCCTTTGAACTGCATCAGAACAACTACATTTTTCTCAGGTCTAGCGCACTGTACAGTAAAAGATGATTGTTTTCCTGATAATTGTGTTAGAAATGTTACATGTTCTATCCTTTACACACACATGATATGGAGTCTGATATTTGGGTTGTGTTAAAAATCCATAGTTAAACTTCATGACGAAACTGGGCATAATGAAATTACAGAACTGAAGTAAAAGGGGGGAAAAATATTTCTGCATTTTTAGGTCCTTGATCATGCCAGTGTAGAGTAGATTCAGGGCTGTGCATGAAACAAATCTTTGAAGTGTCTCCAAATAAGAAGAGGTTGTTGAACCTTTTGGGCAGAGTAGATTATTCTGATTTAGCCAATGATTAGTTTAAGTATCTGTTTCTGTGTGTTCAGTGAAGATGTAGGAGATTTTAAAAATATTTTCTATTGGAATGGGGAAAGCTGGTAAATCCTTTTCCCCTCACTTTGGTCAGAATTCAAAGTCTATTTCTAGGAAAGTTTTGTTCACAAACAGAATACAATAGAAAACAGATGCTAATGTATATTGGGAGCACAGTAGTAGAGCCTTGGGGAAATCTGCTTGCTGCAGAGAGCAGTAATGTTGCTTAATAGCAGTCTTGTATTATATAAGTTGGTATTTTTGTCTTGAGTTTTGTGATTTGGTGTGTTACGGACCTCTGGCACCTGTGGATAATTAAGGAGTCCATTCTCAGCTTGTAAGAATGGTCTTATTTTTCTTAGTTTTAAACTTCCTATGGTCATGACTGCATGTATTCCAGAACATTTGATTACTGCATGTAAAAATGCAGAAAAATACATTGCTGTGCCTTACGTAATTCAAAAGTGGGAGTAAGATTTTTAAATACTCAAAGGACAAGAACCTTATATGATATCTCTCCTACTGTTTTTTGTCTGCTTTTGTTAAAAATACTGCTTCATGACCACTGGGCTAAGTTAGGCAAATATGAACTTTATTGTTGCATCTTTGCAACAATTGATACTGATACAGACTTTCCTTATTGATGAGGTATGTGCTTTTTTTACAAAAGTGACATTCTGTTAATACAACTCAAAGTCAAGACAGGTCA
Organism: Phalacrocorax carbo; assembly: GCF_963921805.1. NCBI lineage: Eukaryota > Metazoa > Chordata > Aves > Suliformes > Phalacrocoracidae > Phalacrocorax > Phalacrocorax carbo. The sequence continues at coordinate 28,313,472 of NC_087519.1, read as the reverse complement.
CAGAGTGGCTTTGAAGATGAGACTTTTTTAACCAGTTTTGTATTCCTGCTTAATATATTCATTCTTTCATAACCAGTGGGAAAGATATAATCTAGTTATAGAAATGTAATCAATAAAGATCCATAGCATTCTTTCTGCACTCAATTTATTTAGGTGTAGCACTTTTGATGAAGCAGCTTTATCTGTCCATAATCTATGATCTAAAAAAGGACTGTTAAAAAAGTACTCATTAATTGTTTGAGATTCTTGAGTGCCTCACACAAATGTGCAATTTTCAGACTTTAGGTGATCTTGTATTGGGAAAAAAAAACCAACCACATTTAATCAGATTTACAAAACAATAGGAAACTGAAACACAAAGCAATTCAAGGAATTGGTCAAATTAATATATTCTTCACTAGATCTGCAAATCAACATAATATTTCTTTTTCACAATTCTACTCCAAAAATACAGAAAAATTATCCAATGTACTAGGAAGGAAACATGATTAATATTTTCTTCATACAGCAGAAGCAAAGTCACCTTTGCTGTGAAAGTTTAATTCATTAGCAGACATGCAAATTAGTTTCAGCAGATTTCAAGTGTATCTTCAGAAAAATGTGGAAGCTTGCTGCTGCAGGTGCTGTTTTTGCAGCGTTTCTCGTAATGTGAGTGTCTAATATTTGTAGATTATAAGCATATCTACTTCGGTGAATGAAGTGGGAGAGGTGCAGTAACACTGACTCAAAACTAATCTCTTCCTCAGGTTCATTTCCTGTTTAAAAGAGAAATTATTTTGGGAATGCCAGATTTAGTCAGTTTAAAATAATAGGAAGACCACTTACTTAAGATTACCTGGTTTGCAAAAATGAAGAATCCTTTTTCTATGTAACCCCCTATCTGGTGATTTTATGCTTTCAGGAAATACCTGTGAGTCTTAAGTCTCTCACTCTTTTCAGCCCTTAAGCAGGATGGCTGGCTCTATTCCTCCGTAATAGAGAAATGATGGGTGTACTTGCATGTTTTTCTTTTTTTTCCTTCCTAAAACATGAAAAAAATTGCTGTAGGTCGCAAAAATAGAATATTCATGTCTGGAATATATCCTTCCACATAATTCTTTTGCACTGGGAAGAGGTACAATTCCCAGGTAAGGAAAAAGACTGGATGATGAGACTATCAAAGAAGGAGCTTTCCTGAAAATAGTGGGAATGTTTTGGGAAGGGGAAGCCATGGAAGGATTCACTTCTCATCTCCCAAGTAGAGATGCACATTCTTCCAAAGGATGAAAGAAATGAGATTTTTTTTGGAACTTGGTGTCGATACTCTGCAAAAGAGGGAAAGGAATACTTCTAAATTGGATTTGGTCTGGTTTTTTTTCCCAGAACACTGTTTATTCAGATATACTAATTAAAAAATGCAGAGGTGCATTTTTTCCAGAGGTGACTATTTACAATAGGATTTCTGAATTTAGAGAAGTGTTCCTAAAAGAAAATTAAGCACTATTGATGCCTTGTAGATGTAAAGGTGCTTGTCTAATCAAATAAATATGGTGCTTGCTACTGATGTATTGAACAATAAACTTGTTATGCTAACTTTGCATTGTGGTGTTCTTATTTTGTACTTGTGCCTCAGAAGGCTGAGGCGGTTCTGTTCTAATAGTGTTTTGGTTTTTTTCTTCACTAAATGTCCTGAACTGTTTTTTGGACTACTATGTGCTATTGCAGTGCAAATGATTACTGTTTTCACTGTTTCTGTTACACTGTAAAAGTGCTTTCTTTAAAGCCTACATGTACTTTAACTGTCTAATATGCATTTAAAGTAGTGGTATACAGATACACTCAGGAGACTTCTAGCACCTGTGTTCCTGTGCTGGTTTAGCCATTTCAAAGAATGTCTTTTAAACTGCAGCATGTTCTGTTGAAGTGGGTAGCACAAGAGTGCGAAGTAACTGCCCGCTTGCACTCCCCAGAAGAATAGCCTTCTGTTCTGCCATTTGGAAACATACTTTTCTTTTGACGTATTCAGGTTATTACCCACTGTACTGCACCCAGGTTGCTTTCACTTCATTGGCAACTAACTATTAAATAAGCAAACATGTTTTAGTTACTGGTTGTTGTACTTTGTTAAAGATGCTCTTTACTATTTTGGTAAACCATATAAAATTTGTCCATATTATACATAAATCAGATTTTTTTTCTTTTAGTATTGAACTATCTGTAAGAAGTAACAGACTTAATATAAGCCATGTCTCTCTCTTGTTCTTCAAACTTGATCTGAATAAACCAGTGTAGAAGGGTTGTTTGGTGCTTTTATTTTGGTTTGAATAGCCTAAGTAGTTTATTTTGATCTAGTGAAGCTGTGTGGATTGCTTTGGTTATATAATTTCAGGCAGCAAAGTCCAAATCTGTCAATTTTCAGAACCTATTGCAAGATTCATTGTGGTATTAAAGAACCAGCCATACCCAAATAAGATGAAAAAATAACGTTAGTGAAATGCTAATGTTATCTTTGTAGCCCTATTTGAGTACATGAAATAAGAGGTAACCATTTTCTGTAATAGGCTAATACTGTATGGGAGGTTTCGCTTTATCTTAAAAAGCAGACAAACTCCACAAATCCATCTGTTTTGTGGCACCATGCTGCCCTGAGTATAAGGCTGTCCTCAGTTTCTTTCACTTTTAACTATGTTTTATAGCCATGTCCCTCTGATGACTTGTTAGCATTAGTAAACCTGCTGTCCTTATGGCACTATTGGGAACTAATAAAAGGCTTGCTCTGTTGCAAGTGTGTTTGACAGTAAAGGAATAGTGATGGACATCTCAGGTTCTATCACAAGTTCCTTGATCTGTTGTGCAGATCTTCTGCCTAATTCTCTCTCAGCTAAATTCTTTTAAATTTATATTTCATCATCTTTTAACCTGTGTCTATTTGTCAGGTTTCTCATTCACTCTTTCTTGACTGGCTTTGCTCCTCCATTAGTGTTTTTGCTTCTATTGTTAATCCTACTCTTACTGTGTTTCTTCTACCTTGTCTTTGGTTTTTTGATACATCTGGTCCTATTCCTGCCTTCAGTTTCATGTCAGATGTTAATCCATTTATCCACCAATAAAATTGCATTTTCCAGGCTTTCTTTTGTCACCTTAGCTGAAAGGTAGGCCCAGTTACTTACCTTCCAGTGTTTCTGGATGGCCTTGCCTTTGCTTAGTGAATTCATTACACGTTCTCTGTATATCCCCAAATAAATTTATCCCTGAAATGTGTGAAAGCTAGGCAGCTTTGAAGGGGTATTTGTGGGGACAGAAAGGTAGAAACTGGCAGCTCTCTAAAATGTTATGTTTCTGTCACAAACAATAAGGATGCATGAAAGAATGGCATACAAAAATTCAATTCACAGTTCAATTTGTGATAGAATTATAATGAACTAGAAAATAGCAATTAATTGTAACATTACTGTTCAGAAACAACAAAATAAGAACTGACCTATTCTTGATGTTGGAAAAAAAACTGCTGTTGCTTCTAATTCTGTGCATTAAGGAAAAACCGGATTCTTCCATTTAAACCCTTGTTAATGGATTCTTAAATCAAGTTTGGTACTTCACTTAAAATACGCATTTGGGTGTTACTACTCTGGATTACGCATTGTCCTCTGATATTTGTTCACACGTTTCTACTCACTCTTCCAATACAGCAGGAGCTTTAGCTATAGACACACTGATTTCAGAAGCTTTTTTTCAGCTGATACAAAAAGTCTAAAGGTTCTAATGCCTGTTGAGGGATTGTTTGTCTCAACAAAAGATGAATTGGGATACTGATCAACATTAAATGGGTATATTTGTCTGGAGTAGCAGTCTTTGGAAATAAATGCTTCAGTTTTGTCTGATAACTGAATCTGTACCAACCCTCCTCTTCATTTCTAAAGCTTCTTTGTAAGCTTCACTCAGTGTGTGTATATACACACACACCTATATGCATGTGCACATGCTCTTTTTACATATATATGTATTTTCATATAGATATGTTATGCAAACATGACTTTGGCATAAGGATATTACTTGGATAAAAGCATGATATTTGAGGCATTATTAGAAGAAAATGATCATGAGCAGCTGGGTAGCCAAAGAATCTTTTTGCAAAGTTTGTAACTGCAAGTAGGAGGCTTTTTGTGATAAGGTAGTGACATAAAAAGTTGGAGAAACAGCTTAGAACATAAACAGAACATAAACCCTTCATTTTCCTAACCCTGTGTCTCTTCGCTTGTCATGTTGTGATGTGTTGTCATGTTGATATTGTCTTGTCATAATAATGAACTTGGGTCTGTACATGTAAAGAGGTGTAATCAACATGTTTATGCCTTTGGTCATCTTCCAAATAGGAGTTTTTGCTGATGTTGATTCCATGTTAAGTGAATGTTTTTTATGCTAATGTAAGATAGACATGCTTGTGATAGTTTTGGGTATATCCAGTCTAAATTGATCCATATCTTAGCTAATGCTTTATTTACCTACGTAATGGAAAAACTTTCTTCAGGAGATTTAATCTTCTAAAAGATGGGAATAAATGATGAATTCACTTGTTGCGTTGGAGTGTTTCTTTAAAAAGGCATTTCTTGTAAATTTTCTTGCAAATTTATCTGATGAAATGTCTTTGGAAGCCCCAGCATATATCTTTGTCTGCATTCTTGGCCTTGGTTCTTGAAATTCGTTTCTTGCATTGCCAATGAGAGTACAGATGTGTGGCTTTGAAAAAAAATATTTTTCCCTCTGGTTTAAAGCACTGGTTGGTATAGGAGTGTATATCTCTAGGCTTGGGAGAGATTAGGACTGGAAATTTTCTCTAGCTTTTTTTTTCTTGAGTAGTGTGTATGCTTTGAAACGACACTAAAAAGACTATTAATGGACTTGCATGTTTAATGCCAGCTTGCTTTGCTCGTTTGAAGAAGTTGCTTTCTCTTTTTTGATATAAAAACACTACTATCCTTTTAATTTTACCTCTTAGATTTAACACCAGAAACTTTCTGTACAACAGTTAGCTACCTTCTGACAAGTTGTAAGAGGATCTGAGTTAGGGGTACCTGACATACTTCCTGCATGAGAAAGTTTTGATAACCTTTTTCTTGTCAGATGAGCTTAATGGTGCAGTAATTGTTACAGTGGTGTTATGGATGCAGCAGTATTTGAAGGCAGAGATGGTATTTATTGGTCAGCCTTCAGGCAAATGAGCTTTTCAGCCACATGATGAAAATCTGTTTATTTGAAAGCTGGTCTATTCCAGTTATGCGAGCTGGTCTAATAAAAGATGCTACTCCTGCCGAAGGTCTTCAATTTCCTTACCTCATTTAAGGAAACATGCTATTTTAGTTTGGACTTGTTTGTCTTGGAGAATAGTTGTAATGGCTTTAGTTTGGGTTTCTCCATTGTACATTAGAGTTGTTTGTGTAGCTAACAGGCAGGTGTCATAGTTTGTTTTATAGCTGGCCTGACATGCTTTCAGTTAGTGGTGGAAAGGAGTGTGTGACTTCTAGGTTTGCAAAGCCTGGGAAGAAGTTTAATCTGTGCCCCCTGCCAACAAACTGATATGTAAAGGGGAACTTTTCAGCTGTGAAGAGTTCACTATGATCTCATCATTTAAGAATTTTACAGACTGAAAATTAGGTTTTAGACTTACCTCCCTCTGTCAGAAAAAAATCTGAATTTTGACATTTTTTCCCTGCCCCTCACATTTTCTTAACCTTCATAGTGGGTCATCTTGGGTAGAAATTGTTCGGTTACATTTATCAAACCTTGATAAATATGTAATCCATTTATTTTGTGATAATGGAATTGAAAGTATACTCACAGGTAGAATGTGATCTGTGGTGTATTTACTATAAGTTACATAAAGGGAACGTAACTTTATTTTCAGGTCTTAGAACAAGGTTTTGAGGCAGCCTTTAAAACTTTTTGCCTTGTTAACAGCTAAATTAATTTGTAGCTCATGTGGTGTTTCCTGTTGTATATTGAATCGGAAATATCATCCTCTGTTGAAGGGTCTTACACTATTACTTACTTACACTATTTTTACTGAGGACGCTCTTCTACTGCACAGTTCTAGTGTAAGGATGGTAATGCAAACTTTATAGTGCTCTGCTTTGATAGAAAATTTCTCTTGGTAGAGAACCAAGTATTTAACCACTTTAATGTCAGTGTTACGTGGCAAAAGGAATAATTGTCCAGAGGAACCTGTAAATATTTCTTCCCAATAAAAAGTGCTTTATGAAGTTGTTAATCATCCATGTAAACTTCAGTTGGCGGAGGTACTAATGTGGGATTTTTGTTATTGTTATGTAGTAATGTAGTGTTTCACTTTTTGCAGTCTTTCAGAAACAAGATAGCCATGGCCACAGAAATTGGATCCCCACCACGATTTTTCCATATGCCGAGGTTCCAGCACCAGGCACCTCGGCAGTTGTTCTACAAAAGACCTGATTTTGCACAGCAGCAAGCAATGCAACAGCTTACCTTTGATGGAAAGCGTATGAGAAAAGCTGTGAACCGAAAGACCATAGACTACAATCCCTCTGTAATTAAATATTTGGAGGTTAGTCAATTTCCTGGTTTTGGTTGAAAAACTTTTTTCCTTCCTGAAATTTGTGCTTTTGAGTGTCCATAGAGCAGTCTGGAATACTGGGAAATCTACTGCTGTGTTGTCAAACTAAGTGAAAAATGCTTGTAAACTTGGTATAGTATGAATACAAAGGGGTTTAGTCCTTGGTAATAAAATGCACGTATATGCAGGTGATTGTGTAGTTTGTGTAAACACCAATTTTTGTTATGTCTTCAAATTCCAACTTGGAGTGCAATTGTGTGTCTTGTGTGATGTTCTGACTTTTAAGTGAACATAAAAACTCATTATAAATAGCATAATTGTCTTATTTTTGTTTTGACATAGAAATTTTCCAAAATGGAAAATAAACAATGACCCCTTCCCCTCATCCTAAAAGCATTTTCTCATCCTTTTATTAAACAGCACTGTAACTTGCACTGTAGTCTCTGAAAAATCCCTTTCTGTACAGTTAATAGATACAGAACAACTTACTGAAGTTTTGTTGAAGATATGTTTCTGTAAAAATGCTTATTTAGTTTCCTGATGGGGTGGTATTAATTTCTTACTAAATATTTTTATTATCAGTATTTACTGTACAAGTACTAGGTATTAGCTTAGAATAAATAGAATCAAATCGGTAAATACAGGAATTGTTGGAATCCCAACGGTGACATTGCAAAAACATGACGAAATTAGTTCGATCTGCTGTGGCCAGTGCATGATTGTAGCTTGTAGGTTTTAACAATTGGTAGGTTTTCTTAATAGTAAATTTAATATCTTCTAAGATCTGTTTACACACCAAACATTTAAAACTTATATCTTAGGAATGCCCCCCCCCCCAAATTCTGTTAGTAGTTGGACTAATTCTAAAAAAATAATTTAGTAGTTCAGGACCTTTTTACTGTGGCAGAAATAAGCACCCTCAAATTTCTGGTTTCTAAAACGAAAACAGCAACAAAAACCAGATCTGTATGTTTTGGATGCTTTCACAAAATTAAGATGTACCAGAATTCCATTTCAGTCCATGCTTCAGTACTAGTGATTTCATTTGATGTGGTTCTATAAAAAAAAAAAGAGAAAAATGGTTTATGTAATTTGTTCTTGGCTTAAGAAATTCGAGCAAACTGTAAAGCATATGGTGGAAATGTTTTACCTAGAATTTAAGCTTGTGTTTCTGATACATATACAGACCCAAACGCTGCAATAATTTCATTCTTAATTCATGTAAAATGTTTTGAAAAGGTTGTGTTTGACAGCTCACAAAATTTAATTGAAAGCATTTTTTTATCCCTTGGTCTTGTATCCATTTGAATGCATTACTATCTTTAGGCTTCAGCCACAGAAGCTTCCTTTCTAGCTTGTGTCACTGTGTGGGATTTCTTTGAGTTCATCAACACAGCAACTAATGGTGTAAATGCTTATCCTGAAAGTAAAGCTTTTGAAATGATTGAATGTGCTTCTTGTAGAGTACCTATTAGCCTGGGCAGCGAAGTACCAGTCGTCTTTGTTACTATTACATAGGACTGCTCCTTTCATGTTGTTAAGCTGCAATTTTAAATGAGCTGCTTTAGTCTGATGGAATTAAGACTTTAAACATTTTTTTAAATATTTTGCTTATGTTGTACAAATTCTACAAGTTTCCTGACACCAAGGTCTTTTAACTGAGTTCATGCTAAAATCTTTGGAGTGCTTTGGAATTTACCAAACGGACTGTCAATGTGTTCCTGATTTTCTGTTGTTTACCAATGAAGTATAGCGGTGATATGAACTAGGAGTTGTTTCCTTCTTCCAGAATAGAGTATGGCAGAGAGACCAGCGAGATATGCGAGCAATCCAGCCTGATGCAGGATATTATAATGATGTGAGTAAAATTTTTCTATTCCCTGATGAAATTCTGTGGATAAAATTTGTCCAGAAAATTGGATTATGTCAGCTGAGGTTATCTTTTTGTCCACAAGAGGCTTTAAAGATCTGGAGGGTATCTTCACTCTACAGTATCTTGTTCTGTTGGAATCCATGTCCACGAAGAGAACCTGAAATTGGATAGGCTTTTAATTTTTGGACATAAAAACTCTCATAATGCACTGAGCTTACAAAAGATCCTCTTGAGGATGCTGGTTCTGGATGATTGAGATGGTAAATCATGCAGACTTTGAACATGTCTATCAACTTACTTGTGATAATATCCCTGCAAATGAAAAACTTGCTTTTCCAGAAACTAGGTATTCAGAATGTATGCTTTTCTTGCAGTTTGTGGTTAGAAATTTCATTACTAAATCTTTTGTTTCTTCTCTCATAGTTGGTCCCTCCTATAGGAATGCTGAACAACCCTATGAATGCTGTGACAACAAAATTTGTTCGGACATCTACTAATAAAGTAAAATGCCCAGTGTTTGTTGTCAGGGTGAGTATAGCGTTGAATTTATTTAGTTGTATTTTCTTAATTTAAATTAGTGATATCCTTAACTGAAGAAACAAACAAGATAACAGCATTTCCAAATAAAATTAGCATGTGGAATATATGGACTACTTCTGAGTCTAGTTTTTTCTGTGGAGGGTTTTAGAAAATGAAATGGTAAGGTCTGAGTACAAATTAATTCTTACTCTCAGAGTTTGAGGTGCACTTTCCACAGTTGATTTTTTTTTTTTAATTTGTAGGGGCTAATATATCTTGACTCACAGAAAAAAAAGGCAATTTGGTCTCTGTGCTGTTTGACTCTGGTACCATCTTTTAAGAACTTTTCCATGATGTCAGCAGTATTGTTTAGTATGGATATTGTGATAGAAATGAATGTATTGGTGCCAATAAGCTGTTTCTTCTCTATGACTAGGTTTTTTCATTGCTGTTACAGTGGGCTTGTCCTGCTGTTACAAAAGTCAAAAGCCCTCTAGCATGGTTCTGCATTTTTGTCTATCTTATATCTTGTGGAAAGTGATTTTGTAAATTCCAGTTCTGCATGTTCCCTGGAAGAAGCTTATGAATTATTTGGAGGATTGTGAAGAAATATTTCAATGTTATATTTGCACAGTTTAGTTAAACTTCTCTTTTTCAGTGGACTCCCGAGGGGAGACGATTGGTCACTGGTGCATCTAGTGGAGAGTTCACTTTATGGAATGGACTAACTTTCAATTTTGAAACGATATTGCAGGTAAATTCATCCGTCAAGATTTCTGTGTATTTCCTTGAGGCTTCAAAGCATGTTTTAGGAACACATCTTCACCCTGCTCATTATGGGTCTGTGGTCTAAATGCAGTAAAAGGGGCCTTAGAGGACAGCTCTTTTTTTATTGTGCTCCAACCCTGTGTCAGACCATGGCTACAGCCAGTTTATTTAATGCTTCTCATCCCATCTCCATATGCTATACTAACTGTTCTCAAGAGCCTACTATGAGTATTTGTAATAATAAATATTTTGGAAACAATGCAAATACTCTTTGTTTATTGTTTAGAAGACCATTGCGTACAAAGTAAGGGAATTTTTTTTCGCAATAACATCCTGAGTCTAACTAGATCATCATTGTTTTCATGTTTCTGTTGCAGCTGTTAAGTAGGAACTTAAATAACTTTTGTGTTTGTGTGGGTCCGACAGTATTTGAACATGTTTGCTAGAAGTTTTGTTTCTGAATTTACAGGCTCACGACAGCCCTGTGAGGGCTATGACTTGGTCACACAATGATATGTGGATGCTGACAGCAGACCACGGGGGATATGTGAAATACTGGCAGTCCAACATGAACAACGTCAAGATGTTCCAGGCACATAAGGAGGCGATTAGAGAGGCCAGGTTTATACACAATATACCATTTTCTGTAGTACCTATTGCCATGATTAGACTGTTCTCTAAGTGTATTCTGGGTGCAGAAATGCATGGGTTCTGTCAGATTCTGGGAAACTTCCTGCACCACATAAACACAATATTTTCTTTTGTTTCCACATTCTCACCGTTTTGCTGGCACCTTTCTGAATTAGTAATGTCCCAGTATCCGCCTCTGCAATATGTTAGAGATGTATTTGTCTGCCGCATTTTGCACTGGTATTCTTTTCATTTTTATATGGTGACAATGTGTATCAGTTATTCCTTTTTATACTCACTGTGTAAGACAACAATTTCATTCCAAATAAAGAATTCAGTCTTCAATAATCTAACTGAATAAAATATAAAGCCTTCAGAAATAAAATACCTGCATAGTTCTCACAAAATAATAAAACACTAAATAAAGTGAAGAACTGCTTGGCTTGGTGAAGCCAAGACTTCCAGTAATACTAAATACCCACGCAGACTGCCACATACAGAAGTCTAATGTTAATACTGAATGGGTTCTTCAAGCTTGAAACTGTAAGCAAGCCATTGAAAAGAAGACTGTAGGATATTCTCTTGGTTCAGTGTTGATGCCTCAGTTGTGCAAATGTCTATATAAAAAATGGAATTTAAAGTGATACTATCAGTAAGATGTAAATGAAGGATGTTTCTAAAGCAAACCTGCACGTAATCTTTAGTAAGATACATAAATGTTTTTAAAGTAAGCCTGAAGAGAAGCTGCAGATCCAAAATGAAGCTAAAGCAGTGTTTCTTCGGGTTCAGGTGCTGGCCCTTGGCGATAAAGGTTCACTGCCACAAAACCACTTTCCACTAAAGTCACCATTTTTCTTTGATAGGGTGCAGCATTTTGTGCTAGAGTTTGGTTATAAGAAGTGCTTACATTGGATTCAATTACTGTCTGACTGTCATGGCCACACACTGAATTTCTGCACTATTTTAAGCCCTTTCCTGATCATAAAGATCTAGGATTTCACGAGGGCTCCCTCATGATCTTTCACTGCACCAGAAGGGAAGTGAGTGTCAGTTGCTGGAGATGTTCTGGCCCTAATCACATGGCTAAATAACTCCTTGCTTTTCCAGTGACTTTCATCAAGAGATATTGACTGCTCAATCTGGAAGCTTCTTCTGTGTCTGTAGGATTCTTTTCATGGTGTTGATGGGGTGTAATAAGAGGGATTTTTTCCAAATTGCATTTACAGTATGTGGTACGCTTGTTTTATATACATTTTTTTTTCAACAGTTAATCCAACTAGCGTTTTCCTGTGACCAGCTTTCCTTTATTTTTGCTTCTCTGCTGCAAAGCACCTATGGCTGAAGAGGAGTTTTTTCCTAAGAACCGTTCTCCTGTGCTTCTACACAATGTCACTTTCTTATGGTATTACCAAACATGAAAATCTAGGGTGACAGTTACCAAATCATATTGATGTTGCTTCTCATCCTGCAGAGAGTGCGCTACCATGTGCACTTATAGGTAGGAAGGTGCTAAGAATAAATTCTGGATTTTTTCCTCTTTTGACAGGGGACTGCAATGCAATAATAATCCTATGCTAAATTCATGTCTTGGGATGAAGTGTCATTTGGCAGGCACTGTATTCACTTAAAAGGCCCTATGTTCAAATGCATCCTTCAGTGTATAACACATTACAGTATAATTTTGCCCTGTCTGAGAAGCATAGATAATCTGTTAAATGCTGACTTCTTTCCCCTGCTGTGTGTCTTCATGTAACAGTTTCTCACCCACGGATAATAAATTTGCTACATGCTCTGACGACGGCACTGTTAGAATCTGGGACTTTCTACGTTGCCATGAGGAGAGAATTCTTCGAGGTATGTGTACCAAAAGTACTGATTGGGGTATTTCAGGAGGGGGAAAAAACTTTTTTTAACTAGGTGGTCACAATACAGAAGTATCAGCTTGTCTAAATTTTTGTATTACATCCCTGTCTTAAATCTTCCAAACAAGGTTTTGTTTGGCTGCTGCTATAGGTGCCTTATAATATTCAGATAGGCTGCAGTTCACAGTGGTGTTACTCTGTTTACTGTCCACTGCAGCTCTAAACAGTGGAGGTGAACATAAGGACATTTTTTCTACTGCTAACGTTAGAAACACCTGTTTCTGGATCAGGAATACATTTATCTTTCTCAAAAGCTTAATCTTTGTGACCACTTTTACTTCAGAACACACATCTTCATGCAGAGGATTCCATTCTTGTCATGGGAGTGCCTTCCATTCTGATTTCTTCAGAGGCAGGGTAGTTACTTGTTTTCAGTCCTTAAGAGGAGGAGAGCATTTAGGTAGAGAAGTAAATTTTGATCACATCATGCATATCACATGCAAATAATCCTATCTTTGGTTCAATAGTTTTCTGTCCACCATCTGTGTACACTAACTTCTGGTGCCTTTCCACTGGCTTTGCTGAGCTTTCTTCTCTTGTTGCAGTCTTACAGAGCAATAACATTAGCTTCTGACAACCATTCTTTTCTTGCAGAAGATGTCAAAGGTACATAATTTAATAGGAGGATATATTAAAGACTGTCATGAGGTTGGGAGCTGTAGGCATGCAGATAAACTGCAAAGGAGGTATGCAATAAAAACATAGAATTTCAGTTTTAGGTGTGGGAGTGTGTTCAGTGCTTTCCTAAACAAAGGATTTCTCTTTTTTAAAATCATGCTTCTAACTTGGACCTGCCTTAAGTATTTTATGAAGCAGAGCTCTCCATGTTTCTCTTGACTCTTAAGCTCTCTTCTTGTTTTATTAATGCATTACTTTTAAACACCTCTACTTTGAATAGACATTGGGCTCTAGCATTCTTGCAATGATGATATTCTAACAGTATCTGTGCACAGACATTATGGTAGATGTGTTCTTTGCAGGAGCTGGCAAGCAAATGTCTAGGATATATCATTTATACCTGCTATTCTGGAAGGAGCCAAACAGATTCGGGACTAGTTTGCTTGATGCTTTACAAAAGAAATCATTCTGCACTAAACACATTCTATACCCTCCTCCAGGTTTGTACTAACTACTCATTTAAACCATGTGGAGGAAATGGGGATTGCCACCATGCTGAGTGGTCAAGATTATAAAAATCCCTCCAGTTCTTCTACATTCTTTTAACATTCTGCATAAATTAGGAGGAGTAAATCATGTAATTTAGGCCATAAAGAACAGAACTTGCATTACATTTCCTTCTGTCACCTTGCGTACTTGAACATTGTGATTGTGACTATATTTCACATAGAATTATGCTTTATTTTCTTACAGCTTGTACACCTCAATATACACTTTTTAATTTGCAAAATAGCTCTATAAAGAATATCTTTGCTTCTACTTAGATGATGTACCCATGATACACTACTTTTTTTTTTTAATAGAAGTTGAAAATATTTTGAAAACTTGACATCTCTGCGTAGAATTTTACAGGGCAGATTATTCCTCATTTCTGCTCTCAGATAAGGGGGACGGGTCGGGGGAAACCCAAACACTGCCACCAAAAAATTCCCCAAAACAAAAATAATACCCCAAGCTCTTGAATGTGGGGGTGGGAGGTTGTTTTCCGCAAAACATGAGAGTTTGATTTGGTTCTGATCCCTAGGGCTGTTGTTAAATATGATCAGAAGATGTATTGAAAGAGCTGCATGGGAAACATTTAGGTAGCTTTCTTTTTGTTGTTTGGAATTTAGAGTTTATGGCTTTAGGAGACAGATCTTCAGCTTTTAGCTTCTCCACATGAATTCTGCATTTACATATTTAGGAGTGTAACCTATAAAACTTGGCATAGTACAGCCTTCAAAATATGTAAATCCTCATGCCATTCCTAAGTTAGTGATCTGTAAATTAAAATTCTGATGGCACTCCATTAAAAACGTATTCTATTACAAAAAGTGTTCAGATTAAATACCATGCTGAGGAATGTTTTTTTTTATTGCCTGCTTTCACAAACCATGCTTCAGCTATTCTGCTTAATACTGGTGCTATGAAATTGAAGGGATTCTACAGTGTAGATTAGATCCCAGGCTTCACTTGGTGTGTTAAGGCATTCTTCAAATCATCACAGTGAATTATAAAAATCAAATTAAACTATCAATTTACAGTCAGATGTGTTCATAAAAAAAGACTGTCACTCACAGGGATACAGTATCAATATATGATTATTCCTACTGATTTTTCAGTTAGAAGGAACATATTTTTAAAAAGCAGACTTGAGGACTTCAATGCCAAGGAATGCTTTTAAAATAATTCTAAGAACAACATTAAAGGTACTGGGATAAGCTTTGCTGATAAAGAAAGGATAAAATTCTGTAGACTTACTCTAGTGCGAACAAAAGCATCTGTAATGAACTAATGTAGTTTATTTTCATTTTTTGATGAAATGGTTTCCTTTACTTGAAACTGGTCTGAAGGAACAATTCTAGTCTTACCTTCCAAGAGGACTGGAAAAACAAATGGAAGTGGTAAATTACATAGGACTTCTTAAGGTTTTGCTGGAGTTCTTTCAGCTGTCTACAGTAGGTTACACAATTTTTTCAGTAGTTAAAGCCATGAATACATGGACTACATAAGAAACACGTATTAACTGTGTCCAGCTTTGTTTTAATTTTGACAAGTTAAAAGAAACAGGACACCCTGTTTCATTCTTCACACATAATGCTAGGAGTTCTGTGTCTTTTTTTTCTTATAACCTGGCTCAAAGTCCCTTTGCTGCCTAGCGCTTCACTCATGTGTGTTACTTTGCTGCTTGTTTCTACCATTGTGGCTTTCCAGGGCATAGCAGGAGGAGTTTGGGCATTTTGTTAGAAGTATGTACAAATTAAAATATAATCAGGCTCCTTTTTAATATCATAAAGAAAAGGTTTAAGATATTTGATTTCTTGGGGGACCATCTTTAATTACTTAATCTTCAAGTGCATTATCTTAGAAGAACTTGAAGGTGGGGGAAATGGTATTGTCACAGTCACTTACCTGCTTGCTTCCCCTCAGCCCAGTTACTATCCGTCTCTCTTCTCTTGAAGTGAGTTGCTGTACTCCTAATTCTGCACTGGTAGCTTTTGCCTATGTTCATTTCTGTGATGTTACCATCTTCACGATAACAAGTACAGTTTGGTGCACTTGCTAACTATACTGGCAGGAATCAAACTGCTTGTTATTTTAAGAAAATAAATTTTATAAGGCATGGAAAACAGTCTATATATAGCAGTATGTTGTTTTCATGTCAATAGACTGTTACTCTGAAAGGCATTTCCAATAATGGCATTTTAAAACAAAACACTATCAGGTCTCTAGTCTGAAGAGTTGCACTGAATTTAATGCCAGGACTCATGTAAACAGCCCCCATTTTTATATGAACATACACACTGATGGCTTTTAATACTGCTAATTACATTTAGTGAAAATATGCAGTAAAAGCTTGATGTCCCTTTATTTCTATTGAGAAATTAATGTTATCGATGATTTGACTGGTGGCTGCGAATCTTTGGGTATTGAGTCTGTGCTAATGTATCCCTGAGAACACCTTGGGTAGATCATTAGTAAACACGTGGTTCCTTAATTATTCCCAGCATGGGTTAGGAGGCTACAAACACGTTCTACTGTCCATCATTATTCTTGTCAGTCATGTGTGCACACACACATATGCACACAAAATACAGTCCTCCCAAGTGTGCATTTCTACTGAAAGTTTTGATTCAGAAGTCTAGATGAGGTATATGTTCCCTGGATTTCAGAAGTTGCCTGGCTTATATAGGTGCTTTGGGGAGGGTGACTCTATCCAGCAGTCTGAAGGATGGTAACCCAGGATTTGATACGATACTTTGTAGATAAGTTTTTCGTGTTTTTTGGCTGTAAAAATAGAATAATACACTATATGATCTTCCAGCTGACATGGTAGATTTGGCAAAAGATTTTTCTTATCTTAATGTGAACAATTAAAAGCAATCATGATTCCTTTACATTCTGTCTGGATTTAAAATTTGCAATTTATAATCACATGTAATCTCTTACTAGTATGTGATTTACTCGAAGGAAAGTCTTTTGCCTGTCTTTAACATTATTCTGCTGGGAATTTCCTGCTCAGGCCTAACACCAGTGCAAAAACTCATCACCTACAAAATAACATGTATGTGTGTACCTGCATGCAGAAGTCATAGCAATCACGGTAAACTTATTTTTCATCTGCTGAATATTCTGAAGAAGTGTCTTCACAGCTAGTCATGCGGAAATAACTGGAGAATTTTTTTCTTCCCCTCCATTTCTGGATATTCATTAACAAATAAAATACCATGAAGTCTCTTTAGTTGTTTAAATCTGTTGTATGGTTTGCATACTCTGCGCTTTCTGCCTGAAAGGGAAGGATCTCTTCAGTTTTTGACATCCACTACCTCAGTCAAACAGCAAATCCTGTACCTTAATTCAGCGATGATGTGTTCAGTAGTTAAAAGGAACCTGAGAACCAGAACTAAGCAGAACCACATCTTCTGTTTGGTCCTTCACTTTTAAACATACATTAGTAACTAGCAGTTAGCCTTTGAAGCAGGTAGCTTCTAAAACTGTTACCTTTTCCTGGAATGTAATTGAATTCTACATTGGAGAATTTAAAATGAAAAAAATTCCTGATGTTGCTGTTTCCATTTTTTTTCCCCCTTTATGTGAGGTTTTTCTAGTGTTTTCTTTGTCTCAGGGAGAGAGAAACCCAGCAAGTTCAAGAAAAAGCTTGTACTGTTTCTTGTAAGAAGACATAGTGTTTAAACCTTCAGGTTTTTGGGGGGCTTGCTTCTATGTGCTGTCAGGATTTCAGGTTTATCTGATACGTCTTTTAGTCTACTGATGCATTGCTACATGAATGAATATTAGAAGGATTTTTCCTGAGAACAAAAGCCCAAGATGAGATGAGACCTGGCTGATACTGGCACCAACCATATCAATCTAGAGAAGGCAAGTCCTTGAATTTTTGAACTTAAAAATTAGCGACTTCAAAATACTAGTATTGCATCAGTTAAATATTTTTGTTGGTAGATTTTCGTATGGCAGGTTATGTTGCAGCTCTCTGATCTTCATGAAGATCAGAGCAATCAGGATTGCTAAAGCAAAGTATGGTTGAAGGAGAGGGATAAGTTGCTGCTAAGTCTTTTGAAGTACAGTTGCACTCTAGCTGTACATCAAGCTCTTCATGTGTTTTTAGACACAAGAAATGTTAAGGAACTTGCTCACTGGGATGTTAATAGTGAATCAGTGGGGTTTTTTCTTTTTTCTTCACGAACAGTTCAGATCACTTGCACCATTGGTGATACAGGAGCCCTTTTGTGCTGCTGTATGCATTGTGCCAGCCCTGATGGCACTTCATTGCAGTTGCATGCACAGAGGACTCTCCATACAGTCTTACTCACTTTTGCATCTCATCAGGAAACCTCTCTGTTGCCTTTGTGAGATTAAGAGTTAGAAATATTGTATACAAATTCTGGCTTTATAAATGGAAGTTATGATGCAAAATATTTTCCTAATATCTTTCTCTGTACTTTTCCCAGAATTAAGTAGCACCAAGGAGTTGGAGTGTGAATACACACACACCTTTCTGAGTTCATAGATAACATCAGTCATTGCTGCTTGCTAGGGTGGTGGGAACTACGCTAGATGGGAACAATCCAGCCTCTTCTTGCTTGAGGCTACTAATGTTCAGGTGTCATCTATTTATCCCTGAATATTTATTTCAAGGCTACAATGCCTTGGTTTTCTCTGTATAGGAAACTGTATTAGAGGTAGGTGTATTAAAATACCCAATTCTATTTGTGTTAAATGAAAAACTCCATCTGAGAGTTGAAAAAGAATCTTCCTGCTATACTGACTTCATATCAGGTTTCTATTTATGAAGTGTTCTGGACTGGGCAAAAACTTTATTTGATCAACTATGCTTGAGGTCCTTGGTTTCTGTGATTAAAAGGTGGCAGTTAAGAGGTAGCTTCATGATGCTTTTGTTCTGCTGCCTAAAACAATGCC
Source organism: Phalacrocorax carbo (assembly GCF_963921805.1). Lineage (NCBI taxonomy): Eukaryota > Metazoa > Chordata > Aves > Suliformes > Phalacrocoracidae > Phalacrocorax > Phalacrocorax carbo. The sequence goes on along the minus strand of NC_087519.1, from coordinate 28,295,099 downwards.
AGGAGAATTACAGGGTATTGAAGACTGTTCTTGGAGCTGGTTGCATCTGATATGCCTAAAAGCATTCATTTGATTTATATTGCGGTTCAGTTCTGAGTAATGCTGAAGTACAAACATACTAAGTATTAGAGTTCTGATTCTCATCTAGAATCTAGTGTTTCAAAAATCCTGAAGAGTTAATAACTAAGAATATATAGAATTCTCAAAGAATGAATGGACATCATGAGAGATGAGCCACAGCACCATGCTATAAAAAAAACAAAGTTACCCCAGACACTTCTGTCAACGCTTTCATGAGACAAGAATGAAGAGGCTCTGTCCGAGAAAGAGGTTATTTCAGATTCAGTTTTGAAATCTCTTTTCCTCCCTGAAAATTATCCTGAAGCTGAAAGTTACATAATCTCTCACGCTGAGTACAAGGGCAAATTTTACAGTAAAAAGGCTAATACTTGTAATAAATATATTTTGTTAAGCTTGGAGGAATATTGAGAAACCCTAGTGTTTCACAGGGCAGCCGACTCTTAGTGCTGCTGAAATATATGATACTTCCTTAAGAAGTTTTATGATTACATCATTAGGATTTCTTGTATCTGCTTCGTTTTGTGTGTTTGATGATTGTGAAGGGTAGATAATACAGAACTAGGTGAAACCTTCTTTACAGTTTGTTAGTGTAAATACTTTGGTGGTGAGAAATTCGTAGTCACAGCAGATGAGAGTACATAGAAGTAAACATAATATGGCATAATGCTCTGCATAGTGGTCGGGATTTCACCTAACGTGAGAACCATTGATGCAGCACCGAGCTTTATCCTCAAGCCCTGCTCATCGTTGTTGAGAAGGAAAAACAGCATTATAAGTGAATTACATTATACTAATGAAAAAATGCCTGAACTACAGAGGCATTTAAATACTGATGCTAAGATTATACCAGTCTTCCTTTCTCAGCACAAGTGTAATTGTTGAAAAGGTTGCAGGTTGTGTGCATAAGGATGGTGGTGTACTGGTACCTGCTCACCGATATTTGTCATAATAGAGGTGCTCAACAGAAACAAAATCATCTGGAGTTAGTCTTAATGCAAGTTATCTTAGTAACTCATCTTCTCTGATAAAATCTTATGTGGAAAATTACTCGGAATTGGCACTTCCTTTATTTTTCTTTTTTAATGGTATCTTTCATCTGACATACCCTTTCATACTAGAGTGTAACTACAAAAATACACTATTCCAGAATAAATGGTAGAAGTCTTCAAAAAATAAAAAACACAGTTCTGTGGCGTAAATAACCAATGTCAGTCCTTAGAAACTTTCCTTGCAGGCAGTCGAGACTCCACTTTTCTTTTGTGTGTGGATTAAATGGACTGTTTTTTTCTTTTCTCTTTTCATATTCTGTAGTACCTGACTAAAAGCTTTGTGGATCTAGGTAAGCATAGACTTTGAAAAGTGCTTGATATTTTCTTTTGCATCATTTTAATTCTGCATACTCAAATTATTTCCTATTACAGTACATTTAGCTCTTGATTGATATTGAGGCTTTAATAGTAAGACACTTTGCATCTCATTTTATCATATGAAAACACTGCAGTTCTCATACTTAAGATTACACGTTCATATGGACAGCCAGGCACTAGGAAATGGGCAGATAGCTTGCAAATGTTTTACCTAAAATATGGTGGTATTTTTTTCTCTTCCCTACCTGCCTGGCCTTATGTTCTCATGA